>NC_079295.1:51024932-51327962 GCF_023638135.1 Falco biarmicus | reverse complement strand
ATACCTAAATGTCCAGCTAGTTACAGAAACTAGAATTTACAATTTGCTTTATGTGCATTTGCACACACCTTTTTTACGTCTTAAATATGGAGCACTTCTTTATCAAGCAGCAGCAAGCTTTATAGTGTTTTCCACCAGTCATTTTAGTGTTACCATAAAAACTGCTTTCCCTTTGCACCTATAAAAGTCATAATTTGCTGCAAACTCAGTGGAGCTATTTGTAATATTATTTTAGGTTTAGTCTTTATCATGAGCCCAATGGGCAGATTTACTCTAGAAAATGAGACTACAGGTTGAATTGGAATAGGCTTTTGGTTTGACTTTTTTTTTGTTTTCTACAGGGACAAAAGTTTTTTTCTGTTGCATGTATTTCTACTTGATACTGTGTTTCCAAAGCAATCAGGTTTTAAAAAAATGTAATTAAGTTTATTAGTCAATCAACAAAGTAGCATGTTTAAGAATAAAAGGAATTATGGTAATTAACAAGTAACTAAATGTTTACATAAAGTGCTATGATTTACAAAAGAAATATTAATGAAGCATGTTTTCTGAGGTTACTGAGAAATGCACATCTACAAAGTGCTCAGGCCTGGATGACTTACCTTGATGCGCATTTCAGAGTAAACTCTGATAGATCAATTAGAAATAAAACTGAGTGCTTCTGTTATACCTGCCAAGCTAAAATTACTTCAGTGCATTAGTTCATTATAGCTTAAGCTTCACATTTAAGTATCAAAAATATAGTCATTGTATTTACAGATTAGCTTTGCATTTATCTGCTTTCTATGATACACGGGCATCTGTCTTTGCTAATCTTAGGAGAATGTAATCAGAGGGGACTTTATTTCTCTTTATTTACAGCATTTGCAGCTTTTCCCCCATGATAACAAAAGCCTTATGAAGTGCTTTTGTCTCTGGATCTCAAAACTATGTAAATTGAGACCCATCTTTGAACCCTAGCTATACAATGCATTTCAATGGCAAAAAGCCCTCTATTGTAAATGAGTAAATGAACTGAGCATCTGTATTGATGTTTATGAAATGGGAGGGAGGGAAGCAGATTTGGTTCCATCCAAAAATCACAGTTCCATTTTAAGTATGGGTTTTGAATAGATTTGGAAACTTAAAGCTCATCTCTGAGCGCTGCAAGTTAGTGCATGTTGGTTGTAAGAGTGCAACTCTGCAAGTGAATTGCAGGGGGACAAGCAAAGGCAGTGCTCATCCAGGGTTCTGTCACTGCTGCAAGCTGCCTCACCAGGGCAGGTGCAATAGTGGCTTCCTTTCAATGTGTTCTTCAATGGTTATGTTTGTAAAAGGTGTGCAGATATCTTTGACTTGTGGTTAGGGTAAATGAAGCCTAGCTGGGTCATGTCATTACTGAAACTAACTTGGCAGTAATTCCAGCTGTGGACTTTACATAGGTTATTGTTCTGACAGTCAGCTGCTTAGATCCCCCGAACTTTTGCCCATAGTGACTTTTTCTTATAATCTAAAAAAAAGGCCTTTTCATTCATGCCTACAGCAATGTCCCATTCCTAAGTGAACTGCTGTTTTTTTGAGGCACCGGCTGAATTTCTGAAAATGCTTGGGTTGTAAACTTTCCTCTAAATTTCAATTAATTCTAGGAAATAACTTCAGCAGTTTTTATGCCACTCAAGTAACTGTAGCCAACGCAGTGTTCTACTGCTTTCTGTCACTTCTACTACCATAATTTTTCACCCAAATCTCTTCAATACTACTTGCTAGAAAACATCTAGAGGAAGGAAAAATGTTTGGATAACGAAGGGGCCTCAACTTCCTGATTAGTCAGAGGAGTCTGAGGAAAGCTATTCCTTGTGTTTAGTGGTGTGATTGCCCATGTGTTATTTCTAGCCTTCAGTGGATTCTAATAAGGTACCTGCACGTAAATCATGGACTTCCTTAAAGAATGGGCATTCTAGTGGCTGTGTCTATACTCCTGTAATTTTTTTAAACCTGTCTTTAAAAGAGTGCCTCTTCCTGATAGCCTCCATACCTCGCCACCTGTCTGAAAAGCAGGATGTCTTCCCTGAAAGCAGTGTCTTTCAGAAGCCTGTTCTCTTGAGCCCCCTTAGCCCTGCGAGGGCTGGTAATCATAGACCCTGCCGAGAGCTCTTTATGTCCCTTGTTTGACATGTTCTGGGACTCTCTCTTACTTGGTTTTATGCTTGAGTCCATCCAAAGGCTACTTTTCAGTTTTGCTGCTTGCATATCATCTTTTACTGTGCTCCTATGTGCCTAGATTTTGTATTTGTTACCAGTAGCAGTTTTTCCTTTGCTGTAAACTAGTTAAACTTTGGGCTCTATGAAATAAAAAACCCACTATCAATTGATTGTGGGAAATAAGAAGAGGATTTGGCTTCTGTTGCATTTTTCTGATACTATATAAGGAAATACTCCTCTTTGTTGCTGTGTGACATGGGACCAGTGTGCCCTGCACTGAGGGGCTCAAGTGCCACCAGGCTGAGCTGGGCTTATGCCTCCGCTAGCTGGGACATCGGCTGTGTCTGTACAGGATGCCAGCACAGCTGTCCTCCTCCAGTCATGCGGCTGTTCTGCCTGCGGGCTTGAGAACAGTCAGTAGCTGTTTGCAAGGGCAGGTGTCCGGCTCTGTGAGCAGACGTTCCTGCATCTGGGTGCTGTTTGTCACTCTAATGAGTTGGCTTCTTACCATCTCATCTCTGAATTCCCTTAATGTGCTTGTAACCACCAGTTCCCATATTGTGGCCACAGACTGATTTATGGGTTCCTGTCTTGCTGACCACTCTGCTGAAGCTTCTGATGTGCTGCTAAAGCATTTGGAATGTTTGATGTGGTTTTAAAGTGCCTGAACACTCTCAGCGTTTTGGTGATCAAATTGGGCCTTTTGCCCCAATGAGTAAGATCCTCCAACCCAACATATCCTCATCAATTTCTGTGCTGGGTCACTTAACCAAGAATATTATGGTTGTCTGTATCAAATAGCTCCTGAAAGCTGTTGGAAAGAGACCCGTTGTTGCATGAAGTTTGCTTCATTTGCTGGCAAATTAGTGTAAATAAGCAAGAAGCTAAGAGTTCAGGTAACAGTCTATTTATGTGGCTTTACAGCATAAGCAGTTGATGTATTATTTTAATGTACTTCTCTTGACCTTTATTTGTAGAACCCCTCTCCAAGGGGGGATTTCTGTCTGATTGTCTGAGGACAGGGACTAGAGTTTTTGCATTAGGGGAACTGAGGAAGTAATTCTGATGGCCTGGAGAGAAGTGAGGAAAGGACGCATGTAACACACATTGCAAGCGGTGTGCAGGTGCCTTCAGCTTTTGCTCAAAAGTTTGCACTGAATTTCAGACTACTTAAGTTTGTTTCAGCTTGATCATGTGGGCCTTGATGATGATTATTTTTCTTAGTGACACATAACAAAACTAGGACTCAGCCATTTGTAAAAGTTTTTTTTATTAATTACTTTTCAAATAATACTTTTCTCTCCAGCTGGAGTAGGTACAAGCTACTTCTAAATGTAGCTTATAGTTTTTTGAAGCCAAAGAAAAGTAACATACAAATATGAACACTTGGCATGGAATTTAATTTTTTAACAAGGTTTTTACTAATAGCTTTTCCAGTTGGCTCCTTACCTTGATTTTTCCCTCGTGACATTCCTGGAGGGAAAGCTGCTACATGAAGGGTGCTTTTGCCTAAAAAGACTGAATACTAAGGACGTCCCTTCTATACAACATTCCTCCAAATAGCTTTAGCAAGACTGCTGCAAGCAATATATTTGGAAGGGATGGCCCTGTTAAGACCAGGTGAGGACAAATCTCCCCAGACAGGACTGCAGTGTTGTGCGGGTGGAGAGCAGTCTGTGTTAGCTTGTGCTGATGCTGCACTAGCAGGGCTGTGCACACGGGCTCCTTGCTTGCTGCATGCACTGTGATGTGGTGCTGTTGGCAGGGGTACACAAGGCAGGGTGCCTCGGTTATAGGGCTGAAACAAGGCATTTCAGACTCTGCTATGGCAAATACAACAACTGTGGAGGTAGGCTGTGCAAAGAAGTCTTGCCTTAGGTTTGTTGGTGGTTGGGCTGCCTTATGGCCCAACTGAATGGTACCAAAGAGAAATAAAGCTGGTCGTGCTGTGCAGTGCTACTTGGCTGGGTATTGCAGATGTCATGTAGCTCTATGATATGCCAGGGCTGCCTAATTTGGAAAGTGTCACAGAAGCAGTCTGAAAAAATGTTATTTCTTATAAAAAACAAGTCCCTGGAAGCAAGCTGGAGAAAGTGACTGGGACTATTTTGTTTGGACAGACTCTTCCCCAACACATTTTTTTGAGGAAAATTTTGCTACCCACAGAGATCATGGATATTGAGAGACAAAACTTCCCCAGATAGTAATATGTCTGTCATGACCAAAAGCACAAAAAGTACTGAAGCACATGGCTTCAAATCAGTACAATTGAGAGGTGGGATATGCTGCAACATGACTCTTCAATATATACTTTCCCAGTATTTCTTGGTTTTGAAATTTCAGTGAAATTAAAGTTCAGGTTTCACCCCAAAAAATCCATTGTCAGCTGTTTACTAGAAAAAATATTATGGAAGGGGAAATGCCAGGTGTCTGTATGGGAAATAGACTGTTCCTCAGCTGTTCCTTCACTAGGAGGTGTGCTTCAACTTGTACCAACAAAGGAATGAAGTAACTTTTTTCAGTTGCCCTATTTAAATGCTGAAAGAGTGATGATAGGCTTTCTGCCTATGCCCCTTCACAGACAGCAATACACTGCATTCCTTTCATGATTTTATCTCACAGGCATAGTAAATGTGCAAGTCCCTAAAAGATAAACCAGAAAATACAACACTATTTAGTATAATATGGTATGGATGGTGCAGAATTAATCTGAGTGTGGTTAAGTCAGCGCCCCAGGTAATGGTTGAGGCTTTGAGAATGGGAGTAAGTAAAGCAACTTGAACTGACTTTGCTCCAACCAGCGCAGCTTAACAGGATAAAATTGAGACAATGATAAGCACTGCTGTGTTGCACTAATACTTAGTGCCTCTCCAGTGAATTGCATGGCTGTGTGTGCTTGCACTGTGACGCACAGGTGTGTGCTTGTTGGAAATTACTTTGTAAGACACTGCACCTGAATTTGAATGATTGTTAGTAAGGACTTTGTGCCCAAAAGATAGCTTGTAGGTATAGTATCTAACTAAACATAAGGAAAACAAATGTCTAAGAAACAGTAGGTCTCATTTAACCCACTATGAAATGAACGAGAACAAGTTTGGGTTTGCGTGCTTAAACGTGCTCCTGTCTGCTGTTTCCAGACTCCATGCTAGGCTCCCAATGCATCAGATAAATGATAGGCAATAATAACAGTGTAATAAGGGTTACGTAACTAAAACTCTGCTTCAGATGGTAATAAGTAGATACAATTCAGCCAGTTTGAGTCATGAGCCAAAGGTACGCTAATCTCACTAAGAGAAAATTCCCATTGATGAAACTTACACATTTGAGAAGCTTTTACTAATGTACTTAAGTTTTTTTCCAGTATGATCTAGTAGGATGAAAATCAGTGACACCAAGGCCGCTTTTAAATGTCAATTAGGATTTCCTGAAATATCAGGGGCTGCTATGTCTCTTAAAAGTGATTTTTTTTTTTAATTTTTTTTTATTTTCTTTTTTAGCTTCCAGAGAATAGATGGAAATCCCTACAACTTGCCAGGCCAGTATTGTGACTGAAATTTTCCTTCTGTAGCTTTCAGCAAAGAAGCAGAGGAAAAAAGTAGGAAAACTGCTGAAAGGCCTCTGCCAACACTTTAATGTCATGTTTGGTGCTTATTTGGTTATCTAAGCATGTAAACAGCTACTAATTAATGGGATGCTACCTAGTGACTCTCCAGTCTGTTCGGATTTCTTCTTCCAAGACTTTGTTGGGTGGGCTGGGGGAAGTTGAGTATTTTTCAGGTCTGTTATAGATCCAAGGACTTGAAACATATTTACAAGTGCTCAAAATATTATAAAGTTTAGGTCTGCCTGACTTCCCCAGGATAGGTTTTCTTGTCCAGAGCAGGGAAAAAACAAATCAAAAAACCTACACCGAACAAAAGCCTCCTTTAGGACTGAGCCCAACAACAAATCCCAAACTGATAAATGCGCTGCTAGTGAATGCCTCCGATCCCTCTGAGGCAGTAAAGCAATGTGCTGACATCAGTCCCAGTAGGAGTTGCTTATTAAATGTAAACGGTACAAACTTGATTACACTTTCTTTTTTCCCCAAAAGACACTGTCAAGTATTTTTCCTCTTCATATATACTGGTTTTCTTGAATAAATAGGGGCAGTTGAGAGGCGGCAGGATTCTTATCTTTCTTTCAAATGTTCCCCCCTAGTGGCAAAGTATTATCAAAAGGAGGCAGTGACATAGGCCTTCAGAGCATGCTTGGGAGAAGACAGATAAACGCTGCTAGCTGCAACCTTTGATTCAGTAATGAACCATGCCCAAAGAGTTCATAAGATCTGAGTTACAGAATGGTTTGGGTTGGAAGGGACCTTAAAGAACCTCTAAATAAATAAGTAGGATGTTTGTCAGGACAGGAGACTTTAAATGCTCCTGATTTCTCCGCTTATTTCTCTATGCTTTTTACAACTAGACTATACTCTTTCTGTATAATAGTATTAAAACAGTTTACATCTGTTTTACCAGATTCATACTAATGATACTTGTTCCTGGAGAAATTAAATTCTACCAGTTAAAGAAAAATCAAACCCGCCTTCAGTTCCTGCATTCAAGAAAAGATTAAAAACAATTCTTAGGATATAACAAAAAAAACCCCATTTAAATAAACAAATACCAAACACTAGCTCGAATTAATCTGTTTCTGGTAGTTATAGATGTGTATGTTATGTGTGCAGTGACCAAAAAGAGTGGGTCTTAGGTGGGACTTCAGGTGGGATGCTACTCCCGGGATCAGTAGTTTCTTCTTGGAGCATGGTTCTTTGTACATGACAGTTGCCCAGGTAAGGTATGCACTCTTTGTGAGAAAGAATGTTTAATGCACATCTACAGGACAATGTGGATGGCTTAATTACTTTTTTTGGATGTGATACTGGCAAAAGTGTATTCAGGGCTAGGTTTTAACAAGAACAGGAAGGGAGGTATGTTAATTGCATATGGCTATGGAAGATGACAGCGAGACTATCTTGCCATAACTCGAATCTTTGCTGTTCTTTCCTAAACCTGCAAAAAGTTCAGATTGCTCTGGGTACATGTTAGTATTAGTGAAGTTATTGTAATGTCAGACAGATACCCAGACTGTTTGTGTATACGCCTGTGCTTCATGCATTTCAGCAAAACTCTGTACTTCAATGTCTTTATTCCTGTAGAGATCTGATTTAATTAGCAATGTTTCTAAAGATGTTATTTTAAAACTTTTAGGAAAAAAATCTATTGTAATATTGTTTGTCTCATTCAAGTAATTTCACTTTGTTTTCTGCTTGTGTTGGGATTATGCGAATTCTAAACTCTCTGGATTAATAAAAGCTAGAGAAGAAATGGAAGGGGACACTTAAGGGTGAGGAGAAGAAACTTTGATGGAATCTGAATTCTAATCTGATTTGTCCCTACTTGTTTAGTCATCACTGTATTGGTATATGGACTGCCTATTGTTAAGTAGTGTGTAAGCAGGAGCAATGTTAGAGGAACAATGTTACTTCTTGTTCAGATGGTTTCAAGTTGCATTTTCTTTCTGTGGAAAAAACCTAGTAGAGCTGACATCGCAGTCTTAAAAGACCAAAATGGAATGGTGTAGTTGCAGATCAATGAGCAAAGCAGAGAAGATCACAAGGAAGCTGATCTATGCAGTGTAGGAAGTATATTAACATGAATGTGTTCAATGTGTGCTATCCCTGATTATCCTGAAAATGCCAGCATGTGGGAACGTATGATGCACTAGGTGTGCAAGTGCATGTTTTTCCATACGGTGTACAAATATGATATGGCTTGATTTGTTTCATGAAGTCTTCTTTGTGGGGAACGAAGTCCTCCAAGCATTTTTGTAGTACAAGTCTTTGCAATGACAAAGAATGGCAAAATCATCCTTTTATATTACTAATAGATAAGAGTAATAGGGTTTGTTACTGACAAAAGGCATGGTAGCTTAAAGTTGCTACAATAAATTAGTTGCATCTTTTGTGTAAACTCAGCTTGGGGCACTTGAGGAATGTAGAAATCTTGAGAGGAAACTATCTTCAGTGAAATTGTAGGTGTTTACAGAAGAAGTAAGCTTTGCTGTGAAATGCTGTAAAAATGCCATAGGGCATAAACCATGTTTGAAACGCATTCAGACACACTAGTCATGAATTATAAATGTCTTTGTGACCCTTCCTCAGCAAGGCGGCCACTGGGTTAACTGTCATCTAGTCAGGGTTTATGACCCAATGGAAATGTGCCTGTTGGCTGGCTTTGTGGTCCTGCAGTCCCAGAGGAGCTACCAAAAGCAGAAGAAAATAATTATAGTTAGAGAAATTTGAAAAAAGGAAAGACATTGCATTTCTAGCTATGTTTTTTTTTATTGCACTAGTCCGGTAAGGGGGGAAAAAATAATCATTCCTTTAAATAATAATTTAAAAAAAAGCCTTTAACCTGTGAACAAAGAAACTGTAATCTTTGCTTTCTTGTTCCTATTACAGCTTTTTGTATCACACTTATTTAATACTTTGTAAATTAATTATGGCAAAGAGAACTGCAAAGCTTCTGCCCTTTTCTCAAAAAAAAAAAAAAGAAAAGTAAATGTACTTCTAATGCTGATAACCTTATTTCTGTGAGGTAACACTTCTGCTCTCATTTTATGTACAGCCGGAAGCCTCTTCAGCAGACTAGAAGGTAGTATGGAGACAATGATATACACAAACAAATATACATTCTTGGAAAAGAAGGTGTGTCTGTCTGTTGTGTGATAATTTGTGCTTTTCATAAGGTTTGGGGGAGTATAATATAGTGAACCCTATATGAGGTGCTTTCAGTGCATGCTCCCTAAAGTAACAACGTTTTCTGTACCTTTACTAGATGGTCAGAGAGATATCTAAAAGTTGTTTTGCTAAAAAACCCTGAAGTTTTCTAAAGGTTATCAGTTTTGCTAATATTTGCAGGATGTAAAGCCCAAATTCAGGAAGCACTGTGCAAATAAACTGAAAATAGAAATATTTCTGATACTTAATGGGAATCGAAAACTGCCTAGTGGAGCTATTGGTGGCTGATGTTGCCATGAATATAAAACCTGTGGTGGTGGGTCTGTACAGATCTGAAAATGAGGTGAGGTATTCTGTATCCTAGCAGAAAACTTGAGTGTTCTACAGATTATCCCTGGTAACTAATAGGTGGTTTTATTCTGATCCTGAAATGTTCATTCTTAAACCAGCTTAACCATATCTGACAAATGATTTTACGGTTTCAGAGAATGTGCTGGGAAACTAAAGCACTCGTAGAGGAATCCCAATATTTTGGTTTATAGACTTGCTCTGCCTTTAGGAGATATGTCCTTCTTAGGAAGCTACCTTGAGTGAGATTAAGGTAAAATGCAAATAAAGGATTTATTTTTGTAATCCCAGAATACACAGCACGGTTGCAAGTGTTTATATAGGAGATATAGATGAAGGAATAAAAGGGGTAGGGGGAGAGAGAACTCTGAAAGTTCTGTCTTTTCTGTATCTGTTATGCTGCTGCTGCTTTCCCAAGCAAATGTTATCAGGGATCCTTTTTCTGTGTATCTCCTATATTGGGGAGCGATTATCAGAAAGTGACTGCTTTACTGCTCTGGGTTACTTGTCATGGTTTTTGTTTCTGTACAATAATCTCTCAGGGTATGTATGTGACGAATGGTAAAAGTGACTTTGAAGTAGCCAGTTAGTAATAAATTACTACTTCACTCTATTCGTTGTGTCAAATTGAATGCAAAAACAATGTTACCTTGTATATCTCTGTAGTAATCAAGTTGGTCAATCTGTGTGGAAATCCTGCATTTACAATTTTAAATTGCAGATCTTTTAGAGGAGAAAAATAATGAACATGACTCAGTAGTTTGCTTTTCCTAGATATATTAGCGCATGCCTTTCTCTTCACCCCAAATACAGAAAAAAATTTCCTAGTTATTGAATAAAATTGTGTTTAGCTGGAGTTTCAAGACTTCTGTGGGTTTTTGTTTGGTTTTAATTAAAATAGCAAAATTCATTATTTCTGGAAAAAGCGAACATCAGTCATACAAGGACTGTAGACCTCAGCTACGGGCATCCTCCTGAACACTAGGGCATCAGCAACAAACAGTTTGTCAGCTGTGCTCTTTCTTACTAAGTGCCCTCTGAGGTATGTTTTGCTTTCTCTAGGAAGTGTACCCATTAAACCTCAGAAAGAAAATGGAAGGTTGGTGCTGGATGCACTAAGCAATCTTCTCTTTGCAACAGTGCTCTCAGCAGGATGGAGCGAAGAATGTTTGGAGTGCAGCAGTGATGGCAGACATGAGGTAGCTGAGTTATTGTCAGATGATTTTTTTGGTTAATGATTGTGCAGTGCTCTGAAGACATAAAGTGCTATATCACTGTTAAGCATTATTATTATTATTCAGTTCCCAGAAGATTACAGAGCAGATAAGGTTTTTATGGTATTTTGCCTTTGGAAAAGCAGAATGTGAACAGGGCACTCTGGCTATGACGATTTAAATGTGTGCGATTTAAAAAAAGATTGGATGTGATGCTTTTAACTATCTCATTCAAACTCATTCCAAAACACTTCATCTTCTGGGTGAAACAGTTCTACTGCCTGAAAATTAATCCAAAACAAGATTCTGTGCTAGCTGTGAAAAGCTGGATTGAGCCAATTCATTTGTTGGGACCAATCCATCCATACAAATGCATGTAATGCAAATCCTGCTTCTCATGTCATTGCCTTCTCAAGACTATGCAAACCCTGTACTGTTTTATCATCTTTAATAAAATCTGTGCCAGGGCAAAGAAATCTGCACCAATTACTGAAGCTAGAAGATAGGTAGGTCAATAAAACTGCTTATGAATCTCAACACCTGCATGTTGTTTTTCCCAAAAAACATTAGTAAGGAAGAAATTGTATTCTTCCGTAATTCTGCCCATAGCAGACGTCACATTGTACTGTATGTCTCGTCAATATTGGTTAATTTTAACCTTGTATTACGACCTTCTTTCCAAGTCCTGTGGCTTTTAGAGACAGAGCCAAGCACAGATAGATTTGGGTTCTTTGCTCTTTTTCTGGGATGCTTTAGAGATGGCAATGCATGTTCTTTGAAGTCTTATGCAACACAGTTAAAGCAGATTTTTAGTGAGAACTGTTGCAGAATTTAGCCAAGAGAAACGGTTGTCTTCATTCAGAGGGAGACTTTGATTCATGGCTTTGAGTCAATGCTCACAGTACACCAAAGATCTTGTATTTGCTTGATAACAGTATTTGGACACTGGGTATCGGAAAGTTAATTTTGAATGTGCTGTCATCTTTTGCTACAGAGTGAGAGGTGGGTGATGCCCAGCTTCTTGCCATGTAGTTTGCAGTTTGGAGGGTGGCTGAAAAACCCTGTTTTTCAATATATGGGGCTACAGTTCTTGAAGTTCTGATAAAGTTTCAGTGCTTTACAAAATCCTGTTAATTTCACTGAAATTTTATTTTGGAGAGAGGGAAATATTTCAGTGAGGAGAAATGGTAAAACAACTGGTTTTGTTGGAGAGTGAAAGCTTTAATTTTTGTTATTTATCATAATGAAATTTTAAATATTAAAACACACTTCCCCCGGGGAAAAAAATCTGATAACCTCTGCCACAGGTATGGTTTCTGCCTGAAACTTTATTACAGTTGTATACATATTGAGGATGGAGTTGGACAAGTTACAGGACAAGAGGCAATGCCATAAATTTAAATACAAGAAATTCCACTTAAGCATAGGGAAGATCTTTTGCTGTAAAGGTGATTAACTACTGGAAGAGGCGGTCTGGAGATGTTGTGGCATCTCCATTCTTGGGGATGCCCAAAATCAAGACAGCTCAATCTTAAGCAACCTGTTGCAGCTGCCCCTGCTCTGAGACTGGAATGTGACTCCAAGTGCCCTGTCCAACTTCAGTTATTTTATGGTTTGCTGTGTTTGAGTGGGTAGTCAGTTCTATGAGTGGGTTTTTGTGTTTGTTTATTTTTAAAGCACATTATATTTGACAATAGGAGAAGGAGTTGAAAGAGGGAGACTGCTGCACTTAATTTTTTGGGATTTGGGCTTGTCTTGTTCTTGATCTCACTCAGTGTCTCATTTTCACCCTGTTAAATAAGTATCGTGGTTATTTGTGCTGTCCATCTTACTTGCAAGTAAGTCTTATGAAATGATTTTTAATGCCTAGGGTAAATGATCTGAGTGAATGAGAAGATTATTACAGATTTAGTCTTGGAATAGACCTAGATCCATTAAACAATGCAGTGGTTAGGTCTGAAGAGGTGGGAGAAGAGCAAACCTCATGAGGCAAAATTTTTCTGGAATATGCTGAAGTATTTCTGTTCAAAAATGTAGTAGCACAAGCTAATGTGCAACTTAAGTTGAAATACAGACAAAGTGGCAAGGTTCTAAACAGCTTAAATTTGCAAGTGTTTCAATCTATTTTATTATAAAAAAACAACCCATAATATACCTTGTGAATCTCAAACTACCAGACAGCCTAGCGTGCTAATACTGTGCAGCAATTTTTAATTTTTGTTCTCATTCTACTGGTTCCACTAGTTGGTATGTTTGTCAGCTACCTTCTGGCACATGAAGAAAAAAGTGAATTTGTCATTAAAGGCTGAAACTTGTTTGTAAATTCTAACAGTAATATAAATCTAGTTAGGTTGAACTGGATACTGTGCAATGCATCCTTCGCTGATTAATTTGTCTATTCTAACTCTGTTTGATCTGGTGTCTGACTTTATTAATTCAGGCCTGCAGTGTTAAATAAGTCTTCAGAGAATTGGACACTATGCTGATGTTAAACTTTTTTGGAGGAGTAAAAGGGGACAAGGTATCTCTTCATACTTTGGGACCTTGGTAATAAGTTGCAGTAGTCCATGATCCCACTGTTATCCGTAGTACAGTTAGTTTTGGTATTATCAAAAGAGCAATTAACACCTGCAGATATGATCACAGATGGTATCGGAGAAAAAGAGGAACTCGATTTTACACTGAAGCTCAGTTTAGACTTTTATATCTGAAACATCAGTACAAAATTGGCTACACAGCATAGTTGTGACCTGCTATTTATATTTCTAGATGCAACTTGTTAAGTCACGATAAAAACAATGCAATTACTGTGAATAATGATTACCTTACAATTTAATTGGAGTAAACATGGACTGAATGTGAGGAGAGGGTACTTCTCCCTAGTACAGGGTGAAAAAAACAGATTTGCTTTCAAACATAGCAAAGCTTAGCAGAAATGATGCTGCAGAAAACAGTTGTAAACTTGGAAAAACAAGACCAGTGATCAGTGATGGCTGTGAAAACTTGTAGGAAATACTGTATCAGATCTGGATATGCATTTTGTGCAGGACAAACACCACAAAATCCTTGGAATGAGGATAGCAATAGTAAAAAAAGAGGCATAGGAATAAATTGGTGCACTGTGATTCTCCTTCATTTCCTGTCATGAATAATGTGTCCGTTCCATAGCCAGCGTGTCTTACTGTGGCAAGTATCTTGTGGCAGGTTTTCAGAGCAATGGCACCTGTTCTAGGGTCCGTCTGGAGAGCAGCGGGAGTACATCAGCCTTATAGCACACACATTATATACACATGCTAGCTATGAGTCAGGCCAGATACTAGTAGAACTCTTGGCAGAACAGAGCTCAACAGGAGCTGCAAAACATTCAAAGATGATAAATTGAATAGCACAGAGTTATCTGCCACCATAGATCAACTGCCACTGGTTCCTGAGCCAGTTTGGTTGTGGCTAGTGAGGTATGAATGTGTTTGGAATTAGTATTGCTCTTCTCACATTGAGACTTTGTCATCATCATAGTAAAATGGCAATCACCAATGACTTTCTTACGGTTATGGTGAAGAAGTTTGTCTCTCCTCCCTGGTGTTAAAACATCTGCTTTCAGGAATGTTCCATAAAACTAGTTAAAATAAATCTTAAAACCAACAACAAAAACAATGAAAGTCAAATCTAGTCTGAAGTTATGGTAAACCAAGAGTTGAGAGCTCCTGCATTTCTTCCCATTGAGTAGAGCTATTACCAGACAATGCTTCAATGCTTCCTTGTTTTAATTTTGTGTTATTATATTATATATAAGGTATTATAAGGTCTAATTAAGTAGTATTTCTAGTGATCTTTTAGATCAAATACTTAGGAAGTATTTTCAAATTTATTTTAAAGGTGCCTCAAGAAAGGTGAGGTATTTACAATAGTTATAAATAAAAAGTGTCTTGTTGACCTAGAATAAATTCAACTTTATTTGTAAGGTCATCTTGATGGTTAAATCTGAATCTATAGTGCTGAAAGCATTTTGCACAAGGGTGCAGATTTATAAGGCAATTGCCCATTCTAACTGACCCAAATAGTTCAAGAGAAATAGATTCATGGCAGCCCTTTTCCCGTGCTGTGCTGCTTATAAATGAGTGAAAGGAACAAGATCGGAGGAGTGATTTGAACTAAGATGTTAGGGTGTGGTAAAGAAAAATTATATACCCCTTTTAAATAATATTTGTGAACATACAGATATCAATTATAGTTAGCCTTGATGTATTTCTCAATTTTATTTTACTTTTTCCAAGGCTGCAGATGGCTTCAGTACAAGAAGTCAATCCTGTTCCAGTATTGTCTGACAGACACTTCTGCTCTTTGCTTATTAGTCAAAATTAGGTATCCCTTCTATGAGATATTTTAAAATGCTAAATAACTGAAGCTATAAATAGAAAGTCACTGACCATCTTCACTCATGTAACACCAACACATGACTTGCCGTGACATCTACTGAATATACCTCTGGAAGCATCCTTGTTTGATCTTGTGCCGTTCACACGTAACACTTCATATGTTCATGTCCCAGCTGTTCTCCAGCCACCCTCCAAAAATGCATTCCTGTGGGAACAGTGCGTGTATTTTTGCCTCAGGCAAAGAATAGTAAAAAATACTAGGGTTTTATCTCTTCTTCCTTGCGCCGCCATACCACACACACACACCCTCCCCCAAGTTCCCTGTAGGTTTTTTTCTTCTGTGTCTTCGGATCAAAAAGAGAAGCCAAGGATTGGTGATGAGTCTAGGGCAGGAGATGAAGCAGAGATGTTAAATGTTAAGTCATGTGAACTGGAGATTCCTCGTGTGCCCATTCAGAATTTACTCTCATTCCAGCAATAAAGTATTAATACATGTGACATAATGATGGGTAAGGGGAAGACCCAGCTGTAGTGATCTGTTGGATACAGACAGGCATTGTTACATACAAATTCTTGATGTTGGTGCTATTTGTTGGCAACTAATACATAATTGCCTTTAGACAATTGAGAAACTGATAAAGCATGTATCGCTCATCAACATGTGGAAAGAAGTGTGTTGGAAAGATGAGAGCAGTATTTGAAACTGTTGACACTTGCCTTTGACTTCTGGTGCTCCTGTGTGGAGTTTTGTGTTACACCAGGCATCCGTTACTTGCTGTTCCCTATCAGGTTTGTACTTCGCATGAGCTGCGGCTGGGTCATCGGTTGTAACTAACTACCGTCTGTGCAGGATTTGTCACCTTCCACATATCCTCGAGAGTTCTGCGGTGCCCTTCTGGTTGGAAATGAAATACCAATCACCTGTTCGAAGTAGTTACACAAAATATTGGGGGCGTGAGGGGAAAAAAGAAAAGTCATGAGTCAAATTGAAGGGAAAATTTTGTTTTTCAAATAAACAGAAGGCTCTGCTACTTCAGGTCAACTTCTCTATTTGTGGTAGTAATGCACTGTTAAGTCATTCCTTGCTGTGTATGTCACGGACAAAACAGATTTATCGCTGCCTGTTGGGATGCAGCCACAGCAGTGGGTTTCTCGAGCTGTGGATTTTACTGTTCTGGAATAAGTTGACCTAGAACTTGTACCTCAAGGCCCCCTTCACATGCCACTTCTCGAAGAAGAGCCTTTGAACGCTCTGATGCTTGTGTACTGGGTGAACTCTGATTTGCTCTTACACACCAGCCCAAACAAAGCAAGAAGATGGTATGTCGAATGATCCCCTCTTCTCACAACTGGAAATAACCTTTAAGTATTTTTTTACAAGTGTCATGTACATATACCAGCATTGTGGCAAAATCAGTTTGGATGGAGAAGTAATAGACTCTTTGTAATGAGTAGTGTTCCACGCTGCAGATGGGCTCCCAAGGATGTTCTGTCTCCTCTCAAAGCACAGTTTAGCCTTACTGAAGAGGACAGCTGCACTATGCTGAAAGAATAAAACTGCTAATAGTAGCTCTGGGACAACATTCCTGGGTGTCTTCTCAGTATCCAAGCATGGAAGTGTATGAACTATGTTGAGACAGTTTCATTGATCCTTACATTGGGTTTAGAAATACGTATTTTGTTAAGAACAGTGAGCTAGGTTGGGTTCACTGATATTCGTAAAAGGACTCAGCAGATAGAGAGTGCAGTAAATGGTTAGCAAAACGTTGAAACACTTCTAAGTTCCAGTTGGCTTTGAAGCAAAGTCATGTTTAGGTCCATTAAAGGTTCTTTTGATTGAGCAAAACCCGTAATTCCACAGGAACTATTGAAAAGCATTCCTATTTTCTTAATCTGTAATGAATGAAAAATTAAACAATAATCACTTGCATCACAGTAAAGTTGAACATCTTGAAGGTTCCTGAAGTATGAATTTAATAAGTTGCACTGTAACTAGCTTCTAGTGACAGAGAATTTAGGGTTTTTTCTGGAGTTTTTTTACCTTTTGTTAATAGTAAGTATTCACGCACCAAAAAAAGCAATTAAAATAGATGCTGTTTGTTACTTCAGAGTTCCAAATTGAGAGACTAGTGCCTTTCTCTTTGGGATTCATAAGGTCTTATGTAATTAAGATCAATTTTTCTGGTAGGTGGTAATAAGAAGACTTTTTGAAATATCACTCACTTGCACTGTTTTTTTCAATGGTGGGTAGGAGTCAAATTCTATTCCATTGAATGCATTTATGAGGCATAACAAATCGTAACTGCAGCAAAGAGTTTTCCTCCTTTCTTTCTCTAGCCCTGTTACGTCCATGTTACTGGTGCTTTATACCCAAGGAATGATTGTCAGAGTAAGTGGTCTCTCGACCTTGGCCCACTCCTCTGTAGCGGTGCACTAGTTCAGTTTAAACAGGCTGTGTGTGTACATTTCCCAACTAACCAAATCTGCAATAAGAATAAAACTTTGCTTTATGAAAGCAAAACACAAGAGTTATGCTGTCATCCAGTGCTGTGACAGGACATCTCCAAAGCCAGGCTTTCTTCTCCAGCCAGCTGCGGTGGGTGTAGGCAGCCCCCTTGCCCTTGCTGAGGGCTGCCAGGTGCCAGCTGAGGCTGCATCCAAAGCCATGTGGCGGTGCTGCCAACGTCCTGTACCAGCGTGCTCCATCTTTTCATGAGTCTGCTGGACTACAGGGAGAAACTGCTTTTTCTTTGCAAACTTGAAGCTATGTTTTGTTACCAGTCCAAAAATCACTTCACCCCCCCCCCCCCCCCCCCGACACACCCCCACCCCGGCTGTTTAAAAAGAGCAAAGTCCATTTAGAATAACTGTTCAAAATGGTTTGAAGGGAAATAGCGCCGATACTTCCTGAAAAAATTACATCCTTTCACTTTGATTTTGTGGTCTCAACTGAGATGGGAATCTGTCTGAAAACCAGGAGGAAGCCTCTAAGAGGGAAAGCTGTTTCCTCTTCCAGCGTGGCAAATAATTACAGTGTGCTGATTGTCCAGCTAAACCCCAGCAGCTTTAGCCTCTATGCCCTTGATAATGTAATCCTACAGGCGCTAGTATAATCACCGTGGTGTAATAGCAATGTGGAGGTGTAAAGAGTAAGCTCCTTAGGGCATGCACCAGCTTTTGTTCTGTGTTGGTGAAGTCTCTAGTGCATTGGGCTGTGGCAGGAGCTTCCCTGGACATCAGAATACCAGTACTACAGCACTGCAGAGTTTCAGGTGCGTGTGTGCAGGGATTGTTCTTGTTCTGTTTTAAATAAACCCAAAACTTATACCTCCTCTCATGCCCCACCTTGCAAAACACCCCAAACCGTTTTCACTGTTTCCTTTTGGACTTCACTTATCTTAGAAACTACTGTTTCATTTCCTCCCCTTCAGTTTAGGTTTTCCATCTGCCTGAAGTATCTTCTCTGCTTTCCGTTCCATTTTTCATAGTCAAAGGAGTGTTGCCTGAACTTAATGCTACATGCTCTTGAAAAAGCCTGAATAGGCTTTTAAGGTAGACCCCCCCAAAAAAACCCAAAAACCACTAAGGGGAAAAAAAGGATTTAATAGAACTCTTTCAAGATTTGAGATGTTTAAAAAAACCAAAAAACCCAAACTACTGGATAAATAAATAAATTATGAGTAATAAAATATTGGCATAATGGGGTTTCTTAATATATTCCGTTGCTGCTTATGTAATATCACTGTGCAGATTTAGTATTTGACAGTTAAAAAAAAAACAAACCCAAACTATCTCCCCGGCAAATAAGCTCACAAGAAAAAACAAAAATATTGCTCCCTTTGACCACTAGGTGATAGTCTTGCTCAATTTATTCATTTTATCAAGGTCATTTATATAAAGATTAAAAATGTTGCACATTGAAGCTCTTAAAGAATTGGATTCATGAAAAATAAATCTTTTTTTTCCTTGAACATCAAACCAAACTTTACTGCTTTTCTGGTTTATAAATATGTATGAGTCACAACACAACCTTTTCCATTGCTATATTGGATTTATTTTGCTATGATTAGTCCCCAACAAACATACAACAGTGCACAGTAAATGCACATATACTTACCTTATTAGTCTGGCTCAATGACACCAATGCAATTAGAATGGTTGGGTTTTGGTGTAGATTGAATTCTTGACATTTTAAGTCTGATTTTTATTGCTATTAGTCCGCATAGTTAAAGAGAGGCTAAAATATTTTCCCCACTGATACTAGCTTAGTGTCTTCTTTAAAGGACTAATTTTTAAGTTAAAAAAAAATAGTGATTTTTTTATGTTCTGAAACACTGACACACAAACACGCTTTGGTTTTGTGAAGGGACTATCTCAAGTCAGGATGATTAAAATTCAAAATATAACATACTTAACACTAAGTATTGAGCCTTCGCAATACTGAAATATTTTCTGGAGAATTTACTAAGACTTGTCAGGACTTGACCAGCAATTAACATATGTAGCTTTATTAAGATAAGAAATATCCAATATTTCTAGTACCAGAGGCAAAGTCAATAACTCTGAAGTATGTTCCTTAGATCCAATCATACATTAATATATTAATTTTTGTAGTACTGCTTTCTTAAAATTAATGTATCTGTTTAATTTTTTTTTAGAAGAATAATAAAAGCTTCTTAGTTGTTTGGGGGTTTTTTTTTGCAAGAAAGGGACAACTACTTGTGAGTACTTTGAATTGTGCTCAGTACAGCTTTTCTCTCAGTGTCTTTGCTTTGATCTGCTAACAGTCTGACATTGAAAAGTATTTCTCTACATGTCTACCTTTTTTTTTATATATACCAGAAATCTCATGTGAAGGCGACTATGGGAATAAACAAATTCAATGGAAATATTATGCGTGCCATTGTAGCGTTAGGAGAGGAACAGGACTCCAGAGAACATGCTGTAGTCCATATTCTATGAAAATGTGTCCTTTGAAAATAGACATTGTTCACATTTCATTTATTTGTAAATCATCTGCTGAACACTCGCACTAGTATTTTCTTGGCTTTGCCAGAACGCAACTTCTGCTTTGTGAAATCACTTTCATGTTCTTTTCTGTGAAGCTCAGGGCATGTAAGGCCCAGAAACTGGGTGGAATTTTCCGAAGGAGTTGTTGTGATCCGGAGTCGATGATCCGTTAATGACACCTGCATTCCTGTTCCAGTGCTGGCAGCAGTTACACTTCCTTCTACCAGTCTGCACAGTGTGCAGGTGCTTTCTAAAAGGCAACCAAATCATCTGTTACGGTCGTTCTTATTACCGGTTTCTGCTTAGTGTTGCTCACTCCTGGTGCGTTGTCAGTTGATGTTCAAATCTGAGAGAGGTGTCTTCCCTGCACTGATTAAAATACAAAGTATGTTACCTTGCTTGCTGTGAAGAAGTGACTTCACTAACACCATGATTCAGAAGATCTCTGATCCTCTCTGCCTGTGGTCACTAGTGTTCTTTCCTTAGTCCTGATCTTATTTGGAACTAGGAAGACAAAAAGTTCTCACGGTTAAAAAGAACAAACAAACCAGCCTTTTAATTGACCTCTAGGAACGAGGGTGTGATGGATTTTAATGTGTGGTTTATAGCTTCGTGAGTTCCCCTTCCTCAGACATAGTTAGGTCCCAGTCTTCTGTCAAAAGACTGCTCCCTGGCTGGAGAGCCCTTTTCCAGGCACGATCATCTGAAATAGAGCTGTACTATGTGATACCCATCCCATCTGATCCTACCCTGCCATTGCTTCTATTGCCTCATTGTCCATACTAGTTCCCCCCAATTCTAAGAGATTATTGCTCATCCATAGGATGCAGTGCTTCTGGGAGGAAGCAGCCAGAACTGGCTGTACCTGGACAGGGAACCAAACAGGGAACAAAAGCTGATGAGAACTTTGAATTAACTGAGAGGATCAGAGAAGATGACTTCAAAGAAAACAAAGAACACTTTCATTTTTTTAGCTTGAAGAGTCTCTGTCTAATGCCAAAGCTGTTCAATCCATCAACGTATGCAAGCTTCAGCTGAGGGAGGATAGGAAGGCAAAAGCAGCAAATTAAGGAAGTGGGAAAAATATTGCTGTGACACTTTATGAGGAGTCAGGAAAAATGAACACGTGCAGCCCTGAATGGTTAGGCACTCTGTGTTGAGCAAGCAGGGAAGAAAGTTAAGTGGCATGCGCAGTTAGCGATACATTCACATATACCACCTTCCATTCAGAACAGGACTTGGAGCTCATTCAGATACAAGCCGATGACTGATCTCAAACTTGCCCTCTGAAATTTTTTTTAATTTTTTTTTTTTTTTTTTTGCTTCCTACCGCTGCTTTCTGCAGCATGTGCCTGGCTCCTTCAAGGTGAGATCAAAACCCTGGATGGCATGCTCACCCCCAGCCCAGCAGGCACTAGAGAACAGCAGTTATTGCTGTGTCAGTAAAACCACTGGACCTTGAGCCAGCACAGTGATTTCTTGCACTTAGCTGGCTGAAATTCCATTTTTTTAATGTAGGTGGATGGTTTCTTCAGTAGAATTTTGTGTTTTGGTCTGGAACAGACATTTTGTTTTTAATGAGAGGAAAAAAAAAGAGGTGCCAACACTTGCAGAGAAAAGTTGAACCCAGACTGAGAGACACAAGGAGTTTTGTAGTCATCCTCCATAATTCCATTTCATGTTACAGTTCTCTGATTGTCTTAAGTGAGAATGAATGAGCTTTTACTGCTGCCTGTAGAAGTCATATTTCTGTATGATTTTCATGGTCCCATGCTTCTGTCATCTGTTCTTTTCTTATTCTGTTAGGTGTTGAAAAGATAAGACTAGTAAGTGACATCCTAGTAAAGAAATACAGGTTCTAAATCAGGCTTGGATTTGAGCCCTCTTTACTTTGGCCAAAAGCATTCTGCAGTCATGCAATAACAATTTGTATAATAACTGAAAATAAATAAATTCTAGAAATGAGTGACCTCATGAAGCTACTCAGTGGCAGCAGTAAGTAGAGAAAGATACCAGGGTGTAAGGATGGCACGGTGACACTGCTGACCTTGATATTATAAATGATATCAAAATATAGTTATTAGAGGGCTGGAGCACAATATATGCAGAGAAACTAGAAGATCTTGGTCTCTTCCAAAAGAAGGTTAGGGGGAGGATCCCCTTGCCATCTTCAAGTACTTAAAGGGAGTTTATAGGGAAGGTGAAGACTCCTGGAGATGTGAAAGGGCGGGGGAGGTGTGAGGCTTAAAGTGCAACAGGAGAAATTCCAGTTGAATGTAAGGGGGGATGGGGAGTGAGGTATGGAAGTGATGATAGTCAGCTGCTGGAACAGATTGCCCAGAAGAGGCTGGGTGATATCTGTAGAGGGAGATGCTCAGAACTCTGCTGAGCTCTGCTACAGCAACTGGGTCTGGTTTTGGGTGTAACCTTGAGGTTGCCCTTGACCAAATGATCTCTAGGGATCCTTCAAATCTAAATCAGTCTGATTCTACTGTCCTGCTTGCCTGGCCCTGTAGAATAGTGCTTACCTTTGCCCTCGTCACACTACCTGGAACTGACAGTGTGAGACCCCATAGTAATCTCCAATGACTTGCAATATGACAGAGTAAAATTACTTCCAGTTGTTAGGTTGGGGACAAGTGCATAGTCTGATGGGCTCAGCAGTGGTGTAGCACACGTCTTTTTAGGAAAAGCTTCCTCAGGTAGTGTAACGCTGCCTGGAAAATAGCTCTTCTGAGATACCCAAGAGGATTTCATTGCTTTTGTGAAATAAGGTCCCCCAAGCATGCACCTAGGGAATGAGGCTTTCTGCTCTCTGCAAGTCAAGCAAACAGTAGGGATGACTGATCAACCTGAGATACAGATAGCGGGGTACACACTGATACAACACCACGCTGAAGATGCTTGGCAATTTGTAGTGCCCTTCAAAAGTGAATGGTGAATTTCTGAATTCAGCATGAGCTATTTGAAATCTGCTACGCCAGCTGACGCAGTATTGTGGTACAGCACAGCTACAGATCAGCAATTCATGCTCTGACGGAGGCCGGTGGCTGGGCAGCTGGCTCCAGCCAGGCATGCGTGCACTTCTACTGCTTGACCCTTACACCTGCCTAGTGAAAATGATCTTTGACTGGCATGTTTCCAAGGCAAAAAAAATTTTTCCTCTTTCTGTTGTGTTTGTCTGGGAACTAGTCAGTTTCCTATGGATTCTGTGAATGGTGTGTTTGTACTTTGAAATTACTTGCATAAGCTGGCTACCTAGATATTCAGAAGAGATAGTGTGGCTTTTGGCATTAATTTGTTAGAAAACTTACTAATGACTGTAAAGGACATCTTATTACACTTTTCATTTTTGATGCATGTCATGTGGTATTTTATGTGTGTATCACTCCTAGTTTAGATTTTAATTACACTATACATGCAGCTGTTAAAAATTTGAAGTGATCAAGTATTTCAGAGTTGCTTAATTATTTTAGTGCATTCCACTCCACTGAAGCTGCACAAAATCATGCTTTCCTGTCATTTTAAACTTTAATACAATAGTAATTTCTCTGCTTCAACAGATTTTTAAAAAAATAACTCTACTGTGCTTGAATATAACTATCTATTTAAAAAAAAAACAACTCTATGAAGCAGTGTGCCAGAAGAAACACTGACCTTTTGTATTTTCCACACTTACCTAAATGTGTGAGGTGTCCTAAACAGCTTGAAAGAGCAAAAAGCATATTTTTAGATACTGGATTTCTTTTCCAAAGTTAAAGTAGTCTTTTAGGGAAAGAAATACCACACTTATCCTAATGTTATTGAAGTCCTTAGTGATGGAAATTTAGGAATGCTAATGACTGAAGCATGTATGTATTTGTTTCTGCCTGATTTGATATCTTCTCCTTGAATAATTCATATAAATTATTTGCCTTTAGAGTTGGACCGTGAAAAATACTTCTGGATTTAGTTGTAACTAGGCCATAGACACTCTCATCCAACCTTTTCTGGAGAGGTTTTATCTGAAAACTGAGATGTGAATGATACATCAGGTAACAGCTAATCTGTATTCCTTAATTTGTAAAGTGAGGATTGTTCAAGCTACAAAAACTTTGTGTGAAAAATATTTGCAAATAAATATAATATCATAAAGCTTTCATGGTTTTTCCCTTTTCCCAGAACCAGGTACATAAAAAAGAAGTTCTGGTACCTGATGATAAAATGTAGATTGCTTCTGAATCCTCCATCTGACATGTAAAGCTGGAGGTTCTTCACAGTTTCAGTTTGCATTTAGGAGTACAAATTGTGTGTGTCAGCAGTGTGAACTTAAGAAGTATCTTTGCAATTTCATTTATGGGCTCAGGAACATTGTTTCAATGTCAGGAATCTTTTTCACTTTGAATTTCACTTAACAGTTTGTGCTGTATGTTCCTATACTACAGTCTCGTTTTCTGCAGTGATAACAAAAGCTAACTGCCATCAGATAAAGGATACTCTGTTTTCTTCAAAACATACATCTTGCCTATTACATTGTCATGATATTTAATGTATAGAGCAGCTTGTTGCTTAATGCTGTCATACATGAAAAGGAAATTATTGTGAAATGGTAAATCTGTCGCTGTTTCTGTTCAGTGCAATGTAATGTAGCCCTGGAACACAGAAGGAATCCACAGGAGCAGCAATTTCAACAATTATAATAAACCTCATGTATCTTGATCTAAAATTCATCTTTATGCATACGAGAGAGACATTCATGAAAGACCAGTTACTGTATTTCCCTTCTGTTTAATCAGTACTGGTGACTTAAGTTAGGATAGAGAATTAGTAGAATTACAAAGTGAAAGCTTAACAGGTGGCTAAGGTGAGAGTCTATTAGCTCTGGAACATGTCCAAGTGACTTGCACAAAGGTCTGAAAAATATATTAGTGGGGGTAAGATTAGTCATAGAGGATGGGCTTTAGGAATCCCCAGTTATTGAGTGAAAAACGTAACTGACATCTGTTATTCCTATATATATATATATATGTATATCTAAATTGTATTGCTTTGAGCGTGCAGAAGAAAGTTAATACTTGCCATTAAGCAGAGGCTTTCACATGTGGCTTGTCACAGAACTGTATGACAGGAGGCATGTGTCCTGATCGGGTTAGCGCGGTCATTCAAATAAGAAAAGGCTTTGGCATGAGAAGAATTGGCTGCTACTGCAGAAGGGAAATATGGACAAGAAGGGCTCGTTTCTGACTTACCTTATCATGCAACAGAGCAGCCGCAGTGTTAGCAAGGGCAGCATTTGAACCCTAATATAACGCTTCATTAATACATGTGACTGCTTCATTAAACACGTTGGCATGACAGAATAAACGTGCCATCCCATAATGAAAGCTGCTACCTAGTGATGGACACAATGACAAAAGGTCAATTTGTGATGATTATGGAACAGCCTCATGCCTGAACTTCCTTTTTAAGCAACTATTGGGCAAAATATGTGAAAATTATGGTAGATTAATGTATGAGAGGGTGCTCAAACCCACCATCGTGTC
This sequence comes from Falco biarmicus, assembly GCF_023638135.1. Classification (NCBI taxonomy): domain Eukaryota; kingdom Metazoa; phylum Chordata; class Aves; order Falconiformes; family Falconidae; genus Falco; species Falco biarmicus. The sequence goes on along the minus strand of NC_079295.1, from coordinate 51,302,533 downwards.
TTGCCAATCACTTGACCATTCGTAAGATTTTCTAATTGCAGGTTGACAGACAGAGGTGTTAAATGAAGGGGTTTTATTGCATAGCCACATAGCATGCTGTAATCAGGAATGCAAACTCTTACCTGTGTTAACGCTGAATTATTACATGTATATATACATGTATAGCCGTTCAGGTTTAGAATAGGAATATAAATTCTTGCCAGATGAGTTAAGGCTTAGTGATTTCTGCTCTCCCCTCCCAGTAGTTCTCTGCACCTAACTCTCTAATGTAAGGAACATGTACTTTATTTTTTTTACAAATATTTTCTACCTTCTTACATCTGCATGGTGTTAGCATGAAGTGCCCTATGACCACAGCTGGACTTCTAGACTCTCCGTAACAAAAACAGTAAATAAGCAGGCACAACAGCTGCTCCGCACTCGTGAAAATGTTAGTCTTAACACAAACTCAGTGAAAAAATACTGTTCCAGAATAATACTGTTATTAAAAAGTATATTATATTGTTATAACTAAGAGTACTTAATCTTGAATGAATCTGTACTAATGCTACATAAACAATATAAATCATTTCTGTTTTGACAGGAAATTTTTGCACTGCCTTTTCCTGACACACTTTTCGTTTTATGTTCTTTCAGGGGAAAACTTAGCTAGTTCTCAGCAGAGTACATCAAATATAGCACTCCTAGTAAGAGTATCTGATTATTTAACTTGTATTATAAAACGTAGTTCTCTGGAATCTGACACATTCAGCTGTGTTTTTGGTGTCGTCCCCCCCCCCCCCCCCCCCCGTTACTGCATTTAACAGTTCCATCTTCTGTTTAGCAGCACTTTAAGTCTTTTTATTTCTTTGTTCCTGTCTCCTCTGCTTTCTGAAATTATTCTGCAAGTTCATGAACAATGCTGTAAATCTTTCTGTAGTCAGTATTTCAGACATTCACAAGCAGCATGCGGTATGTGAAATCCAGGAGTTCCAAGATCTACCTTTCTTTATCCTCTTGTGCTTCTATTCATTCTGTGAAGTTTTTGGCATCATTAACGGTATCAAAATTGAGCATGTTGCCCTAGCAAGCCAAATACAATAATGAATTTGTAGTGGAAAAGGAAAATAGTCAGGAGACCCCTTACTACCTCCACTATGTTTTGCCATTTAAAGAACATACTACAGGGATTTTTCAGCAATGTCCCATTCTTTCTCTTTTGAGGAACATGCTAGGCTTCCAGTTCATTGATCATTGCATCCGACCTTTTATTTTTGTTTTCATAAAAATTATGTTGTTTATATTTAGGATAGGTTTAAAAGTACTGTCTATTTAATTATGTCTTATTTTGCCTCCTGTGTTTCAGATAAACTTAATGTCCTGGTGTAGAACAGTTATTGCACTTACTCCTGATTCAGTAACAAGTGCAACTTCTGGGTGATGTGAATGTGGAGATAGTGCTGGTACATCAGGATCTACCATTTTACTGCTTTTATTGCTCTGTATATCCAGAAGCTGAATGACAAAGAATTTTGTGTCTGAGGGAAAATTAGTAATGGGTTACTATGAAACTGATTGAGTCTGTTTGTCCATCTTTTCAGATTTAAGGGTTGTGCCTGTTGTTGTTCTGATACTCCTGTTTCCTTTTCTTTCTTATTTAGTTTTTTCCAATTCTAAAAAGGCACTTATGGAAAAAAAATACAGCGGATATAGTTTTTAATACAAATGCTAGAGATCCAACTATTTGTTATTTGATGTAAGAGAATAATATATTTGAGTAGAAGAAAGAACTTGTTGTCATGGTTTAACTCCAGCCAAAAGCCAAGCCCCGCACAGAGGTTTGCTCACTGCCCCCCTATGTCTGGATGGGGGAGAGAATCAGAAGAGTAAAAGTCAGGAACCTCGTAGGCTGAGATAAAGACAGTTTAATAGGTAGAACAAAAGCCACACAGGCAAGCAAAGCAAGGGATTCATTCATTACTTTCCGTCGGCAGGCAGCCATCTGTGGGACAGCTGGACACCAACATGTAATAGTTGCTTGGGAAGACAAACGCCGTCACTCCAAACATCCTCCACTTCCTTCTACTTCCCCTAGTTTATATACTCAGCATGACATTCTTTGGTATGGAACATCCCTTTGGCCAGTTGGGGCCAGCTGTCCCGGCCGTGTCCCCACCCAATTCCCTGTGCCCCTCCAGCCCTCTCGCTGGTAGGGCCGGAGAAACTGAAAAGTCCTTGATTTAGTATAAGCATCACCCAGCACCAACTGAACCCATCAGTGTGTCACCGTTGTTCTTGCAACAAACCCAAAGCACAGCACTAGACACACCAACAAAACTGCCTTTGAGTGTATAGCCTTCATTCTTATTTGAATTCTTCTTCTATAAGGCAAATGAATGATGGGTTCTTTGCACAGCACAGAACTACTCAGCAGGTGTGCTTTGATGCTTTGGTTGGTTCAACCTATTCTGATAATTTCTAGTGCTCCACTATTTCCTTGAATTTGTACAAAAATTCTTAGATCTTGTCATTCTTAGAATTACTTAGATCTATTGGATCTGTGGTTTTAACAATTTTTTTTTCCTTTTTCTTTTTTTTTTTTTTTTTCTGCACTGATGAACTTCTAAAATTGAGGAGGGGAGGAAGGTAGTATAAGTTCTTCAGAACAGCATAAAGGAATATATTCTAGATCAGATTCTGAAACAGTATGCATCTCTTCCTTTTGCCTGTTCTGTGTTACTAAAGTTCAGCACTCCATTTTAATAGGTGGCCACCAGGGATCACAGTAGCCCAAACATAATGGCTAATGAAGCATATGTTCTATTGTCCAGGAAGGCAGCAGTTCTTAAATGAGTAACTTAAAAGGGAATTATGCTTACAGAGGTGAATTATCCTCTCCTAAATATGTGGCCTCTTCTTTAAATATAAAACATTTAAATGCATAGTGTATAAACTCACTTCAGGCTTAAAAAAACCCAAAAGCAAAAAAAACCCCAAACCCAAATGCAAACAAGACAACAAAATAAAACAAACAGCCACCTGAAAATTATGTATCAGCACTTCAATACATTAGTAAATTGACTCTGAATTATAGAAAAGTTCAGAGGATGACAACGGTTCTCGTGCAATGCAAATATTCGCAAGAAATAGCAAATTATTATTGAATTGAAAGTGCTGCAATTGAAATAGAGAGGATTAATAGACCCAATGCTTGATGTCAAAATGCGTTTTTGGATTATCTGGATCTAAAGAAACTTTTTTCATATGTTCAGAAATAGAAAAATGGAATGCTTATCCTAAGTGAGACCCAGTCATTTTAGCTGTGTATGTTGGAGGGTCCAGCTCTTTCATCTTTTGTTTGCTGGTGATAACAAAAGCTCTATTTCTTTTTAATTTGGCAGTCCAGGAGTAAGGATTCTTCCCCCCCTCCTCGCCCCCCCCCAATGACTGTGTGATGAGTTGAGTTGCTGAACTCTATTTTTGTGCCCACTTCCTATTACAATCAGAAAATTTATTCAAAAAACAGACCAGTTCTGATGTTGTAACTGGTACTGCAGTCTGTGGTAAAAAGCTGCATTCTGTTGTGTATGGGGATGACCTCCTGAAGTCCTTCCAACCTGAATTATTCCATGATTCTCTGATTCATATCAAAGTGCAGGTCTGTGGGCCTAATTATTACCGAACAGTTTGCCATCAATCATACTAGTCTGAACTATGCTGTCTGTAGTCCATAAAGGATTCAGCTCAATCCAATGATTGGATGCACTGCAAATGAAAAATATGGCATTTTCCATTTCCAACCCCCCAAAGTTTAGTAACTTTGGCAACAAATTTTCCTGTTTAAAGTTAGGCTCTGGGCCTGACCTGAGTTTTTGGGAATTTATGCTCTTGGAAAAATACTAAAACATAAGATGTTTGCTCTATTTTCAGAAGAATAGTACAGAACTGAGTTGATTTTATGACCACAGGTATTTATGTTTAATATCTATTTACAGTTCTGTCTGTACGGTCTAATATACGTAAATCCTGCAATGAGCAAACGGAAGACTCAGACGAATACGTACATACTCACTAGCTCATCTTGCTGTCATTTCTTTTTCTGTCATTTTACCTTTAGGATTGTGTCCAAATTATTTCCAATTTTATTGTACCCAAAATATCACTTTTCTCATAGCAGAAGGAGAAGTGGGGAAAGCATTTATATTTTCTTATTTGAAATAGTCTGTAGAGGAACTCTGTCACCTAGAAGTACTGAATTCAGGTAAAGTTTCAGATGGATTGTGCTCAACTTAAACCATTCTTTTCACTCTTCCAAATTAGCTTTCCCTGCAGTTCTGTTCAACACAACAGTCTTTGTTACCTTTCTTCTCATGCAAAGTAAGTGTTCAAGGAAAACATGTGTCTTCTACTGGCTTGAGTATATTTGTGACAGTTTGTACTCACTGTCATTCTAGTAACTGTATAAATCAAATCCAGCAATAGGTGTTCATCCTTGTGGTTAATACTCCTACACCATCATTCATCCAATGATCTCTTATTACAAACAGTTAATTGATTAATCTTCAAGACGTAACGCTTCTCTGAAATGTGTAAGAAATGTACAGGGGTCATTTCATACAGAACCGGTGGGCAGTCAGTCACCTCTGGAATAAGACTTGGTTACTGTTCAGCAGTGTGCCCTCAGATGGTCAGTATATCCAGCTGAAGCTTCATTCAGAATTTAGGGAGCCAAGAATATTATTGTTATAATGGGTACTTGGCCAGTATGCTTAGGTCAAACAACACTGTCCTTCTAACAAAATGAACTGGGGAAATTTTTGTCAGACCCACAACTTGGGATCTGATTTTCTGCCTTCAACCTTCCCTCCACAAACAAAGCCAACCTGTATGAAACTTGGAAACTAGACTTGGTGTCTGAAATGACAAAGTATCACCCGCTAAATGACTGACACACCTCTGCCTTCCTTATGTATTAATTTGAAGTCTGTCCAACACTGACTGAAGTTAGCTCACAATATTTGATACAGCTTTAGCTCAAGACACAGGATAAACTCAAATGCCTAGGATATTTTAGATATAAAAGTTGATATCAGCAGGTGATACTGTGCCACTGTGATTTAAATCCCTCACAAATCATTTGGCATCAACAGGAAAGAGAAGTAAGTGGAATTATTAATAGGATATTGAATGAGGAAGCACCTGTTTGTCCAGATGTTTGTTTAGATAGATATGTTTACCCTTCCACTACATAAAACAAGTAATGATTTTATGTTTACGATCTTAAACTCAGTATCTTTCAAACTTCAAATAAATAAGATATAAATTACAAAGACTCAAAGAGCAGGATTAAAAAAGGATAATTTTAGCATTAGATAATTGCTGTATTTAAAACAAAAATAGTTTCTTAAAACATCAAGATTGATGCAATTCCATTCAACTGAAATCAGTTAATGAAATATCATTTCCAGGAAAGTCCATTTTCTTAAAAGTCGATGGTTTTTTTAGGGACCAGCTATTAATTTTACTGATAAATTCAAGGGATGTGAAATGGGACCAGAGTTAAAATTTTCAATCAAGTACAGTCACTGTGATTTTGTTGTCACTGGGCTACCTCACTTGCTACCTTGGCAAGGGGCAAGCACATCACACAAGTGGGAAATGTGCCTTCTTTCTGCCTTGTCTGCATTTACTGGAGGAGTAGTGATGTGGGTCCTGAAGCAGGATGTCTAAGAGATGTCCTTGGTTTCAGCCCCTGCAATGTAAATTCTCTACTGCAAATATGTGTGGGATCAGCAGGGGAGCCGGGGAAGTTTTCTAGTTAGGAGCCAGGCTCATATTCCTTCTCTGGTGAACACTTCTTTATACAGAAAGAATTGCTTCCAGCAGGATGTATCGAGGCAGACCTACTTCAAGCTGAGTGTCTAACATGCTCGTGTAGGTTGTAGGAAGGTTCAAGTAGGGGCTTGCACCAGTTCTCCTGTGTCAGTGCCCTCATCGGTGTTGCTCATTGCTCTGATTTTGAAGTGCTTCCCTCTCATTGTTTGTGAGCAATTTGCTGTTTTAGTACAAGGAATAGGGGGAGAACCCCATTACGAGGGGATTTTCATGTGTTTACAAGCAAGTGAATTATGATTGATGTAAAGGTGTAGGTGAGTCTTTCTCAAACTACAGCATGTGAAGCTCAAGCATTCTCTAGTACATTCTTGGTTCCTTTAATCACACAGAACAAAATAATTCCTTCCTCTGAAAAGCTGGCAGCAACCCAGTTTCTCTAGAGTAAGGCCAGAAGTAAAACAGAACTACAATGCTTGTCTGCTGCTCTTTATATGAGCCAAAATTTCCCAGCTACCTTCACTTTTGGATCTTACGCTTTTACCAAGGAGAACAAGATTTGCAGGTCATAGTTATAAAAAAAAAAATGTTGTGTTGAGACTATTCAGTCAGAAATATTTTTAAGAAGAAGAATCTTCATGCGCCAGGTTGATGGGCAACTTTGGAAACCATGAAGAGTGAATGCATTTCAGTAGGATGTGTATTTCTAGAATTAAATTTCTTGAAAATACCATCTCAAGTAAGACACAACTTTGTAATTCTTTATGTAAAGTGAAAGATTTCTATTATTTCTGATCACTAACCTCCATATAAATGCTTCCTAATGAAATATTAATTTTATAGGAATAATTAAAAGTGTGGGAGGAAGGGATACTGAACATTTGCTCTAATTCTTGAGAAATAGTAAGGAAATGAAGTGAACACCATTTATGATCACAGTCCTACCAAAGCCAAATAAAAGGGGGCTGTGAAAGATGTGATAATGTCTCAAAATGGATCACATCTTTGCTGGTGAACATGAACAATTATTGATTAGGTGGTATTTGTTATAATTTTGAATAGCTGCAGTGTTATTGAACTACAAGAACTACAACATGAAGGTTTCCTAATCCTGCAGCATGAGGTGGCAACAGGGCTGTGCAGTGCTGTCAGTGCTGGCACTCACTGTGGAGAAACAGCCTGTTTCTGTAGCTGGTTCCCATATACGTGTTGGGATACTTTTATAATAATTCCTCTCTTACCACCACCACCACACCTCCTTTGGTTTTTGCTTTGGCTTGATGAAACTCAACAGCATTTCATTAGAAGACAGCTTGCTCCCCAGGAAGGGTTTGTTTAGGTTGGTTTGTTTTCCTGTTTCCGTCCCCAGCTCTAATAATTCATTTTCTTTCCTTGTTATTTCCACACGATAAAATCAGAATCCTTTCTTTGAAGCATCACAGAATATCATGCACACACAGAGAACAACCCTGTCTTATTAGGCTTTGTATTTCTCCAAAAACATTAATAATGCTGGTGGCTCTTTCTGAGGGGAGGGCAATATGAACCAAGAGTAGTTTGCTTTGTGTGTGGTACAGATATTTAAAAATAATTTTGAAAAAAATTAATCAGTTTGGATTAAATCAGTCTTACTTCAGCCTTTGCCCAAAGCCATAGGAGGCAAGGCTGTTCTTCTCAGACTTAAAAGCTGTGACATTTAAAAATTCCAGTGTCTGGGTTTGTGCTTTCAAGTGCCCAACAACTTAAGTGTAAGGTAGAGACCTTGGACCCTTCTCAAACTAGAAAATGCTTGATGCTTTAAGGTAAAGGGAGTCAAATTGTCTAAGAATTTTTATCTTAATCCTAGCTTGATAGTGGAATGCTGTGGAGGTCTCCTGTTATTAGGGATTGCTCCATTATAGGGTTACATTTTGAAATACTTGAATTTTTTTCAACTTCTGTGTCAATTAGATTACATATCTACATATGTACTGGATTATCATTCCTGCATAAGCAATTAGTTGTGAAAAGAAAAAGTAATCATTTAAGATGAATTACAAAGAACAGGAAAGATGAGTAGTTGAAAGGAAAACTGTTACAGATGTAGCTTTACTGTTGAACTCAGATTTATTTCCTTTTTTTCTACTAAACATAAGAAAGAAAGGCATAAAAGAAAGATATATTTTCTGTGGTGTCATAATTAATAGGTTTATCAGTTTCACAGCAAAAGAAATAAAAAATTAACTTCTCAAAATGCAGCAGAATTTTTCAGGATTTCTCCTCCTCAAATTAAAGGAGGCAGGGTGGTGGAGGGGGAGTTGTTTTAGCTTTATTTTAAGTGAATTGCAGCACAGGTGAAAAAGATTAGACTGCCAGCTCGGGGATTAACATTACAGGTAGCAATGGCGGTAATGTTTTTATTGTTCTTCTAATCCGTGAATTTAAAATACAATGAAAGGAACTGATATTTGGGGAAAAAAAAAAAAGTATTTTCTGATATAAATTTTAAATTGAAAGTCTTGGACAACATTTTTCATTGAAGTTAGGAACAAATACTTTGAAAGTCCTAGAAAGAAACAATTTAATGAGAAGTGATTTATTTTTTTAACTTCAGTTTGGCATTTAAATACAAACAGATCTTTTCAATGAATTTAAAGTTAAAATGTCACTTTGTTTTGGTTTGGTGGTTAAAAAAAGAAACAAAATGACATTTCAAAATGAAATAAAAATATCATTTTGAATCAATGCTAATATGAAAGGTCACTTTGTTTTCATAGCCAACCCCCCTCTCCGGAACAGAATATTTCATAGATAAACAGGAATTAGTATTTTTTATTAGTATTCTTTCAAAATGTATTACAAGAAAATGTAAACTATTTTGTATGTATAAGTATCAGCTTCGATTGAGAGTATTTGCATGTGAAAGGTATTGTCTGGCTGTATTAAAAATACATCTTGTTTCTCTGCTGTCTTGGAAATACTTCTCAGCTCTTTGCAGTTTGGGCTTTATTAGAAATGTGGATATAGGGCTTCTACAGGTGACGCTAGGCAGGCTGCTGCACTTCTCTGTGCCCTTTAGGTGATCCCAAACCAGTGAATGCCCTTCCCTCTCTTCTGGCTTCAAATTCCCCTCGACACCAGAACTCAATGGAGTTGCACAACGGCTGGTGTCCTTACCTGTGCAAAGGGAAGGTCCCTCCCTGTCAATTAATGATTGAACATAGTGTGGAGAGAGACTGAGGTCCCTTTCCTCCTAGTCTCAGCACTACAGTAAATTCACAGCTGTTGGACTTCATTTGAGTCTTCATCCCTCAGCTAGGGAATCTACAAATAAAGATAAGATTATACCCAACTGTGAACGTTAAAAAATAACGGGTTGCCCGCTCTATTTCTTTTTTTGTTTCCTTTCCAAAATGAGATAGTCTTGTGCCATGCTTTGCAGCGTACCCTTGCTTGTACTACAGAAATGTTTACCATTTTTCTCAGTTTTTACAAGCAATTACTGAAGATGCAATTTTGTGCTTAATGAGCAGCTGAGCACTGAACCTTTAAAAAATAAAAAGCTGCCACTCTCAAAATGTTAATTAATCTTTCAAGTTAAAATATTTTAAACAAAGCATCCAATTTTAAACACCCTGACTTGAAATACTCTCCATTTTCAAATGGTCAGATTATCCATTTTCCTTGAAAATTCACATGCAGCATAGCATAGAAAAAGCAAATAAGCCCAAGCAGACTTGCAAGGCTATCTTATTTGGTTTTGTTTGCTGCCTTTACTATGTACAGTGTCTAGTAGTTTTTTTTTTATTAAGGTGTTACTAGTCTAACACTAGCTGGAGACTGACCAGTTTTTTTCTTTCCACCGTCTGCCATACAAAGTGATTTCACTGGCATTGCTTTCCTGGTAGTTTACTACTACAGGCTGGGGCTGGCCATCTGCCTGTGTACCATGGCAGCAGGAGCCTCTGGTTTTGTCCCACTTTCATCTGGGATAGAGCTAATTTCCATCTCAGCAGCTGGTTTGGTGCTGTGCTTTGGGTTTGCTGTGAGAACAATGTTGGTGACACACTGATGGGTTCAGTTGGTGCTGGGTGATGTTTATACTAAGTCAAGGGCTTTTCAGTTTCTCCGGCCCTGCCAGCGAGAGGGCTGGGGGGCACAAGGAATTAGGAGGGGACATGGCTGGGACAGCTGATCCAAACTACCCAAAGTGATATTCCTTATTGTAGGAGACTGTGTTCAGTATATAGACTAGGAGGGTGTTGGCTGGGGCCTGGGGATCACTGCTGGGGGACTGGCTGGGCATCGGTCAGTGGGTGGTGAGTGACTGTACTGTGCCTCCCTTGTGTTTTTCCCTTTTGGATTTTATTCCTCTCTCCTTCCCATTACAACTGTTATTATTATTTTATCTTAGTGATTAAATTTTTCTTATCTCAATCCATGAGTGTTACCTTCTTCCTGATTCTCTTCTCCATCCCTCTGGGTGTGGGGGCGGGCAAGTGGCTGCAGGGTTCTTAGTTGCTGGCTGGGTTAAACCATGACAACCTGGCTGAACCCCCAGCTGTTATTTGGGCTAACCTTGACGTTAGAGCCAGTTGATCAGGGCTTTGGTCCCTCAGATTTTGAATATCTCCAGGAACTGGGGTACCTTCTGCACCTCCTTGTCCAGGATGATACAAACATTAACAGGCAACAGAGCAGCAAACAATGTCCAACCTGTATTGTCTATTTCTAATTAATTAAAAGGTATATTTGGTGGAAACTTTTCCCATTTAGGTTTTTGTCAAACTAGTCAATGAAAGAAGATAAATTACTGTATTTCTCCACCGCTTGCATTTGAAAAGAGAGAAAAGAAATACTGCAGCTAAGTTCATAAGTTTTTTATTTGAGCCCTTTTTCTGTCTCTTGGACCTTTTGAGTACTCATTCGTATTTCTTGATTGTCATTGATCTCAAGCAGAAGGTGTACAAAACTGCTACTTTAAACATTAGGAAAAAAAGTAGGTGTAGGTAATTCCAGTTGGATTATATGCTGCTTTTATATGGTGAATTTTGCAGAGAAAAGGGACACAGAGCCACGCAGGTGCTTACAGATTGACAGCTTTGATTGTAAACAATGATGTAAATGCAAGATATAGGAGGAATGAACTTGGCATGCTTGGCCTGTCTTTAGCAAGATTCATAACATAACAATTAATCTCAAAGAGGGATACAAAAAACATATATAGTTGAAAATGTGTTTCAACAGAAAAATAAATGAACAGAAGTCCTCCAGCATGTCGACCCACCCTCTTCAGATGAACAGCAGCTTGTGCTCCTACCTGCTGCGAACTGTGGTGGACATACCCACCAGAGTGGGGGAAATCACTTTTCTGAAATGCATGGTTAGTACGGAGGGGCAGACGCTTTACTGAGTGGCTTTGCTACAGCATGGAAAGCCTACAGTCCACTGTGGTGTGGAAATTTTCATGGGCACAGAAAACAGCTGGTTTGGAGGCTGATTGTTGGCAAGCAAGCCCTTTAACAAATACCGAATGTTCTCTCATTGTCCAGTTTGCTCTAATGTTCCCAAGAATGAAGAATGTTTTTGAATGTTGGTAAGTTGAAGACAGTGTTATTGGCAATGTCAGCAACTGGAGGAGTAGGGAGAAAGATGTGATTATGGCATGTAGTAATTCTTCAGTGACATTGAGGTACCTGTTTTGCAAAGCTATACAGTGGGCCAGCATAGTTGCATCATTTTTCTACTTGTTTTTTTTAACATTAGGTGCATCAGTATAACTCTAGGTGGCTTTTTGGTGGGTGTTTTTTCCCCACCCCTTACTTCACTGGAAACACTAAGATCAAGTGATGTGGAGTCCCATATTCTTACATAGGGACACTTCAGTTTACCTTCAACATGTTTATTCTAGCAGTCAGTCACTTCTAATCAAGATAAATTAAAAACATGCTGACAGTATTTCACAGTTGGGTAATGACAACAATATGCTCAACATAATATCCCTAGGCTTCCAAATATCTACAATGAAATAAATGTGATATTGCCTCCCTATAATTTTCCTGTTAAGAATGAAAATGCGCCATAAGATTCAACTAGACAGGGAGAGTTATTAGTAAAATCTTTGAGTTGTTCTACTTAACTGCTGAGCGTTCCCAGCCATAAATAAATAAATAAAAACAAACCCCATATTCAGCTTGTCAGCCTCTGGGCAAAACTTCCTTCTGTTGTTACAGCCCTGTAGGTATAACACTAAAAATTGTCAGTAGAAATACAAAAGTGAAATTAGAATTTGTTTTGTTTTGGTTTGGTTTTTTTCCTTTACCTTTTATTCACACCTAAATTTTGCGTCCATTTCATAGCTCTGTTTGAACAAGCTGAAGGGTTAAGACATTGATGAGCAGTTAATAGTGTGTGTGTGTGTATATATATCTGCAAGGACATGTAACACAGATATACGTATGCTTTTACTAGAAAAACTGTACATACTAAAACTTGCTTAAGATGTGAAAATACTTATTCCCCTTTCCATTTTTGTTTCTTAAAACAGGGTACATGTATAAAATTGCATCTTGAAGATCATAAATTTGTAAGCAAGATACTGTATTTTTTTTATATTTTATTGGCTATTACATTATACTGTAATAGATTCTCTCAGTGCTATCTAATCTTAGAACTGTACCATGCAGCAATACCTCTATGAATTATTAATTCCTAAAAGGGTCATATCAGAGAACATTTTCAATGGTATGGTTAGAAAATGAAAGTGTAGCACTGGGCAGAAAAGTGACTACTTAAATGGGAGAAAAACTCTTAGCTAGCATAAAGCCTATATGGTATTGTGCTATATTTGCCTTTTTCAGGAGTTGTATGTGTGCATGTTCTGCCCTCAAAGGCTTGGGGTTTTCTACTTTTTTCTTTCTTTCCTTTTTTTTTTTTCTTTTAACTTCTCTGTTGCAAGATCTGAGCATGCTTTCTATTTCACTGTATATTGTCAGCTGAATTCTAATAAAAAAGTAGTAGCAAAGTCAAAACTAGGAGCATGGTGACATTTTTTTGTAGTACTTGGGGATAATATTATCCCAATAGCAATATTTTTATTAAGAGAAAAGTAGTAAGTATTATTATGAAGCCAACTAGAACAACGTGCGGTGTCTGTTCTAGTCAGTGGAATTCAGCCTTTGGTTATGAGGAGCAGGCAGGCTGCTGCCTTCTAGAAAAGCTCAACAACATCTTTTCAAATTTCTAGCAAGAAAGGGATGTACCATTGAACTTGCTTTACTGCACGTGTGTGCTACAGAATATGGTGTTTGCATTAGCAGTCTGGGGCTGGCCGTGTTCTCAAGCCAGGGAATGACATTTAAATAGCTTTCCACCATAAGGTAAGATAACTCAGTAACTGTGCTGAAATGAATGGGAAGTACTTGCATGAAGCAGTGCTCCGGCTCTCAGGAAGGAGCTGTAGTGACGGTCCAGCTGCAGAGATTAATTTGCATCTTTAACTGGCAAGGCTGTTTCTGAAGTGAACATCTGATCATAAGTTCAGATTTATGAGGTCATATTCTGTGTTGTATTTAAAGTACTGACTGCAGTCAGGTGAAAAATTCATCTCTGGCTTCCCCTTGGTTGTTTACATCCTATCTATACAGTCTCATGAGATTCTCCTGAAGGGTATATGCTTTGGATGTGTTATGTCTTTATTAGCTACCATTGTATGAAGATTTTTAATTTAGTTATTTATTAAGAGGACATTATATCAATGAAATGTATTTAATTCAATTTTTTAGTACAATCTGTGAACTTAGGCCCATGGTGCAGAAACTGTAAAGCAAGTTCAAGATTTTTCATACATTTCGGTGGCTTTGCTTGAATCTTGGTAGACAGAAAGGTCTTGTGTGATGCTCGACTGTGCATTTGTAATACATGGCTATATGTTTGTAATGGGTATCATGCATGTCATTTAGCACACAAACAAAATAATGCTGTGGGTACCAATTATCTTTGTTAAGCGTGTTTTTCATATTGCCTATTGCTTTTTGAGCACCTAATAGGTTTGCATGTTTATCATACTGCTGGTGCTTCATAGCAATACAGAAGCTCTAAACTCAGCTGCTGCATTTATCATGTGAAGAGCATTTCTCTTATTTCAACTGATCTTCGAGTCCTAGGGAATCTGGTGAAAGGCTTTTCTGGAGGCAAATATGCCAAATCATAAACTAATTTTTTTTTTTTTTTTTTTTTTTTTAGCTACATTATCAGTATTTTTCTGATATACTGTTTCCTGAGCTATTGAGTTTTCTTGCAGTTAAAAATTGTGCTGGTGTCAATGAGAACTTTGCGATGAGCAGTAAAGACCAGACTCCACAGCTGTCTGCTACAAAGTACCTAGGCTACTTCAGGCTTGTGCCTCCTGAGCCCAGAGAAATGCAGGCAGAATCCTGGGAATCCCAAGCTTCCTCTGGGGAACTCCACAGCAATTTAAGTTTTGCATTTCAGAAGTATTTACACATGAGACTACTCTTCAATTGTTTGTTTCAGCCAAAGTTGGGCATTTGAACATCATTTTAGGGTTTTGCATTAATGAATTTATTGAATTTTGTTCTGTGTTTTTCTGAATTTTTCCCTTCCCAATGTGCGAAATCATGGTAAGTTTCCCAAGAAGTTATAAAACTAGCAGATAAGAGGGACTATTCAACACTTCTTATGTGTAGTAAAGAGACTGCTACTGAATTAAACTTCTGAATTCTGTGGTAACACACCTGGATTACTGAGTTCCTGGAAGTTTTTGTTAATATGTTATCAGTGGGGGAAAACTGTCTGCGTGAACTCTGCCCATCCACCTTATTTTTAAGACCTTTCAACACACTTATGCCCAGTCTGAAAGTTACATCTTCCAGAAGAAAACCTCTGAATGTGAGATAACAGACAGTGGCTGCAAAGCCACTTGAAGTATTTGTCCTATGTGCAGATTGGCTACACTCAGTAATATTAGTAGGATATTTTAGTTAATTGGCTACAATCAATAATATTAGTAGGATATTTTAGTTACATAAACAGATGGAACATGAGTGACACTTTTGGTCACCTCTACAGACTAACGTTTGATATGGACAAACAGTAGATTAGACCTTTGTTGATGTATATGCACAAATAGAGCTGCAGCTTCTCACATTGACCTGCAGTGCTAACAAGCAGATGTTTTATGCTTAATGTTTGCTTGTGAAGATTATTACCACAGGTTTAGGTAATATATTTATGCTGGCAAAAATAATAAACATGATTAAAAGACCTCCTTCGGAGAGTCTTCTCCCTGCCCAGTGAGTTCATGTCGAAGCTTTATTGACAACTTGACCTTGAAAATAAAAGATAATGGTCCTTTCTGACACTTCATTTACCTATCACTTTATGAGCTGAGGGAATCTGGCACAGAAACATTAACTAGACGTAATTAATTTGCATTGATGACATCAATCAACCTCTATTTAACTCATATAATCAAGTGCTATAATCTGTTTCCAAAACATGATAAAAGATGTGGTACTCTGTATCCAATGAAAAAAGGAAGAAAAAAGAAAAAAAACCAAAAGACCCAACAGCGGATGTTTTAACAGAAACTTCTCTGTTACACGGAGGTCCATAATAAAGTGGCTGGGCAGAGTAGCTGCTATTTTGTATTTGTTTTTCTCCACTGTAACTATGTGGAGAATATTCAATATGTGCCCACTCTGCAAATATAAAGAATAGTTATGCCACCAATTCCATTTTAGTGGATAAAAAGATCCAGGGAGCAAGGGGAGGGTAAACAAATGTGACTTCAGGCGATACAAAATTTAACCAATACAGGATAAGCAGATGTCTGCATTAACACTGTGATTAACATATATGAATCTGACAGCTGTTTGGCAGAAACCTTTTTTCTTGATGTAGGGTTAGAGGTGGGGATCAGTCAAAGCTGCAATGATAATGTGAACGGTAGTTGTGTCAGTTACTCCTTAAAGGGTCAAAATGCTGTAAATAGAAGATATTCTGAAAAGTACCTGTAATTACCTGATGATGAAAGACAGTAGGTATCTTTAAAAAAGATCTTTCTATAGAGAGTATCGTGTTGAAGCATTGTTCACAAACGTGCTTTTTCTGTGTAGTTTTTTTTTGTCAGAAAACATATTCAGTAGACAACTCAAGGTAGAGGGTGGATTCTTTAAAAGAATTGGTATCTGCTGTAGAGAAGTTGTACCTACTATTGAAATTGAAAAGTATTTCCTTAAAAACTGCTCCATGCAGTTCATGGTCAAAGTAAGTCTTTTCCATGAAAAATACTTGGCTGTAACTCCAACTAATATGGAAAGTCATTAATTCTTCCTAGGTTCAGAGATGCAAATGAGACAAAGCAAATCAGCACAAAATCAGAACCAAACAGAGGCAGGGAAAGGCAGAACACCAGTTCTTTGTCAACAAAACCAAATGTAGAAAACCCACAAACTTTTAAGTTTTCTTCATGTTAATTAAGTTGGAGATATGCAGTTGTGTGGGAGAAAAGTGTCCCAGTAAGGTAATGAGCACATATTTTGATAGAAGCAATAGAAAGGATTTCACAGGTAAAATAGTTTAGATCAGTTGTTCACATTGTGTTGTCTGATCCTAAATCTCATTTTAAAATTTCTTATGGAAACACATTGTCAAATTTACAATCTTTTTTGTATAAAAATAAACAGTATAGTAATATGAATCTTGAAGTAATTGAAGGGAATTGATCCTAGTGGCTCACTTATCCTGCTGTCTCTAGTGTGTACTTCCTAACTCCCCATGGATTGAGAAGTCAGGGTGATATCATCTCTCTCCTGCTTCTTCAGGGTAATTACATTACCACTGATCATCTTTAGTTCTCTGGATTGGTTTGCTTCAATCTCCCCTTTCTTATTTGCTTGCTTTTATTTGGTTCTTTTTGTTTACTTCCCATGTTGTTATCAATATCCTTATTTGTAATGTTTTGCAGTGGCTGCTTGTCATTGTTCAGATTCTTGTATTTTTGTATACTTAACCACTGTTGTTTGATTTAGATCACGTACCGCTTATACAAATGGGTGAACTGCGTATTTCATCATCAAGAGTGCTGTATCTAACACATTCATTTTAAGACTGGGTGTTGTTGGAACTAATAGAAGTCTGGCTCTAACAACCTGTTTTTCTAATAATGTATTTGATTTAGAGAGGTCACTTGTTTATATAATTGATATCCCCCCCCCCCCCCCCCCCTTTTTTTTTTTCCTTTTTTTCTACATATACTTAGCCTAGTTTCCCAGCTTCATCAGCAACAAACTTTCACCCATATGCATGATACCTGCATAGTATAAGCTTGGAGCATGTGATGATTCTGTCATCATTTGGGGAAAGAGATAAAACAAGGAGTTAATGTATTACTGTGGCTAACTAAGCTGTGGAGCTCTTTTGCAGAGCAGGTCGAAGTCTTTGTGTTCTAATATTCATAACCCTCTGCTTGGTAAGCATTTTGAAGTTATACCATCACTTATCCATCACAGTAGCAAGGAAACTGTTTACTAATTTGCAGCAGAGAAACAAAAGGAGGAAGCATAACCTCTAGCTGATATAATAAATGAATCATTTATACAAGGCAGTATAAACACTTAGCTGTTTCCATTCCTCTTTCTTTACTGAATTATTTTCCATCATTTTCCGTGTATTTCTGAACACTGTTCATATTAAAGGGAAAAAGGTCTCTATCTCCCAACTTTATTTCCTTATTGTTATTCATTGGTCCAAAGAGGCTGAGATGGGCATCTCAGTTTATTTAATCAGCAGCTCTCTGCAAGGGAGGTTAGGAATCATCTCAATGTATCAGAACTGATATGTTCTGATGCCCGTCAGAAGAGATTAGTAGGTCCATGGTCGAGGTGGGAGCGGCAGGGTAGAATGAAACCTGAGGCTGGGTTAAGTAATTGGGTTCTTGTTCAATAAAAGTGCTTGTTTGTGTGTTGTAATGAAAGATCTTTGGTGCAGTGGATATCTGAATCCAAATATCCTCCGGATTTTCTGATGGATAAAGTGATAAGGGTGAAATGGATTTAATTTAGGTCTATTGAAAAACTTTAAAGAGATTAGAGAAGTTCCTAAATGTACTCTGTCTTAACATGGTGGCTTTAGTGACTTACCAGAGCTAGACTGGTGAGGAGAGGGACCCAAAGAGTTCAGAGTTTTGATTTGGGGTGTGGGTGCTCTGGGGTTGCTGCTACTATTAACTTCCATTTCAGGTGCAAGAGTAGAAACAGAATTTAGAAATTTTTTGCTTTCTTTGTGTTCTCTTATCCGGACTTAGAAGGACAACTTTACAATTGTTTTGCAAAATTCCAGGTCTGTAGTGCTAGCCATTTTTATTTGAACACTTTTTTAAATTTTTTTTTTCCTTGCTTTGTATTAAGTTTTTCCAAGGCTAAAGTTACACCATTAAATCTACAGTATCATCAGTAACCCTGTAATATCCAGGGTATGTTTTTGATATTCTATTTAGATATGGTAGCTTTCTCTGACTGCAAAGTTATGTTCCTGTGAAACTAAATTCTCCAACTTCATTAGCTGTGTTTATACAGAAAAAGTAATAAACTTGTAAGAAAGGAATGCTGAGGAGACAGGTAATGAAATGTTGCCTGTCTTTGAGACAGTGCTTGTAACATTCTCTCTGTAAATCTTTCCTCTGTCAGCACAGAACTACGATATCTAGCTTGGAGGTGAGTTTTGCCTCAAGCACAATTGCCACAAGGGTTAATTGTCTTTTCCCGTTACAGAGTTAGCTTCACTAAAGATATGAAACTGTTGGAAAATAGACTCGTGATATTTAGTTGGTTTAACATACCTATATAGCCACAGATTTAGAAGAATTAAAGGTAGATCTAAGATCAACAGTTTCTAGAACCCAAATATCCAATTTCTTAAACCATCAGTCCTTTGAAAACTATCTCTGGTTTTATATGTGCACACACATGCACACGTACAAGAAAAACAAGCCACTTGCTTCAAGGACTCTCGAATGTGTGAAACATTTCCCTTGACTTGTTTATACTAATGCTTGTTTTAGAATATTGTTAATCTCAGGCATTCTGAAGTTGCTTGCACATCTTGTTTATGTTCCCTTTGTTTCTTGAGATTGTGGGATGAATTAGGGACACTTTGTCATGGTTTTTGCCACGACTACAAGGGGTAGAATGCTAGAAATAAACAGACCTTGTGCACTTTCTTGTTCTAAGGATTCTTATAGCAAACTCTTGCAGAATGGCATCATAAAAAAATGAAGACTTGCAATGAACACGAGAGCTGGTAGCCTATGGCAGCTCAGATGATAAATCTGAAATGCTCAGAGAAACCTTTCTTTGCGATGTGGAGTTTTTTCAAAAAGGTCTTGCTCTGTAGGTATCTTCAGTGAGAATAATACTTAAACCACCAAGCCATGCCAAAAAAAAACAAACCCCAAACAAAAAACCAAACCAAAACCCACAACAACAAAAAACACACAAAAAAGCTAACCAAAAAACCAACCACAAAACAACAAAACATTGTCTTCAGCCTGGGACTGTGGAATGTTCTGCAAAAAATAACATGCTGTCCTTGTTGTGGTTGCCATATTCTATCTATGCATTTGTCCACAAAGTCATTGTAATAGAATAGTCAAGGGTTTAATAAAATTTGAAATGTAGATAAATTCTTAAATTTTTACAATTTCTGCAGATGATAACATCTTCTGATCAGGTCTTAAAATCTGATATGTTGATTTTTCTGCATCAAGCTTTGTCTAGTTTTCTTTTTATTTCAGTTTCCATGATAGTGTAGTAAAGTAGCCAGAAGTAGTCTGAAAGTCAGAATTTTTTCTTAGGCTTGTGAGGTCAGGCGATGGCTGCATAGCTCATTAATTTCCTCTGATACTGAGACCAAGCGCCTCGCTTTGAGAATTGTGTAACGGGTGCCTTTGCCTGCATGTATAAAAGGAGATCTTCAAAATTTACTTCTCCCCTACTAGCATGAAACTTTCTACTACTTAGCTGACAAGTTTCAGTCAGATGATCAGATTGCCTGTGCCCATCTCAATTGTACAGCTGCAAGAGACAATATAATTGATGTCCCTGTTATAGAAGGGGGGTGGGGGGGAGCCACCCCTGTCTCATGACAAGGCCATTTCTCCCAGCCTGGCAGTCAGGAGTGCAGGTGGGTTTTCCATGAGGATAACAGATAGCGTAGGGAAAGCCTTACCCTTACGGCTGTATACAAACAGGGGTGATCCTGACTGAACGGTGTTCCTTTTGTCACTCAGGGATGGGGGGAAATAGAGATTGTCACAAAGGAAAAGACGTGTCATCCGTAACAGTCTGGTTAATGGTGCAGCTCCACAAGGGATTCCTGACTCCAAAGGAAGGGAAAAGGTTTGCTCATCTACCTCGACGTGCTCTTGAATTGGGATCTTGTATCTTGCTTAAACCTTCATCGTGTTTTTAGTTTATACTCTCTGCGAACAGAAGCAGTGACCAGACTTTGGAGGGCACCAGCCAGCCACCGGGGTCTCAGATGGGCAGTGTTTATCTGGCAGTAAACAACCCTCTGGAGTGCCCTTCTGCCATATTTTGACAGTGACTACTGGCAGCCTATAGAAATAGCCTGTGTGCTTGATAAATATTGGCTCTTACAATATTTGCATTAATAATATACTGACATTTTAGTGGGTTAGGCATATTAGTGACATAAGTTTTTGAAGCAATGATGCTTATTAAGAATAACCCTGATCCCCTAATTAATGCAAATGATTAAGATAAAACAAGTTCAGAAAAAGCAAAGCTAAGTTTGGGGTCTAAGCCTGTACTTTTCAAAGGGAGCAGTGAATAGCTGGTCAAAATATGTTTAGGTTCAGAAGTGTGTGCATTTTAATACATTTAGAAAAAAATATTTCAGAAAGAATTATTTCCTCTCTTTCATTAGCAGCATACCTTTTAAGCTTTTGTTCATTTGAACATTACCACATTACTTGATAAATAACCACAACTTCTTGTTGAGTCAGCTAGTACAGAAAAAGAAATGCATTTGCCAATATTCTATTTCCAGAGATAACAAAGTTTGTTATTGCAGAAATTGCTTATGCATATTTTGCTTGTAAAAGCCCAAAGTAAAACAACAACAAAAAATAATAATCCAAACTAAAACCATAAAATCACCTTTTTCAATTTCTTGAAAGTCAGCTGAGAAGGAATTTTACTTTATTGTGGAAACAAGATGATTTGCCCTGTGCCAGTTCCTGTGTTCGCCTGTCTGTGACACTTTTACAGTGATGAAAGATCTCCTGCAATCTGAGAACCCACCCAAACCAGCTATGGATATGCCTCCTTAGTAATACTTTTTGAAGGATTTAACCTACAGTTGAGTTTGCTGTCAAAATATGACCCAAGGTAAATTTGATGTACTTCCATTTTTATTTTTTTTTTAATCTAAAGACGTCGCAGGTAGCTGGTGCAGCTCAGAAATCCCCTCTCAATCCAAATGACTGCAAACCTATTCTTGTGAAGAGAGGCACAGTACTGTTTTTGTCACTGTGTCTTCTTCCACATCCCATGAGGATGGTACTGAGCAGTCTGGGTGCTGTCACTCACGTTGCTGTACAAAAGGAAAGTCATTACTTGTGACCAGAGATGTAGGCCTGTTTTGTTCTGTGGAATTAAATTTTATTCAAAGAGCTAGACTGACTATTTCTATTCTGCATTTTTTAATGCAGAAAACCGTTATAAATTTTTTAAATGTTTTTCTTACCAGAATATATAGCCTCTATTAAAAGCAGACAAGCTGTTTGGCTAACTCTATACATTATTGTTATTTCTAATGACACAGTGCTAAAAGGGTAAAGTGGGTTTACACACCTAATTAGAGGAATCTTGTCTCTTAAAACTGACAGTATTGAACAACTTCACAAGGATGATGCTGATTTACACCAGCTCATATTCTGAATTGCAGCAATGCAGCCTGTAGTGGTTAATCACAGGCTATGTTTGAGTAACCTGTCTTTGTAATGAAAATGATGCTAAGAAATAATTCTGACCACCAGGAAAAGAAAATAACATTTAAAGTAATTGATGTTAAACTCAGTGTTTTCCTTGTTCCAAAGTCAGTGACAACTGTTCAAAAAATACAAACAGGAAAATACCACTGAAAAAAGTCCCCTTTTAAAATCTGTTTTACACAACTGTGTAAAGCTTTCTTTGCTGCTCTTAAACACAAGTTCCTACAGTATTTTACTCCTCTAAACCACTGTTTCATCAGAGGGATAGGCTATTTTCAGCATTCTCAGCTTCAATCTCAAATGCTATCAATATTATCAGCTAAGCAATGACTAAAATCTGTCCTTTACTAGTGGAAACATGGATGCCTCCGACAGCTATAAATAATGGCCCTTCCTGGGAAGGAAGTATTCCCCACAAAGTGAACAAGTAAAGGAGAAATCATTCCTGTTTCCTTCCTCTGCACTTGCTGAAAAAACCAAAATCATGTTTTAATAACTAATTATCATACAAAGGAGGAGAGTCACCTGCAGTAGCTCTCAAGGCACCACAAATCATTTGTCGGAGATGTAAGTAAGAGGCATTTGACCATTCATAATTAGAGAAGGTGTATTCACAAAATGGTGGGGGAAAAGAAAACCTGTAGTAGCCACATACAACTGAAACAGAGCTACCATATTCTCTTTTGGGGTAATAAGCACTGTGCAAAATTTTTTTCATGATATGTTTATCCATAATTTTGCTAATTAAGGAAAAATTCTTGGCACAATTAGTACTTCTACTAGGTCAGACAATTCCTCTACAACTTGAATTTCATCACACACTGTTTATGGAAATAATTATATCATGCTTTAGTGCTGTAAGAAGCTCTTGTTGGAGTGAAGAAAAAGAGGAGCTAATGATACAACATTATCTTATCTGTCATCTCACAGTGCTTAGCAAAGTATAAAAGCGTGATATTTCAAGTGTGTGCCCCCATTGGGGAGCAGCTTGTTACACTGAAGGAGATTGTAGACAGGAATACTCGAGTATTTGAGTAAACACCTGTTGTTAAGAAAAAAAAAAGCCTTAAACTTTTTTTATCTTATTTATTACTAGCTGTAACCATCTAATGTAGTGCATGTACTGAAGAGCAAGCTATGCCAGTGAAGCTGATTTAGCCATTTCTGCCACTGAACACTTTCTAGCAGGGTGCTATGGTACTATGGCAGACAGGCAGTAAGCCCTTCTGAGAAATATCTGGAGACTGAGATATATGCAGGTGATGTATATAGAGAAATAAAAACATACAGCGATGAGTTATTGTCTGTCATTATGTGCTTGGGTCTCTTCTTCCAGAAACAATCTTTTCAAATCAGTATAAAGTCCAGTTTAGAGTAATTTGAGAGAAAGAAAGTGAAGAAATCCTCTTGTGCACTAACTCCAGGAACTGGTAGTGAGGGTTGTGTGAGGCGAGGCTGAGATCTAATGGTGATTCCAGTACTGCCATCTCTACTAGGTGCTGGGACCAGGTGTCTGTCCAGGTATGGCTGTGACCACCCGCGCTGCCCTGTTCACCACACTTCAGCCCACAGTGCTTCTGCAGCTGCACTGACTTCACTGAAACTCACAGGTTCTGTTGATGCTTTTCTAGACTTTATATGTATGGACTACAGAAGGTGGGCTGGAGGGTCATAATGTACAACTGACGTCTGTTTCAGGGCCTTTTGTGTGTTGCACTTTGCCCTAATACTATCAGACCAGGGCTAGTGTAGAGGAATGGATATGAGCATGACTTCCATGCTAATATATTTGAAGTTATTTGAGTTCTTGGATGGTACAGCTTTGAACAGTAAAAACCAATGAAGATAAAATAAATGTCCTCAGGAAATGTTGCAAGTTTCTGCTTACATACCACCACCACAACAGCTGAACGCCTATCAGTTTAAGCATCTAGAATTCAGCTAATCCAAACATTGTCTGCTCTTTTCCCCTTTTCTTCATTATACTGCTCAATCATCCAGCCCGTGGCCTTTCTTGCTCTGGAAATTTCAAGTAAGATGAAGAGAGAAATAAAATCATAATCAGGCCAAGGTTGAGGAAAAAAAATTGAAAATTTGTTAGGGAAGAGAGAACAGAATATCATACAAGCATGCAAATCAAAGAAATAGTGAATTGAGCGATGTATAGCTGATGTCTGAATGCATGACATGGGAATTTGTGGTGTGTAATTTACAGAAAAACACAATTTATATAATGTAATTGCTGAGAGCATGCAGTTGTGCACTATCAGATGAGTAATTGGGATTCCACAAATCATGTGTCAGGACCCCTGGATGGCAGCTAGGAAGAAAACAGAAGATATATGAATAGTCTGGTAGAGAGTGAATTTTTATTTATTAGCAGCATATGAAATAATTTTGACTGTATTTTTCACTAAAAATTGATGCCTGCAAACTTTCTTTTAAGCTTTTTCTTTATAAAACTGTGGCTAAGGGCAGTTAAAAATATTTCTCATTTAATCTGGGTAAAAGTCAGAACGCAGGGAAGAAATGGCTTTTCCTTTCTTAGATTTTCCTGACGCTTGAACAGATGACACCTGCAAGCTTCTTTGAGGTAATCATTAAGTAATGGGTGCTAAGTGTGATTATCAGTGCAGTGGTGGAAGTTGTTTTATGTTGTCTGTGTTTGTTGGTTCAGAAAGGTGGCTGTCTTGTTTTTTCAGCTTGCCTTAGCTTTGTTTTGTGAAATGGTTATATAAGCCACTTCTCTCTTACTTAAGTATTGCTTGAGAGCACTGTGTTACTATAAGATATGTTATAAACTATCTAACAACTCTAATATTGAATAAAAACTGTAGTAAAATGGCTCTGCCACATCTGAAATCTCAGTAGCTTTCTCAGTAGGGTTGTGGCATGAGTCATAATGCCTCTGGCTTTGCAAGTTTGAACACTACGTGCAGTGTCTCTCACTAGTGATTCTGGGTGTCACGCAGGACCGCAGGGTCTTCTGCATCTGTATATTCTTTGAGCAAAGCATGGGTAAATTCCTCTCCATTCCTTTGGCACTAATGCAACTATCAGTGGAATCTGTGGGTAGTTGAATTTATAGGAAGGAGATTCCAGTCTCAGTCTTGACATTCAGTGCTAGATTTAATGCTGCTGCTGCTGCTGCTGCTGCTGCTGCTGCTGATTATTATTATTATTATTATGGGGGAAGGGGAGGGAGTGTTTTTCAGACCATCTGTTTGCCCCCTCTTTTTCTGGAGCTGTAAAGGTAAAGAATGTAGAGAATACTACAGCAATGCAATGTTTTTCAACTTGTTTGACGCTTACTTTTCTACAGTCTTCTTTAAGCAGTCATTCTAATAACCTTTATAAATTATATTGTTTAGCTTCACTAAATCATTTGAAAGAATCACTAATGGGGAAACTACACAGCATAAGATGACTTTTTTTTTTAATAGGCTCCACATTATGTTTGTATTAGTTCTGAAAACAGACCACTGATTTCACCTAACCACCTTCTGTTCCTAGGACACAATGCAAATGCTTTCATTTTGCATTATAACTACCTAATTTAATAGTATGAAAATGGTCAATGTACTCCAATAGCAATCACCATGATAGAGACAAGGGAAAAACTAATAATAATGTAAAATGTTTGCCCTGCATTCCTGGATATATGAAGACTG
This sequence comes from Falco biarmicus, assembly GCF_023638135.1. Classification (NCBI taxonomy): domain Eukaryota; kingdom Metazoa; phylum Chordata; class Aves; order Falconiformes; family Falconidae; genus Falco; species Falco biarmicus. Next base: position 51,277,033 of record NC_079295.1, on the reverse strand, counting down.
ACCAACACATCAAAACACTAACTTTCATGGTCAGAGTCCTGTGAAGGTTAGTGGAATCCTGCAGTACAGAAGAAAACTGAGTTATACTTGGTTCTGGTTTGTTAGCTTTCCTTATTTTTAGAGAAAAAAGGGGGAGGAGATGAGACTGTAGGAGCAATAGGTATGATAGAAGGTCCAAGAAAGCATAGTGATTTGAAAAGTATGAGTGACATTGACCCAAATATAATCTTGCTAGTAGTTTGCTGGATGGGGGGGGAATTGATTTTCTTTTTTAAGCTGCTGCTGTATGATTTCTTAACTCTTGAGGTTTTGCTTTTGCTATATTGATCGCTACTGATGCCTATCTCACAGAGCCTGCACGAAGTCTATCCCAAACAGTTATCTGTTCAACCCTCAAGTCCACCGTATGCTTCCTCCAGTTGACCTCAGTTAACCCTTCTCGCTTTGTCAAACATCAAACGTTAGCAAAAGGAGTCAACCCTCCCCCTCTGGGATTATGGTTATGACTTGTGTACAAGACTGCTGTCTCAGGAAAGCTTTGCTAAGGAAGGCACTGCTGTAGTCCAGACAGTTGAGGCACTTTGTATACAGGTCGCTATTCCTCTGCAAACACAAAGAATTAACCCCAGACTTGGTCAAGGCAGGTTCTTTTTTAGCTTTTCCGTTGCATCTACAGAAGACTACAGAAGTGCAGATTCTGATCTCCTGGTGTTGTAAATCTGGAATAGCTCTTCTGAGCATAATGCACTAGTATCAGTGTAAAACCAATACAAAGGTGATCAAAATCTGTTCCTCAGAGTACTAATTTTATGAGCGGAAATCCATATCTTTTGACAGTTCTACAATTAAAATATATTAACTGGTTTATTTAGCAGCTCTTTAAGGTCAGAATTTTTTTTTTTTTTAATATTCTTACTTGGAATGAGGGTTATAGGTCCCAATTAATAATAAAAGCCATAGGTAATTGCAGCAGACTATTTTTTTAATTATTTTTTTAATATTTATGGTATTCTAGACATTAAGCTGAAGGTTAGTAGGTTGAGCTGTAGTTCTCTGAATGTGAAATTTGGGGGCGGGGGGCAAGAGGTGTCTAAAGTGTCCTATTTCTTTTATTATAGTATATATGAAATAAGTAGAACTGACTCTACAGCCTGTTAATGTCGTCTGGCATTCTGTAGCAGATATGGAAAATCAATGACAGAAGCAGTAGTGTGTAAATACAAGAAGTCATAAACAACTAGCAGAAAGATATTTCACAGTCAGCTTATGCTATAGGATTTAGAGAAAGGGATGTCTGAACAGTAAGATCCAACAAGGTGCAATTGCATACTGATATAGTCCTTGGTACTTGCCCACCTCATCATTGTGGAAGGTATAAGTATTGTCTGTTGTCAAATCTCTGCTCCCGTGCCAGCATTTCCTGCCTCCACAGCAGGACAGAAAAGATAGATACCTTTGCCCTAAGTAAAGCACATTACCTTAAACTCCTTGTTTATACCCTTTGCTGAGATAAATCAGAATTCAAAGACAGAAAATAAAAAGGTATTTTAAGACTGGATTTTCAAAACAGTAATGAATGAGAAGCTTCTTCAAAAATCCAAACTTCATCAGAATGACTCTCCTTACTACAATTTACTGTTTCTATATTATTCATATAACAAAGAATTGCTCTGAAACACTTTCTGTGTCTTTTTGCAAGCCACAGTCCTTGTATGAGCATTCATGGGAATTCATTTAGATCCTCTACCCAGATCATTCTCATGAGGGTACATTTGTGTCTTGATGCTCACAATGTGTGAAACAAGCACAGGATCTTGATTAAAATTTAGGAATTGTAAAAGATACTTGTTTTTCAATTGGAAACTCTGTGGATGCTGTTTATCTGTACAGTGACTGCAGAGATGTCTGTGAATGAAATCTGAAATGGGTTTACGGAACTGTGTGGAGAAGGAGGCCTTCAGAGTGTATTTTTAGTTCCTGGCCTTTTATGGCAGAAGTAGAGTAACACATTAATCAGTGCATCAATCATGCTATACGCACACAGGACAATATATTATTCATAACCATGGCTTGAAGGTAACAAAACTGATCTCAGTTTCCATAGAGGCAGGCTTTCATAATGTCCTCTGATCATATACAAATGACATTTGATTAGCACTCACAGATAGAATCATTTTTATGTAAAGTTTATGCTGCAGTAGGAAACTGCTCAGTTGCCTTTTTTTGCGATAAGGCTATAAATAAATTTCTTTTAAGGAGCTGGACTTATAATGTGAAAAAAATAGTACGTTTAGATTTTTCACATGAAGTGCAAGTGTTATTTGATGCTTTAAGACAGACTTCATGGTACCCTTCATACCAAAGATAAAATTACTAACCCTGTCTCTATAGCACTAAAATGATTGGGAACAAATTTTCTTCTATTGTGACAGTCAGTTGTCTACCATAAAGTTGGACCAGTAGAACGGGGGTAAATATACTTATTTTAAGGCTTCCTCACATCATCCATGCTCATAAATCGGCAATTTACCAGCAAAACTGCTGTTATTCTGAATTGTGTGACATGCGTGATTTATTTTATTTAAGATGTTATAAGGAATTCCCTCATATGCAAGAGAAGCAAATAAAGCATAAATGTGAACTTTTAGAGAACTGATTTTAGTATTTGTAGTGCATAAGGTGCTGAGTTGCATGTGTGCCAGTCACACACTGGCTGCAGGTTGTATACTACCACTGTTAAAATGCATGGTAAATCATTATAATTTCTCTTGGCATTCAGAGAATTAGTTTGCATGCTTCTGGATTATTCCATTTTTCAAAAATGTGTTATCTAGAGTTATAAAATTCCACTGTAACTGTGGTGGATGTCAGATGCCCACCAAGCTGCTTTATCACTCCCCTCCTCAGCAGAAGTAGACAACTTCTAGAAGAGGAAGAAGGGGACAGACACAAAATAGGATGGATAAAAGAAACCCAACTGGTGGGTCAAGATGAAGGCAGTTTAATGAAGCAACAGCAAAAGTTGTGCATGCAGAAGCAAAGAAAACAAAAGATGTTTCCCATCAGCAGGTGATGTTTGGCCACTTCCCGGGAAGCCGGGCTTTAGTACATGTAGCGGTTGCTCTGGAAGACCGATGTCGTAAATAGCGAGTGCCCCCCCTTCCTCCTCCTTTCCCTTAGCTTTAATACCTGAGCAGATGCCATACGGTCTGGAATATCCCTTTGGGCAGTTGGGCTCAGCTGTCCTGGCTGTGTCCCCTCCCGAGGTCTTGCCCACCCCCAGCCTGCCTGGGGGGGGTTGGGGTGGGGGGACGCTGGGCAGACAGCCTGGCTGCTGTGCGAGCGCTGCTCAGCAGTGACCAAACCCTGGTGTGCTGCCACCAGCTTTCTAGCCACCGGTCCGAGCCCAGCACCGAGGGCTGCTGTGGGGCTCAGCCAGACCCAATACAGTAACTTGGTCTGAAGGAACGCTTACCTGCCTGAAAGTGTTAATAACTGCTGCTTTACTGAAACAGGGATAGAAAAAGAACTTAAGAAAGCATTACTTCAAATATATATTAAAATGCATTTTTATGGTAGTGTCAAACTACATCAAGATTTTTTTTAATATTTGCTTTCAAATTTTTAATTTAGAAATGACCTTTCAGCAAATAAGCATTTGGCAGTGAAAAATGATATCGTAGAAGTACATTCCCTTTCCCAGTGCTAGCTGAACTACATATATAGAGTGAGTGAGTACAAGCAAAGTGTAAAATCAATAAAGGAAGTTGATTGTTTTGTAATATCCCTCCATTTCCTCAGCAAGTCATAATAACTTGTTCTGACTTTTGCAGTACAGAGTGCATTCCTGCTGTTATAAGTAAGAAAAGGTGTTTGCACAATACTTTTTAAGTGTGTAGTTGGAAAAAAATGACCGTTTAAAGGTCATTAGATTTCCTGTTTGTTTTGTTTTACAGGTATTTACAGTTGAGGAGTGAAAATAAATTTATTAATCTACTTTGTAACAGGGATATTAAAAGAGGTCTGTAGGAAATATTGTACTTAAAGTAGCTGATAAATCTTGCTTTCTCACATAAACAAAAGAATCAACTCTAAAAAAGTTGAATAGGAAGCGCTGTCTTCCATGATTCACCATGTTGAATTTAAGTGCGTAAAGCTATAATCTGGTAAAAAGCTGTTTGTAAACTTGCATACATAAGTAGCATTGAACCTAAAGTGGGTATAGATATACTGCCTGTACGCCTGCACTCCGAGCCCATGCACTGATTTATGACTTTCTGTTTAAAATCTGAAGTCTGAATTCCAGTGTCTTAATGCAGGACCCCTGCATTGGGGTGTTTAGAGCCGGCCTGCAGGAGACATTAGAGGAAGATTCATCTTACTGTGATGTATGAACTTTGCAATGAACTTTGTTGTCTTCTTCTGACTATCTGAATGTTTGTTATGTAAAGCTATGTGTAAGCCCATGAGAAAACAAGCTGGTGAATATAAGCAATGTGAATTTATCAAGAAAAAACCAGCTTAAACCTTACTACCTTTTTTTTTTTTTTTTGTGATGGAGGAAAGTTATTGATGAGTCACGGTCCATACTGAGTGATATTCTAGGTGAGTTCCCTTGGATATGTCCTAACTGTGCTCCTACTCGGTGTCTTTATAAAGGTTTGCATAATGCAATGGAGAACGTGGATGTTAAATGTGTTCATGAAACCAGACTGGGAGGAATTATTACTATATTTAAGGATAGCATGAGATTTCAGGGAGATCTCAAGGAACTCAAAAGTTTTATGTTGCTTTTTGGAGAAAAAAAAAACAGATTCAGTGTGGTGAGGATGGTGATCTTATTAGTCATGAGAATAAGAACATAATTTGGAAAGATCAGATCTGGAAACTGAGTGCATAAGAATGATCCAGTACTCATACTTTTCACAAAAAAGACAAAAGCACATAAACAAGGTCATAGCAGCACTCATGAATAGGAGCGTAGGGTTAAAAATGTCAGTTTTGGCCATCACAGCTGAAGAAAAGGCTGGGACCAACTGGAGGTAGTTTAGGGGAGAATTAGGAATAATCAGAGGTAGCAAACCCAGTATTTCCTAAAAGGAGAGAAACTGGCACTTTTGGGGGTCAGAATAGCGGAAACCAAGCAGAGTCATGAAAATTCTTCAAATATACGGGCAGCCACCATAAAGAGAAATGAAGATGATCTCTTCTGATTATTATTTAAGGAAAGGAAATAATATATAAAAATGTATGGAAGGATAATTTAGATTAGACATTTTAAACCCTTTTCTAACAGTAAGAGTGCTGAAGCATTAGAATATTGCTTTGGGAAACTGAGGAAGCTTCATTATAGAAAGTCTTTCAAAGCAGGTTATGCAAATGTGTTTCTGAATCATAAGCTACAACGGATGGATTAAACGGTCTAACACCCTTCCCGCCTTATTTTTTTTTTAATATTCTCTGATTATTGTATCTTTATGCATAAGGATACGGTATTGGTAATAAGTCTTTTTGGAACCAATCTCTATCTCACTGAAATCACTAGAATGAAGCTCGAATCCACAAACGACTGGAATATATTTATGTCAGTCATGATTTTGAGCTTCTTGTGTTACCCTTCAGCAAAGTTAAGTGAATAATTTGTATTGGTAAAAATGTTAATGGAAAATGATTGCTCGTGCTGCTACTCAAGAAGTAGGCACAATCCTGTGGAATGTATCTGGCCCAAAATAACTGGGGAATTTTTGTATGATATGGTTAGAAAAGTACATTAGACTTTGAAATTACTCTATCATTAGTGTGTGTAGGATTTATTTATTTATACTCTTGTTGTATTTTTACTGCATTGATTCATGCTTTTTACATTACTGTGTTGAAGTGATGCCAAGTTTCAATTTTTTCACTCCCTTTGAACTACAGATTGTGGGAATAAATTTGGCTTTTTCCCTTACTCTTCAATATGATTTCTCAGCTCAAAACTGCAGTATGAACCTGTCCAGTCCAGAAGTTTCCCTTAATGGGAGTCAAGTATTTTTTTCCATTGAATACAAGAAGAAGGAAATGAGTTTTGCTTATTTATAGCAATATTCTGCAGCAGACAATCCAAATGCATTTTGTCTCAGTTAAGACTGGAATGAAACTTGAGAAATTAATGGTCTAGTATTTGGTATAATGTTTTAGGGCTTAGCTATGCCCTATATCAAGCCAGCAATATCTGTTGCTTCTGTTCTCCTAAAAAACTCTGTAAAACCAAAACAACATTTAAGTTTTATGGTGGAAGTGGATTTCTCAATGAATAAAAAGCTTAGTAGAAACTGAAGCCTAAAATTCTCCAAAAAGCAACTTTCTGCAGGTTTTTAAAATGACATAAACATCTCAATGCAATACTTCCTCAAATTACTTTGCTCTCCCTGCTGGAAACGTGGGATCCTCTAAATAATGAGCAAAGTGTGGTGTGATAAATTAGGTGGTTTGGAAACATTAAGTGAAAGACATAGACAGAGATTTGCAGAGGGAATCAAGTATCCTGTCAGGATGCAGAATTATTTCAGGCCAAGAAAACTGAGTCCAAGCTGTTAGACGTACTGTGGGTATCCTGTTTGGGCAAAGGAATGAAATGCTAGATTGGAACATTCTCTAACGCATTTGAAACCAGCTGATATTGTATTTCGCTTTGTGGTTGCTAGCACAGTCACACTGACAGAAGTTTTCAGCTACAGCTGGCAAATTCCAGAATGCTGTTCTCCTGCGGGTGGTGGAGTTCACTCCCAAAATCTCAAGTCATGAAAGGTCATGGAGCCAAACACATCAATAGTCTGCCTGAAAGCATTAGGTCTGGAAAAACCTGATCCAGTCACTGCTCTTAACATAGCTGTTGGAATGTCTCAGTGAGATGCCAGTTAGACGCTGGGGAAGCAGTGTGTAGGTGTTTCCCTTTTGTCAGCCGGATTCTGCCTGGTCTTGGCTCAGAAACAGTACAAATAACGAGAGGGTGCAGGAAGCAGAGGGCCTTAATGAGGGTGACGGGCTACTCCTGATCAAACCTAGCAGTGCAAGATATTAGTGCATGAAAAAGTAACATAGGCTGTACAAAAACGGTGTAGATCTGTGAAACCTCCTCTTTCAATGCCAATAATACCACATGTGTAAGAAATACTGCATGTGTAGCATTTAAATAGGGATCATACTTTAATTATTGTGTTAGATTGAGGTAAGCTCCAGTGTCGTATAGCTTTGTGGTTGTAAATTCTGACAAAGTCGTCATGCTGAGTGGTCTGACTTGTTACTGCATTTTAAAGTGCTGCAGGCAGGAGAAAAAGTGAAAGCCAAAATTTATAGGCTCAAAAATCTTGGGTTTTTTTTTTCAGAAAACAGTAAGTTTTAAGGTAGTTTGTTGATGTTTAAAACCTGGGAGACAAAGTTTGTTACAGATGCAGAAATTTAGTTTCAATACAAGTAGAATAAATTTTGAAATTAAACTGAGCTAGTGAGCAAAATTACTTAATACAAATTGCTTTTAAAAACAGAACGAGGTGTCAGGAATAGTTATCATAATGTTCACTCATAAAACCATGATATACTCAGTAGACCACAGCAAACTTAAGTATAAATAGCATCTTAGACTTTTCATTTACACTTGTGCAGTTGTGTTTCATCAAAGACTAATTTTTAAGGCAGAACAATACCAAGTCATTGCTCCCTATCAATTCTGCAGACAACCTAATAACTGCTAAATCATCAGCTAAAGACATTTAGCATGCACTGACCCTGAAAATGCACTTTTCAGATGATATACCATAACTGCAAAATGATTAGTATGATGCGTCCGATGCCAAAACCTTCGAGAGCAAAGTGCTATATGCAGTGCACATTTGTGCAACTTAACTTTGTTCTTGGCCATGACTGTATTGATTCAGGCTTTGAATGGACCAGGAATGTGCATGGAGAATGCTTGACTTCCAAAGCCAAAGGGTAACACCTTAGCTCAAACTGCAGCTAAAGCTGCCAAGACGGTCCCTCTCAAGCATGCAGAGGGCAAAGGGAATGGAGCTGACAAATGTGACTCAAACACTGGTTAAAATGTTAAGATTATTTCCCTCTCTTTACCTGCCCGCCCTCATCCTCTGGCTGCTGTTGTGGTTATTGGTTGAAACCTGTGAGACCAAACAAAATTTGACAAGGTGCGTGGCTAGACTTAGTTGAAATGCAGAGGAATGCCAGGGCAGCGGGGTCTGTGTGCTGGAAACAGCTAACAGATAAAGCACATCCCTTGGTTACTGCTACATCCTATGGGATTCTGCAGCTTTATTAACACTAGAAAAATCTGCTACCTAGTGGCACAAAATGTACTGGTTTGTTAAGGAAGCTTTCACCCCTCTGAACTGTAAAAGCCATGCCCAAACCTGAAGAATTCCTTAACCAAAATTGTTGAAGTTTTTGTATGCAAAGACTAGAAAGCCTCTACGGACACCAAGTATTACGTGTTTCTTCTAAGGTGGGGTATCGATATTGTCCCTCCTTACTTTTTGAAAGCATTGAAGTGTAGGAGAACTGACTTTACTCCTAAAGACTGGGTTTTTTTCCAAGAATTTTTCTCATCCAGAAAGCTTTAGATACTACTTCTGATCAGGTTCTAGATTTTCAGATGTCAACATGGCATTTTAAGGTGATGTAAACCTGTGCTCTGAGGTTGATAAATCACCTTCTGAATAGGAACTTACTGCCTAAGGAACGACTGAGAAAGAATGAAATGATATCGGCATAAAGAATACTTGGTGAAAGTGGGCAAGGGCTAAAATCTAAAATGAATTCAAATATTTGTTCTTTTAGCAAAGGAAAGAAGATTCTGATGATCTAGGATGGATAACTGTGGCTGTGACAACAAAGCTCACTGAGCATACATACTCAGTACATCTTCACTATCAGTCAATTCATGTTTAAGCTGATTATAACTGCATTAAAAAAAACACCCTTCTGTGCTGAAACAAAGATGCATCTGCACATGCTTTTACGTACACCAAAATGATTTATATTTATACAGAATCTCAGCACAGCAATGCAGTAGTGTGATGGAAGGCAGCAGCAAAGACAGTTACCAAAACCTGATGTTTAAGGGTTAATAACAAGCACCTAAACCAAAATATTTATTTATTTAGTTAGTTATTCCTAAAAAATCTGGCAGGTTATATTGTGATTTTCCTTTTTTTTTTTTTTCCCAAAAGTTTATAGGAGGTGACAGCTTGAATCCATATTTGAGCACTAATACTCATAAGACTGTATCGCTGTAACCAACAGAACTGTGTGGATCAAAGTTCAGAAGATACTTGCTCAGCTCCAACGTAGTTTTGAAATTGTTTTTTACTGCTTGTATCAAAATGTAGTCAATCTAAAAATGAATTCTGGCCATCTCTAACAGTCTGAAGCAAGTGCCAGAACTTCTGAAGCACTTGAACTGTAAAGAAATAAACAAAAGATGGACTTTATGAAGAAAAAATGAACCCAAAACCTGAGACCACAAATTAAACATTGATTGAAAAATTTCAGTACAATACTGTATTCTTTTAAAACTTTAACAAATTTCAGTGGTACCTGCTTTTGAGGAAATGGGGCTTTAGCTATTGTATTTCCTAGAAGAGATCTGTCTCAGAAAAAGCAATAACTGATTCTCTCTCTTTTCACACTGATCTTGGTACTGTTTGCTGTTGATGCTTGGTTACGTAACATTTAACCAAGGTAGTGAGAAAATCTCATTAGCTTGTTTTTTGTATGTTTGGTTCGTTTTTCGGTTGTTCCACACCCCCCCCCCCCCCCCCTTCAGCTTTTAAGGAGGATTACCCTTTTCTGGGGGGGACACACAGCAACCAGAAAAAAGGAATTTTTAAGTAACTGCATTGCATTAGGAAAACATTACAGAAAAACTGTGTTTATTTCAGAGTTGTGTGACTTCAAGGAAGTCATAATTTGCAATAACCTATCCTGTAATTTCACTCTTTGCTCTTCGGTGTCTGCATGTAGATCATCATTTTGCTAAACTGAACCTGTTATTCAAAAACATTTCATTTTGTATGCCTGTTTCTTAGAATGTGTTTTTAATTTCATGTATTAATGACAAATTGATTATGTAAAAATGACAAAGCTGTGATTTTAGCTGTGATTGGTTAGATGATGTATTGTATTATTTCTGATCCTAGGGTGAATGAACACTTAAAACACTTCTGCAGTGAACAAACTTCATTATGAATGTAAAATTAATTGCCCGTAATTTTTTTTTCATATCATCTTTTGATGTTCAATTTCTATGAACATTCATGCCAATTAAAATCTGTCTCTACAAAAAAAGAAAAAGCAGAAGCCAAACATTACCAAAGCAAGATTCTTGAAAAACTCATCCTCACAAACCTAGAAAAATTCTTGAAACATTAATTTGAGTCTGCTTTACAGCTAATGTTGAAAATATTGGTATTTCAAAGCTGTCATTGTCAGCCACAGTGTGTTTTACAGATATCAGAAAAGGAATTAATAATTAGAAACACTGATGCTAAAAATAAATCAAAGCCTCCTTCTCCTTTTAATAAAGTACTGGTTTGCTCTCATCTGAGAGACCTCTGTACTCTCAAATATTTTTGTTCCCTGTGCAAGGGACAGCGGTACCTGTGGTTATTCCTAAGGGCAAGGAATATACTGTTACCAAAGGGATTGGACTTTGCCTGAAACTGTAACAGCAGAATTTTCCTGAAAACTGGCGATTTAAAGCCACTTGCTCCAGTCTTTTGTAGCTTTTCTGGTGCTACTGGAATATGTTCGTGGCTGTGTGGCTGTCACCGTGGGGGGCTGCCGGGCAGCGTGGTCAGTCAGCGGAGGGGTGAGGCAGCAGGTGAAGGGCCAGATCCTGCAGCCTGCTGCCACGCGCAGCCTGGCAGTGCTGGGGGGGACTCAGCATGTGCCGCACACGCTAGTGAGCAGCTTGCGCTGCCTGCAAACCACTCGGTTTCAAATGGCAAGAACAGGCGGATCAAACACAGGCAGAGAGTGAAAATGCCTTTGCATTGGACAAGGTGGAATTGTGACAAACAAAACAGGCAAAGGGTAACTTACCCATTTTTTTGTCTGGACTTTCCCTATGACTTAGTCAGAACACCAAGGTGAAGACAGCAGAGACCAATGGTGCGATAAAGGCATTGAAAGTAAAAGTTCTGCAATAATCTGCTTTCTCCCTGGCCTGACCTTGCTCACGAGGCTGGTAGCAGGGGTGAGCTGCTGCCTTTTCTCACTGAGGCTCCCACTAAGGTGGCTTAACCAGCAGGCAAGGCAAGTGATTGAGGCCACAGTGTCAGAAAAATGATCCAGGGTAAGACTTGCGCGCTGTGCGAGAAGTAACGTGGTGTTTCCCTGACAGAGGCAGTGAGCGGGACCCAGGTGGTCACCGGGGTCACTCAGCTGACCTTGCTAGACCTGCATTTTCCTTAAGAGGGAGTTGTGCTGAATATGATTACATTTTTCTCTACTTGTTGTCCTACAGTGTCCCTTTGCCATATAGCTACGGTACAGTATGCACAATCTTAGTATTTTTTAACGTGCAGTGTGGCTGTAACCATCTAAACCTTAATTATCCTAAATTACTTGTTATCCAAAAAAGGGTCCAGTCCCCCGACACATCTGTTACTTAGACTGAAAATTGTCTTGAACATCAAGATGTATTAAACGTCCATTCCTCTTCAAGTTTCCCTTTGGGAACTTTATGTAGCCCAGGTCACCTTTTACTATGGTTGGGTACAAAGTTATGCAAGTTAATTTTTTATTTTTTTTTTTTAACAGCACAGGTTGCTGAACAGGCTTGCTGAATAAATAATCAAGCTTGCCCTCCAGGGACCCACTAAGATAGTGAATATGTCACTTTTTAAGTTCTGCATAAACATTGCTCTGATTGCTGTCTGGCATGATTTACCTACTTTTTCTTTCTTTGGTTTTTGTTTTTCTTTTTTAAATTTCTTTGTTGCCCCTTCCACTCTTAATTCCTGTCTTAGGCAAGAAAACATGCAAATTTTTCACAGTGGGTTTTCAACAAATACTTGTTAGGACAAAGAAACTACATTTCGCCCATATATAATTGCATTCTATCCCATTTTAGCCATTTGACAAAGAGTTTGCATTCAAGCAAATGTTCACCAAAACATGTTTCAGGCTCTTCTAGACATAGACTTACTGGATATCTTTAATGAGAAGGGGCACCACCTTATGCAGTGGGAAAAAATAAAGGTTCTCCAAACTTCAGAGTCCTTCCAGATGGAATGAAGCTGAATAGAAGAATCTGTTCCATACAACTTTTTCTAGGATGTGAGATACTCTTTTCTGTAAATGTTATTTGATTCAGGAGGCATGAGAAAATGCTAAATTAAGCCTGCAACTAGCTTATGTAATCCAAAACTCAATGTGAATTTCACGTATCTAATACAGAACAATGTTTCAATCAACTGGTACAGCCCATGTCACACAGAAAATGAAGAAATCAGGAATTTGAAGCAAGAAATCTGGAGAAATTGTCATTAGTTTGAGAAAATTATGAGCAAAGAATAAGGTAAATTATTCACTCTGATTTATTTGCTCAGCTTGCAAACATTCCATGATGTTACTTTTTCAGCTCTACAAATCTAATAATTTGATTTTCAGGAGCGTCAAATTATCTTCCTCTCATTACATCATAGTGCTTTTACAATATGCCCTGCTTGTTATACCAAGTAATTGTTTCTATCAGCATTGCCTTCTCTTTTCTTATCCATCATCTCTCTGATAACATCCTATTCCTTTGCCAGCTCTGTTTTACAGTGTCTGCACCATATTAATAATATCACAGATGGAAAAGTTCTGTGAGGTCACTCAGTACAATCCATTTCCTGATGCAATGTTGAGCTTTTATATATTCTCCAATATATGTAGCCTGATGCTAAATGAGTCAAGTGACTTGATTTTCACAATCTCATTCAAGTCCTAATGCAGTTTTTTCTTTTTCTTCTTTCTTCCCTTCTACCTTTTTATATTTCTTCCAGTAGCTAAAAAGTGCTTCTTGACAGATAAGAAATTGCATAGGCTTATGAAGTCTCTGGCACAGAGTCAAGCACATCATATTCCTAACAACGTTATTAATATGTTAACAGGTGGAAGCTTATTATTGTTCAGTGCTTTAAGTGTGAAATGTCTCATACCCTCTTTTTATTCACTTATGTAGTTTCCAGTTAACTTGATTAACAGCTTGGTCTGTTAACTTCTTAAATTGTTTTATTTTACGAAGGCAAAATACAGGAGTTTTAAATTTTTCTGGTTTTGATTCAGCTACAGCACCCACTATGGCTTTTATTCTGCACAAAATCTAAACTGAATTATTTTTTTATCAGGGTTGAATAGCCTTTTAATCTTGATTGCCTAATAAAACTGGCAGAAAACAAGGAAATAGAAAAGGTAGGGAATGTCACAGCAACTGAAGCGGTTGCTTGTTCCAATTGTACAAAGTAGCTTCCCATCTCTTGTCAGCAGGCACTGCATCAAAATAAGGGACTTCAACAATTTACTGACTGATGTAGCCATGTCTAGGCTTTGTAGAAGCCAGCTGTTTAGAGCAGTGAAAATTGCCGTGACTATGATCTGGAATCAAGCAGGAGATGAACTACTCTGTTCAGAGCAGCCTGGGCATGTGCACTCTAGTATCACCTCTTTGAATCTTCACCTTCCTGTTAAAGAGTGTTACACTGTTTTTTCTACCCCACACCACCTGATTAATGTGTAAATTACATAATGTTTTTTAAAAAATTCATAATTTTAAACGTCTGACAACTGTAATAAGAAGAGGTCATAGGAGTTTTGGAGAGAACCTTCTCAAACACGAAGAGTATTCACTTCTCTCCCTCTTGGTGAAGGAAACAGATTTATCAACTTGAGTCAATGACCTGGTAACCTTGGCTTTATGCCTAATATGCTGAGCTGCTCTTAGTCACTGCGTGCTTACCATAGGACAGTTGTCTGTACCAGTTCCAGGCTGTTCTGTTCGCAAAGGTGATGCTTACGCTGCAGTTCTGCTCTCTGCAGCAGTCATCCTCCCACTGCAGGTACCAAGTTGTATATAGATGCGTGGTATGCATGTCAGTCTAATTCTGTGTAGCCCAATTTTTTTCTTTTTGGAGTATACTGTAAAAATCTCTAATTCTTTTACAAAGACTTAGAGTTGAAATAATGTCAGTGTTAATGTATTGTATAAATTGTTTTCAAATTTAGAATTCCAAATCCATAGGCATTTGCTTCTTTTTAGAGGCAGTCTCATAATGTCAGAATTGAAAGTAAGTTGTCATCTGCCAATTGTCCTTTCAAGTGATCTTGGCCAAGTAATTTTAGTTTAAAATATTCTGGCTGTTTCTTTTCTCATGCTTCAATTAAATAAGATCTAGAGGAGAAAAATTTCTCTCCTACTCAGTGTTTGCCGAGTACCTAGTGGAACGGGCATCATCCTGTTGTCTTCTGGAATATAAAAGCCACTTGCAATTATAAATTAAAGAACCTATAGCTATTATACACGGAAATCTCCAATAAAATTCCTGGTTAGAATGATCTTCCTAAACTATGCATCTCAAATACAACACAAAAAGCCAGTATGGATCCCTCACCCCCTACTTTGCGTGCACACACGGTGACCTAAGGCTTTTTGTACCCCTGAAAATAATGGCCAAGACTACCCCACAGTTGTAGTCTTGATTTGTAGTAGAAATTCTCCTCATATTAGAAATTCTGCCAGTTCAGAAATGTTAGTCAAGTCTTATTGTGATAAGGATCCTCTGAGCAAATTAATGCAATGCGGTAATGTATTTGCGGTGTACAGGTGTTAACATGATTTTACTGATACTGCTTTATTTTACTTGGGAGCTGGCAAAGCCACTATCTTTGGAATCAACTGTTTTGCCAATATAGTGTTGTACCTACAGCAGACATGATGATAGTTATACTAGATGACATTTTTAGGGCTTATTATAATTTGCAAAAGACACCTATTCAAATGATATGAAATGTTAAGTGTATGTTATAATTCCTCAAGCACTTAAAGGTAATATAATACTGCCACTGGAGGAAGCTTTTCTTTCCCTTTCATCCATTTGAGATGACTGAAATGAACCAGATGAGACACTGCTATAGCTTAAACTGGCATTATTCCTCCCTCCCCAGTTTGGTTTGAAAACCATCGATTTCCTGTGTGGGTCATTTCAGAATGGTTTGAAGAATTGCACTTTCACAAGGGACAGTGCAAAGAGGGGATGTGAGAAATGGGTAGCTAACCATGAAAAGGGCAGCTTTTGCATCAGTATGATTTCTGCCCAGTTAAACTACTGCAAAACTTCAGTGTTACCTGTGGCATGCTCATACAGTGTACAGGGGATGAGGAAGCTGGGGATAGGATTTGTTTCAGGGATCCTCCAAGTGACTTGCTAAACATTCTAATATATTTCAAGTTTCACATTTGTCAAATTTTTTCAATGTTCTTTCAGTTCTTTACATCTCTTCTTGCATATTTGTGGGATGTTATCCTGTCACACTCTTATGTATGTCACAAACTGTTATTACTATTTTGCCAACAAGCTGCTCTAGGTGATTCATCTCACATTTCTCAGATGAACTCTGCATATTTTAATAATTCCTTGGGCACTACTCTTAATTACTAACATTTTTCATTTTTTAAGAAACAAAGTTTCTATCAGACTACGTCTGCTTTACTGGCTTAATTTTTCTGTGAAGTTGTAGCGCTGGTCATGTCATCCTAATCACTCAAAAGAGCTGGCTTTCTGAGCCTGTGGATTTGCTCTTCATTTAGTTTTTCTAACTAACACCAAAGTTAACTTTTTATTCTCATGATTTTTTTTAGACTTTAAAGAGTTCCTGCTAGTCCTTTTGTGTGGAAGTATTAGCAGGACAATAAAATCAGTTGTTGCTACTGAGATGTGATTTTGTACTGTGGAGGAACTCTGTATCTACCAAAAAGATCAGCTCCTCAATTAAGACTGCTTCAAATCTTCTGATATCAAAGATAAATTCAAAGGTGGCTAATAGAAAGAATGGGTATATTGTTATGCACTGTTTGTGGTGGGAAAGCTCTTGCAAGCTTCATCCTTTACACGTCAGGCCACATGTTTCACTGGTGTCTACTCCATGGCCTTGGTCAGGTTGCCAAGGGCCCAGGTGTGATCGAGTGGGAGCGGTTAAACATGATCAAAGACACCCCCCGGGCCACAGTGCCTATATGCATACCCTTACCTTGGGAAAACACAAGATAAATCAGCATAATACTCAGGTTTCAAACAAATCAAGCTTTTACTGTTTCATCTATCATGTACAGCTGGAGGAAACAGCGAATGCTACCAAACGCATTGAGTTGCCCCTACACCACCACATAGCTGAGCCTTTCGTCTCCCTGGTATTTGCAAAAGCACAGTTATAGCTACTTAAAGGCTTTCTATGACTCCCTGTGAGGTGCTTTTAAAAAAAAAACAAAACAAAACAAAAAAACCACAACAAACCAAAACCTATTAAAATGGAGAGTTACTAAATGTTAGTGAATTGATCTGGTTTATTTCCAGCTTGATCTTTTGGAGTGCTTTGTTGGGGGAACACCTTATTTCTGGTGCTATGAATTAGTGCTACTTGCAAAATAAGCTGCTGTGTTAAACACCTCTTATATTTCAGAATGTTTCATACATGAGTGATTGTGCTAATGTAGATGTGTTGTTAATGTGAACATGGAAGTTCACCTAATGTACATGGCAAGGCTTTATATATAGAAAACATTCAATTTGGTATTTGCAATGGTAATTTACTGTCTTTCAGTGTGATAGATGACACTTTTTGTTCTCTTTTAACAATAAGTCATCTGTGTTGTTCTTTTGCAATATTTCTGAAGGATAACACAGCTGTTTTGAGGTGAAAATATTTGAGCCTGAGTGTGCTTTAACTTTAGATGCATGACTGCAACTAAAAGTATCTAATTGCATAGTAGCCTTTGGTTGCCCTACGATTGTCAATGAGAGGGCTTTCAATCTCCAATTAGCAAGGGGAGAGGGAGGGACTTTCTGAGGAATTCATGAACAACACAAAGCCCCCCTAACGTGCTGGGAGACAAAGGAAGGAGGATTTGGAGGGGAGTCGTGGTTGATGAATGCAGGTAGATTTGGTAGCTTGCACAATAGCTGATGCAGGCAGCGCTCTGCTGAAGAAGAACCTCAGAGCGGTGTCAGAGCCTTGGCGTGCCGCACGAGTTGCTATGGCTACTGGCACTCAACAAGCCAGGTGTTGAAATCTGGGAAGAAAAATGTAGCTATTGCATTCAAAGTTATGACACTTGCTATTTTTCTGCTCTTTATTTTAAAGGTTGTTAACTGTCATTTTTCACCCAAGCTATAAATTGGCTCTTTTGGTGAGGTTTTGTGTGGAATTTAGACACTCGTATGCCTTCTGTGTGAATTCCTAATTTGATGTCATTGGCTTTTTGCTTTGGGTTTTTCTTTGGGGGGGTATAGAAGATAGAAGTGGAAGGTGAAAGGAGATGGTTTTTACTGCAGGGCTGATCCTTCTCTTATGTGTTTTGTTTCTGAAATAGTATATGTAGTGTTTGTTCTAATTTAAAGACTAAATATCCCACTGTTAAATCCAAATTAATATGGGACAGGCCTGTATTTTGATAGCAAATATACTGAATTAAATGCTAATTATTATTTGGAGCTGAAACTGTTAAAGTGTTTTTTTGCAGAATGCCTGTCAGCCCACTCTGTACCGATACTCACTAAATATGAGTCAGATGATGATGGATCTGTCAGCCAGCTACAAGATTCCAGTAATATACTACATTGAATGTGATGCTGACTGAAAACCTTTTTAAATGTCCTAGTTTATGAAATAAATAATTTCTTGCAATTACCTGGGAAAAGGCAGTTTTATTGACAAACAGGGGTTTTCTAAAATTCAGTAAAAGACGTATATAAAAACAATTGCTGGGATTATTGCAGGTATGTTTTACCTACAGCGGGCTTACACTTGGATGCTTAGCGATAATTTGAGTGGCATCTTTTATTTAAAGAACACGATGCATTTTCTGAAATGCAGTGTATTGAAATTCTTGCCCGTAGTGAGAGAAAACAAAGGGAAATCATCTTCCAGTTAAGTGAAAATGTGAGTGGCTGCTAAATACAACAAATGGAGCCAATGATTTGTTTTGCGTGGGTCTGTAGTGGGTTTGCAAGGCAAGGTTTTGGTAGTGGAGGGGCTACAGGTGTGGCTTCTGTGAGAAGATGCCAGAAGGTTCCCCCATGCCCAATAGAGCCAGTGACAGCCGGCTCCAGGACAGACCCACGCTGGCCAAAGCCCAGCCCATCGGTGATGGTGGTAGCGCCTCTGGGATAACGTATTAAGAATGTGGGAGGGGGAAGATCTGCACCAGCAGGAGTGAGACCATGTGAAAAAAGCAACAACTCAGCATTCAGCCGGGGTCAAAGCACTACAGGGCCTCATTTTGTTCTAATAAAGAAAAAAAAAAATTGCTGAGAACTATTTTCTTGATGAATATTGTGAAATACGTTTAAAAAGTGAGAATGTTTATTTTGGGAAAAAGAGTGCAGGCATGAAGAAATGTATAACATATATCAGATCTGTATGTGTGTTCAAACATATACATAAACTGTAAGTTTTTATGTCTTTGTAAAACATTTTAGGAGGTTAAAACAATCCTTATATTCTACCTTTGTGCTTACTGGCCATTCTTCAAGAAAAAAACATGTGCAGTAACTTTCTGGAGCTCTAGACATATTCCTAGACAACATATTCTGTTGTCATTAAGTCATCGTTGTCCAGGAAAATTCAGTGAAGTCCACATGAATGCTCAGGAATTTTTAGCCAGTGCAGGAATGCGGTAACTCTACAGTAAATACATAACAGACTTTGATCCTTTTTATGTGGTAGTAATGATTTCTGACTTTGAATACCTCTACAATGAATCAGAAAAATCAGATACTTTCTGGGTATTTATGCTGTTTTGGGATAAAAAACCCTAAAGCAGTATAAAAAGGATTATATTTTAAAATCCCGTAACTGTGATTTGAACAATTTTTCAGTGTTTTATACATTTTATTTTTTTTCATCCTTAATATATTAAAATAATAAAATGATAGGTATAGTAAATATCTAGGTGTTCAAACAAAAACCCAACCAAGCCTGTAACAAGTAGGATTTGTCATTGCATTGGGGTTTTTTGTTTGTACATGCATAGCTAAAGAAATCCTTCTGAGGGTTTAACTGAAATTGCTAACAGGGTCAGATCACCTTTTTATCTTCAGGCAATAGTTGGTTTTAAAATGCATCTCCTCTATTATTTTCTTTGTGATGTCAAAAGAAAATAATCATCTTGATAACATCAACTAAGTAATGCTTCTGAGATGATGCTGAGGTCCAGCACCATGATTTAGCCATGGCATTTGAGCAGCAGTTATTGCGCAAGCACCATCTCTTCAGAGACATGAACAAGAGTCTAAGTAGTTTCTCAGGCTAGTGAAAAAATGATAAAATTAAATTCATGTTCTTTATTAAATGTTTTTTTCTATGCTTTTTGGATCTGAGATTTTCAGCAAGATACCTATGTCCCAGGAAATACAGTACGAACTGAACCTTAAATCCTTTGCAAAGCCTAGAATATGGTACAACTAGGTTTTTTTCTTTCCAAAGTTTTTGGTGGAGGGAATCAAACTAATTTTGTTCTATATCAAAATTGTGCTCATAAATACTGTACTGGCTTTTCTCAGGCAATGCTGTCATCCTCTCTTATCCTTTTATTGATGTGTTATGAAATATCTTCCTTCTTTCTTAACCACACAGAACGCTAGAAATTACTCAAGAAACCTATCTTAGCACAGGGGTTTGTATTTTTCCTTTGAAGTGCTATTACAGTGTACAGGAATCCTTTTAGATTTGTATTCCATTGATATTACAGGAGTGTGGCTGTCTCCAGTGAGGGGGGAGAATGTTGTACAAGGAAAGTGTGGATCGGGTGGGCAGCAGGTGGGAAACAAAATGACTCTGCACATCAGGACGTGGCAGAGGTTCTGTCTTTGCTCACAGTTTCTCATATATACACCATATATGTATAGCAAGAGAGAGACACTTGCTAAAATACCTTCTGCCAACTGAGCAGGGAGGAGCTGAGAAGTCCATTTAGCTTGCGGTCTGCGTGAGCTGCAGGAGGTGATAAGGCAAAACATCGGGTGTGAGATGGTGGTACACCTCCTGTTATCTCTCCCCAGTGTAAAGGCCAATTTATTATCACAGATGGTTTTGTCCACTCTCTGTGGGGATAAGACGATCGTTTTCACTTTCTGCAGGGTGGGCAAGGGCATTTTCTCCTTTTGTTTATAGCTGAAATTAGATCTTCTGACGTAGCGTGTATTTCCCGACTTCTCTGGACAGTGCCATCTCCTCTACTTTATTTTTCAAAACTCCAGAAGGAACCTGAAGGGATTTTAAATAGGACATTTGTACTTTTGGGCTTTTGGAGAACGATTGCTACATCAGAGAAATATCTGGAGCGTAAAGATTTCCAGAACAGAGGAAAGTATTATTGGAGCGTAAAGATTTCCAGAACAGAGGGAAGTATTATTGAATCTCATCCCAGTTAGAGGAATGGTAGCGATATAGCAAAGGGTTATGCAACAGACTGAAACTTACACTATTAGAACTATTCATATATAATTGACACCTCATCCAGAGGTACGGTACCCACATATCTGACAATGTTAGAAAGGTAGCAGGTTTGCCTGGATCCTCAATCTCTACTGCTCCTTTTTCTCAGTCTCAAAATAAAAAAATTCCTTGTTGTGAAATGGGTGGTTTAGGTTAGGGCTGGCAGGGAATAAATAATTGTCCCCACTCTTATTCCCTACCTTGGCCAGGCAATAGGAGTTCCTGGTATGGGTAGTGTCATTCCTCACCTTAGTCATGCAAGAGTTGCTCCTGTGGTCAAGGGGTGCTTAACCACCCAGCTCCTTACACAAACGCTAAGGCCTGATGGGGATTCCCGAGATCCCAGAGCAGCCCAAAGGAGGGGGCGAAATGCTCCACCACATTCCTCTGAGCACCGACCCTTTGTTGTGTCAAAGCAAATGCCACAGATGCAGTAAATACTTGGTGGAAAGAAAGCCACATCTCACATTACTGAGATTGTGAGAACAACCTGATTGTAGAATATTGTAAGTATAGAATAATTGCAGTTGGAAGGCATCCCAGAAGATCCTGCTTGAAGTTAGGACCAATTAGAGCAGGTTGCTCTGACTTTGTTCAGTCAAGCTTTGAATAGCCCTAAGGGTACAGAAAGTTTCCACAACCTCTCTGGACAACCTGGTCCAGTGTTTAATGATTCTCAAAGCAATTTCCCCCTCCCCGCAGTATCAAAACAGAATTTCTCCAGGTTGCAACATGTGCCTGTCACTTCTAAGTAAATTTTGATCAGTTTTCTTTTTTTTTAAATAAAATAAATCCTTTATAAACCTTGAAAAATGGACACCTGGGTAAGCCTAGTGATGTGTTTCACCGTAACGCACTGTGGAAAGACTGCTGGTTTACAAGATCTTAATTTGCACTTGAACCAAGCAGGCTGATAGAGCATGGGTACGTTATCCTATGCAGGTTGCTCTAGGAATGCCTTTAATTCCAGATGATGTTTTCAAAAGACTTATGAATGGCCATACTGTTTATCTCTAAGTCTTTTAGTTCTGCTAAGTTCATTAATGTGATTACTAGGATTTGCTGCCCTTGATAATGGTGAAGTACAGATACTGACATAAAAGTACTTCTGTATTCTTCACAAATAATTTTACATCTACTTGTTTAAAATTTGTTTTCTTTTACATAAAAGTCTTCCAATATACATTTCATGATAACTTTCATATCTACTCACCAAATCTGTCTTGAAATGTAGTGATATATTGTAGCAATGACTAATCAAAATTTAAGAAATAATTTGTGCAAACTTATTTCCTTTTGTCCCTCGTGTGTTATAGTACTTTTTCTTGCTCAACTAACCACTGATCCTGTTCCAGGGACTTCACTGCACTGAAATTCTTTTGCTTCTTTCAATCGCCTGTTGAATTCTCTATGTTGGTGTGTTGAATAAACCACGTGTAATGCATGACCACATAACTAAAGAATGGATCCTAATACATCTGAGAATCATGGGCAGTAGGAACACCGCATGGTTATCTGTGTTGTGTAAAAATAGTCCTACATATATGAGGACACAGTAAAGTCAACATTATAGCTTGAACAATGATGACCAAAGAATACACAAAATACACAATGTTAGAGAGTTTAACCTATAAGCATCGCTTTAGTTAAGTAGTAACTTCAGTTACAGTAACGAGGATTATTTTCTTATGGAATAGAGTGAAAATCTACAACTACATTGCATGTTGATGTAAAGTAGCTCACCAATTCACAGAGTCTGAGTTCCGAATTGCACTTTTATTGTACCTGCAAAAAATTTCCTTTCTCTGAACCTGGCAAAACTGCCTGAATTATGTTGAGTTTACCCTCTTCACTTCTCTGCATCTTTTTAGTCAGCTTGTCACTTCTGGCTCATGCATCTTCTGTAGCCACAGGTTTGACAGTTTTTGTCCTTGTGGTGCCTTCTGTTTTTTCAAAGGTTTCTTTCTTGTTTATAGCTGCAGTTCACCAGGCCTGTGTGGCAAGCATGTAGACAGTATTTCTTTTCATCTATTTTCAATTCTATTTATTATATTATTCAAGTACTCAACTTCCCTAATTTGATCTTTGAAAGAACTGTAGCATTCCAAAATATTTCTTCATATCATAGGTTTTCAACAAATTAACAATTAAGACATATGTAAATTAATCTTAATTCATAAGACAGTAGAGTTCTCGGCAGTGACTGGGTTCTCTGATATCATTCCAAATTAATCCTTGCGTCCTCTAATATACTTGACTAGAGTGTTATCCAGTCATGCAAAATACATTCTATACAATGTTAGAAAATTGTGTACAGTTGTTAATTCAATTATGGGTTGGACAGCCAAGGGCTTACATCATCTCAGTTAACTACAGTGCACTGAAATTAGATCTGTGTGTACTTTTAAGGAGTTAATTTATGCTCATGATAGAGAATGAAATCTTGATGAAATGATGCATATTTAAGAAACTCTGTTTATTAAAAATATATAACTGTAATAAGTTCTGACATTTTACAGGTCTTTGGGAAACGCTAAGAATAAATTTATTGAAGGATATACCTACTCCCAAAATGTAAACACCCTTTGAGTTACTTTTTCTGATCATAAGTATAACCGCATAGGAGATGGGATCGTATTGCAACTAGCCAGGACCTTCCAGCATGATATGACTAAATTATTAGTCTGTTTAATCAATGCCACATATCCTCCTGCTAGAATCAAGATATATCTGGGATTCAGTTTAAAAAGTTGCACTTAGTTTGCTATATCTTGCTATTCAACATTTCACTTTCACTCTCCTTTAAAGTGGCTGCTGAATTGATTTACTGTAGGTGTGGTTTGGTGTTTTTTGTTTGTTTGTTTTCCTCAGCAATGATAGAGATAATGTTGGTGAAACCTGAAATTTATTCTTCAAATTGTAATTTGTTGATTGCAGCACATTAGTCTTTACCAGGTTATAGAAATACAAATCTGCTTTGTCCAATGTAGCAGTGTGAAATTGCCCACACCTGGTGAGGAGCTCTTGGGGGGTTATCTCCACTTCCCTCAGATCTTTATGGGGGTCTCTCCAATTCCTGTTCTGGCTTTCCTTTTTCTTACTGTGTCCTGCTTCCAGATCAGGGCAATATTGTAATACATTTTCAATTGATGATACCTAAATGGCTTTACTCTTTCTGAAAATGTGATTTCTCTGTTGGTTCCTGAATGTGCTAGAGAGACCGTGCCACCAGCTTTAATGTGAATTTTTGTTCATGGCTTGTCCTGTGAAGCTCCTGTTCTTGAAATGTTTACATGGTGGATAATGAAATTACTTACATTTGTTACAGAGGTTGAAAGGTCCTTAATGAAATGTGTCTTTTATTCATTATAAAAGGCTTTTGGGATAAGTTAATTAGAGCAATTTAACATAAGATGCTATTGCAACACATAGTGTACATAAACTACACCATACATATAGGGCACATAACATTTTAACTGTTCTTGTATGTCAGTAAAATGTTGAAAGCAAAACCACGAGCTTGTGGCCTTGAACAAAGTTTTATTCTTTCTAACCTTCCCCAACACGTTTTATGAATAGTCAGGTTTCCACCTGTGTGTGTGTATTGGAACTTTCCGGCTCCCGCAGCCGTTCCACCATGCCTGTTG
Organism: Falco biarmicus; assembly: GCF_023638135.1. NCBI lineage: Eukaryota > Metazoa > Chordata > Aves > Falconiformes > Falconidae > Falco > Falco biarmicus. Next base: position 51,252,638 of record NC_079295.1, on the reverse strand, counting down.
CTGAGCTGTGCTGCTCAGTACCCCTGCGTTTGGATGTCTGGTCCCCAGCAGCCACTATTCACATTCTGAATGTTGAGCATCATTAGGTCCCTTGAAAAGCTCATGCTGGCTCTGCCTGAACTTTAAGCCCACTATGTCAGCTGAAAGACTCCTTGATTTTCAGTTTTGGGATACAACTTTTGAGCCTATGAAGGATGAATGTATGTTCTGTACAAATTATAAGTGTATATTATTTTTTTCCTTCTGGGAGCATTTAAATTTTAAATCAATAGTATGGAAGCAAATAATATCAGTTGATTTTAATTCATCTCACAGATTTGCCTTTCTGCTAGAGCTCCTGCTTTGGTGATTAACAGTAAGAAACAGAAGAATGACATTTGACATGTGGGTCACCAGCTGCTTAAGTCAAAGAATGACCTGTGCAAAAACGTAGTCAGGAGCCTTTGGTGAAATATGTTGGTGTAGCTGTTTCCCTTAGCGATAGATACAATAAGGTTAATTATCAAAACTTCACTTTTACAAGCAGTGTTTTCCTTCTTTGAGTAATTTACACCTGAAATCTAAATGGACTCCAAGCACTGAAAATTATTTCCTTTATCTTTCTTTTTTTTTTTTCTTTCTTGGTTCCCCCCCCCCGCCCTCGAGGGGGAAGCTGTATGTTTGGCTACAATACTTTCTCAGCTATGAAAGGTGACGCTAGTGAACAGTCATCCTCCAGACCAGAATTTTTTTCATTCAAGTGTTATGATTTCTTGATCTTCAGGCAAAATTCTGTGCTGTAATCACTACAAATACCTAAGTGTTGCCTTTCTCATCCTTTGTTTTCAGCTCATGTAGTATGGCATGTCCTGAACAGCAATGACATCTTCTTTGAGTTTCAGGATTGTATATGAGGACAGTACAGGTTTGCATCTATCATGCACATACAGAGGCAGAAGGCTTATCAAAGCATGCATATGTACTTAAGTAGAATCTGAAGTAGATGACCTGCAAAAAGTAAAACCTGCAACAAACCCAAGATTTTAAAGGAGTTAAATTTTTTTAATAAGCAGAGATTCTTTATTTATGAATGTTTCAATTTTTCCCAGTGTTAGAGGCCACATGTCATACTTCCAGACAAATTGTTGGCTGATGATTTTTTCCAAGAAATGCTGGCTTAAGAAGAACGATTATATTATGCACAGTAGGTATAAATGAATTATTTATCAAACATGGTTTTGTTCTTGCTGAAAACACTGCTGATCTGTTTTTCTAAGTGCTTTATTGTAGTAGTCATTTGCACACAAAGCAAGTCTTTACTTAAGTAAATGTTTATCACCATTCATATGAAAAAAGAAAGATATATTACAAACGGAATGGATCATTCTTTTTTGGAGTAAATGTTTTTTTTAGAAAAAGTTGTCAGGAAAAAAAAAGAAAAGAAATAAAAGGTGTGGGAACAGACCCGTTTCATCAAAACCCATGTCAAAAAAGTTGTCCAGATGGTGGGTGGGTAACAACAGTTGCTGGCCCTGCTTTGGGTAAAAGCTTTCTTTTGGGTCATTTGGATTTCACCTAAATATCCTGTCCAGTTTTTTCCTTCTCCTGGGTAGGAACTTTTCTGTCTCTCATATGAAAACTTCTAATTTTTTATATAAAACCCCACTATTAACAGTTAAATGCTCAACCATGGAACTCCTGTGCACAGCGTGCTTATCAGGGCAGTCTCTCTGACCTAGTTAATTTAATTTTAAGTGGAAAAGCTGAAGTAGTACACACTCAAAAGAAGAAATTTTCTTTAGCTTCCTTGTCTCAAAGACAAAGAATTATTTGATTCTGGAATCTGTCATCGCAACTGATTTCCCTGCTCACTAGACTGTTAGCTGTTCAGAGGCATAAAGTGCTTTTATGAGAAATTTTGAAAGGTTTTGGTGTGTCTTTTCTTGGAATAGAAAAAACCTTTGGCTGCCCCATTCACTGTGCATTTTGAATGCACAAAACCTGAATATTCTGAATGCATAAAAAGAGTAGTTAGTGAATATTCACCCTATTTCATAAAACTCACAAAGATAACTCATTCTTAGCTTGCAGCACTAAAGCAGTACTTTAACACTGAAACAAGACTTTAGAATTTCAGCTTTTTAAGGAATCACCTGGTGTGTGTTGGTCTCAGTCTTTTTATATGGAAGTAATTCAAATAATGTTATAGATATTAAAGGAGAAGACTGAAGGCATTAAAAAGAATTGGGCATATAGGATTTCATGTGTAAGAGATTTACCCAGAATGAATATTTGAAATTGCATAGTCTGTCCCAAAGCTAGCTCAGGCAAGGAGTATGCTGTATTTATGCTGATTGTGCCTGCCTCTTCAGGTGGGTTTGTGATGGGATTGGTTTTGGTGTATTTATTGGTAGATCAGATAAGAATGGGGAGAATAGGGTAGGAGAAGCAATAAGTAAGTCTAGGTGTGAAACATCAAAAGCACTCAAACACAATATTGAAATTAACAGCCACGAAGAAATCATTTTTCACCCTACCTTGGTATTTCACTGAATCTTGGACTCTGAAGAATAAAATACAATCCTGGGGGGGAAGGGAGAAGCGTGTTTTTAGCTTCTTAAGATGGATGGATAACTGCTACTGCATGTTGCCAAGTATGGTGCAACTTAATCCTCTAGAGATCAGAAGGCACCAAGACTATGAGCTTGTGAGTATTAAGTCAAGAGGGAAAAGGAACACAATGAAGAGAGTCAGTTTTGGTTTTGTGGTTTCAGTGCAATCATAAAGATTCATCATGACCGTAAGGGCTACATTAGCCTTTTAGAAATGAAAGAATGTAGACCTTTAAGTCTTTAAAGAAGAAAAAATGAGACCCATCATTTTCCTCTGAATAATTCTAAATTAGGGAGAAGAATGTGAACTCAACGTACTCAGCTCTTTCACTTCCAGGCAAATGGGTGCCGCCTGTGCTCTTTGGGGTCACTTCCTGTGTTAGGGCAGGGAGAAAGTTTGGCCTTTGGGGGGAAAGTGTTCAACCACCCCTGTCCCAGCTGTCTCTGGGGAGCCTCAGAGGCCAGGGGAGTTTGGGCAGTGGGTTGGCACTGGGGAGTCACAGCCCAGGGCCCCAGTTTAGAAGACTGTCACACATGGGCATGTGCATTCACAAAGTGAATTAGAATGAACCTTTTCCTTCGAAAATATTAGTAGCCTAAAGGTCAGAATGTACTAATGGGAACCGCTTACATTTCAATTTTGAGATGTTACATGGTGCTTTAAAGGATAAAACCTAGGTGACAGCCATAAAAACATTTACAGTTTCACTAATTGACCCCTGCTGTGATTTGTAGTTCTACTAAACAGCAATGTGAAGAAGAAAAAAAAAAACCAAACCCAACAAAAAACATGTTTTAGAAAACTGTCAGCTGCTAAACATACATGAAGGGATTGTTTACCAGGTTTTTTTTCACAAGCTGTCAGGCTGTAATAAGGAATTTGGAAAAGACAGATAACCCTTCCCCTATGAAGTTGATTTTGACTATGAACTAAACAATTTGCCTCCTGGGCATTTTCAGATTGTGCAAAATCTTTTTTCCTGCTGAAGTACTTACTAGATATGCATAGACACATGCAGAGTGATCTCTGAGACTGAATGAGTTAACTGCAAGCATGGACACAGTTTTTTAAATCACAGCATGCTGCCTCTATTTTCTTGCAGGGAACTTATTAAAGCACAGTAATAAAATCAGACATTACGGAAAGAAGATTTTTGTGGCTGTGAGTTGTAAAGAAAAATGTAAGGAATGACCTCAGTGTGAGAAGAAAAGAAGGATCACCTTCAATTAGTTAAAAATGAGCAATGGGCTTCTGAACTTGCACATGTTATGCAAGGAGGAATGGGGTGCAATCAAATGCTGTTGTCTTTGAACTGCTCAGGACAAGGAATGAGCCTAAAAGAACTGGTTTTCCTTGGAATACGATATTCTGGTTATGATGTAAATGGTGATTTGTAAAGCTGCCAAAAGTAAATGACAAATGGCAGTGGTGTGGTTGTCAAGGTATTCGTTAGTACTTACATGTGTGTCAGCTGTAGCAAAAAGATCAGAGTTCGTGGTTCTAATAGGGAAGTCTTCCAAGAACTGTCAGCTGATTTCTGACGCCTGCAAGAAGACAATTAAACTAACTTGAGGACATTGTTGGGAGGTTTATAAAGCTGACATTATGCACTATAAAAAAGCGTTCAAAAGAAACTTGACACTGGTTGAAACCTGACATAGCAACTTAACTTGGAGAGACCAAAAACTACAGGCATAGGTAGACATTCAAAGAATAATGAAGTTTGTACTATCCCTTGGGAGTTAAAATAACCTGACAGGGGTCTGCATGTCACTAACTAACCTGCACTGTTTCCCCTAAAAGAATGTGGTTTTTTTCATCTTTTTCACCTTCAGAACATTTTTTTTTTCCTTGTTATAAAAAGTACCTGTGAATCACATGCACATAGAAATATACCACAAGAGAACATGCTGCAACAAAAAATCAGCAAGGATTTACCCATGGTTAAAAAAAAAAACAAAAACAAAAAAACCCCAACAACCAAACACACACAAAAAAAACCCACAAGCAAAGAAATGAACACTTACTGCCGAGAGTTTTACATGTCCAGATAAATACAACAATCATAGACATTGCAGAATGTCATGTAGCTGAACACTGTGTGACTTCCGAGCACTTGTAGATGGAGGTGCTTTGGAATGAGGCAGCACAACCTCTGCACTTTCTGGGTGTGAATGTCTGAGGTACAAATGTGAATAGTACAGGGATGTGCACAGTGCCAACCATTCTTTTTGGAAGGGAAAAAAAAATAGAATGCTGTACATTTCACATATCCAGTGGTGAATATAACAGATATGGTAGTGGCTATGGAAGAAAGCTTGCTGCTCTGTCTTTTGTTCCCGTGTGGCGTTTACTGGACTTTTTGTCAAAATGAGATTTCTTTCCCTTGTGTGGCTCTCTAAATGTATAAACACTGGAAGAGCTCAAGTAATTCAGTAAATGAGTACAGACTGGAATAAGAAGCTTTGCTTTTGCCAGGCAGGAACACCTAAGAACCCCGAGGACACAGTTTTCACCAAGGGTCAGAAATGATAAAGAACTTTTTCTCCCACTGTCTCTGGAAACCTTGTGGTTTCACACAGATGCAATGCCTGGACACTTTCCAGAAAATCTCCAGTAAAAAGATGCAAACTGAAGGAAGAGTTAATTCAAAACCAGACTGAAGATTTAATCATGTAAGAAAATTATGTGAATATCATCTTTTGTAAATTTTTCTAACACTAGCTACAGGATAATATACAACGTCTGAAGCAGGACGACTTAAATATTTTCATTCAGGAAACTTTTTTGGAAGGACCTTTCTAACTGCTTATAAATGTAGAGTAAATCCATTAAAGGATTTTCACACAACAGAAAGAGAGCTGGTGATTTGGTGGATTTGATTCTCAGAGCTCAATATACAGCAGCAATAATAAAAAAAGAGAGGTTGGAATTGTAAAAAAACCACACTACTGGTTCATTCAATCTGTACCATTGTGTTGAGGATCATTCTCTGTTGTTCTTAGGTTTTGACCTATTTCTTGACGTACTTCTAGCCAGTTGTTTTTTTTCATCTTTTACCTGAAAGCACCGTTTTTATTGTCAGAAGGGTTTTCCTTGATAGTAGGGAGCTCCTACAGTACTTACACTACAATACATGATGATTTATTCAGCTTCATAGGTGTGAGGAAGGCAGTAGACGTATACTGTATTTTTATCTTTGCGTGTCGATAGGTTGAATAATATAAAATTTTAATATATATTCTGACTGGTTCTTCAGTTAGTGTTCATCTTTGATACAGTTATGCCAATGCTTACAAACATCTGGGAATTGGAATTCATTCCTCCACTGATGTATAACTTCCAAAGTCAGTACTTCCTTGTTATAAGGAAGCAAGCACTTCTTATTATCACGTTTTGCAGGGTACACACCAAAGTGTGTTTACCACACTAAAAGTCTATAAATTGAAGTTTATTCTGAAACTGTTTGATGAACACTTGCCGTTTACCATAAATATTTGTGAAAAACAAAGTTTTGGAGAATTAGGAAAAAATGAAGCTTTCTCAAATTTCCCACTTTTACTCTTTTTCTCTACTATTTTAGATTTGCTTTAAGTGTACCAGTGGTTTGAGATGTCCAGACAGAAGAGCCTTTGTAAAATTGCCAGTCGGCTTAACTTATCCAGAACTGCAGAGGGTTCATCCATTGCAAAAATAATCTTTATATTACTCTTTCAGTAAAGGGCTCTGAGTTTACTATGCTATACAGAGTATATACATATACATACATTCCTGTGATTATATAGTGCAGAACTTGAAAGCACTCAAATCAGCTGTGTGAAGAATTAGAAAAGGAACAGAGAAGATGTCATTATTGCACTGTAAAGTTCCATGCTACACCTGCATCCAGAATTCTTTGTTCAGGCATGGATAAAGTTTGTGTATAAGAATGTAGTGATTTCTGAAAAGAACGAGAGCAGCGCAGCAAGAAAATACAGAATCAACTAAGGTGAGGATCCTTCAGCCTACAGAAGAGATGGGCACTACAACAGAGATTTGTGCAGCCAGGAGTGACAAAAGGAACTAAAGGGACCAAACCATTTGCATTCATTCCCAGTTAAGGACTTGAGGGCAAGTTGTTAAATGAAGCAAACCCATCGCAAAATTCAAAACTATCATGAGTGAATACTTTTTCATACAACAGGTAGCTGAGCTGTGAAACTCATTGATGCAGAGTCTTCTGGATGTTAAATGTTGATGTAAGCTCAAAAAGATTTGAACAAATTTGTGGAAGGAAAAATCTATCAGGGGATATTTAGAATAATATTAATAGGTCAGAAAGTCACATACAAATTGATGTAATATGTTTGTGTACAGATGCTCATTTCCTTTTTTCCTCTTTCATAGTCTTGTTCTGTGTGTGTGCCAGAATGGAGCAGTTTTCAAAATCGTATGTGAGAGATTTGCGAGGCAGGTCAGAAAAACTTAGTAATAAGCTAATTGGGAAAAAGCTCACCACGATATATAATGTAGACACATTTGTACAAATTGAAATCTCTGCTCTTTGGTGGTGAAATCTTAATGTGCATCAAAATTGCATGGGCTTCTGAAAAGCAGGACATTTCCCTTTTGAAAACACAGACAGTTGCTGTATATGCTAATCTTCTGTTTGTGAGAATTGCTATTATGCTAACTGCCTCCAATCTCACCTTGTCTCCCTGCTGTAAGACCTCATGGTACTTGCCAGTTTCCCTTTAATACAAAGCCTGCACGTTTTGTTATGCATTTCTGTCAGGTAGGCTTCTCTTCATCTCTCACACTGCTTTCATGAAGTACTAACCTGAAGTTTTTAGGCTTCTCATGTTTTCTGGTTGTATGTCCCTTTTTCTTTTTTTTTTTTTTTTTTTTTTAATTATTATTATTATTTTTTAGTTGGACCCTTAGGCTATAAACATTTCATACTGATTTTTTCTACTTCTCCTCCCACAATGAAATTTGAAACTAAAACTGTTAAGAAGGAAAAAGAAATGACCAGATAACCAGCGATCTGAAAATTTATTGGAATAAATTTTCTTGCTGGATTATATTAATTTTAGAACTGCCAGCATTTAATGATAGCTTCAAATGGATGTCATATGTCAGTGCCAACATCACATTCTGCTCGTAGTGAAAGAAACAGTGACTCTTGCACGTGAACTCATGCTAATTCTCCCTTGCTAGGTTTTCCTTTTAGAATGACTCAATGTGAGTGGCTGCATTTTATAAGACTTTTTCTGCACAACAGGGAAGTTGAAACTGACTTTTCAGGAAAGCACAGATTCACTCAAGCTCAACTCTGTTCTTTAAAAAAGCTGGAAGAATACAATCTGGGGTCTTTGTTTTGCTTGCTCACGAGCTCTGCTGCTTTCAGCTAAGCCCTTTCTCAAATCCAGGTTCAGTTATTCATTCTCCTTGTCCCCTACCATGTTTTCCAAAATCTTATAGGAAGTTTGTGATTCCTCCTGTAAGTTAAACTTCCATTGTAGCAACACCTGCAATGAACTGAGGAAGCACATTCCTACCTGTTACACTGGCTTAACAGCTTGTCTTGCCTGAATTGCTATTGATTTTAAAGCAGGATATGGGTTTCTATAGCAATCCTGCACTTGAACACTCAAAGGAGGATACCGCTAAACCTATTGCTTTATAAATCCTAGAAACTCAAGTACTTAGGCAGAAACTTTCAAATGTCTCATATGTTTTACATTGTATTTCCAGTAATGATTCATTTCAGCTGTTGATAAGTTATATGATAAATTCATAAAACTAGTGTTTTGTGCATTTTCTGAATGTGTTTGACCCAAGATGCTTTATCCATGACTGGATTGCTCATAACAAAGGGAAAAAGGATCAATTTCATGTGTGTAGTCTCAGGGCAAACTTGTCACTCTTGGAATAACAATCTGAAATGGGTGACAGTACTTACACCAGCCACTTGACATCCAGGCAGGTGCAGGAGCCCTAGGAAATGTCACACCATCAGATGTGGCTTCAGAGTGTGTGCCTGGCAAAAAAGCTTCTGGCCGCAGTTATCACCCCAGGCCACAGCTAACACCCCAGGCCACGTCATCCCTTAGCTTGAAACCACTGCTGAGCTGTCACTTTAATAAATGAGTAGCACTTTGTTTTGATCAGCTTTGTCAGGGCTTATTTCAAAAGTGATTCTGATTCCATCGTGCAGCCTAGCCCAGCCAAAGTCAATTGGTACAATTTCAAGGTGAATTTATTCATTCTTTATAAAAGTTCTATGCACGAATATATCAAGACAGTTGAATAAATTGAAATAAATAGACTTGGAGTTGCATAGTCTTCTAGTAATTGAAATAGTTTCCCCCCAGTATATTTGTAGTAATAATGCTACCTTTATGAACACTGGACTGTCTACAGATGGGAAAGTGTGGAATTACCATATTGATAACATATTTGGAAAATGGAATTGGGTCTAATATGTTGAAAAGGGCAGCTGAAAGTTGTCCTTGCCTTCAGCTTAGCACTGAAGATAAAGTTAGAAGAAAGCCTACTGCCTAATAACAATGCATAATTAATTCCTTCTTCCAGTAAGAATTGCTTTCAACTAACTTTCCCTCTGTTTTTCATGCAGGTGTTCACTTTTAGAACAGATAATCTATAGGTAATACATGAAAAGTTAAGTTCTGCAACAGTGCACTGTATGAACAGCCTGTTTTCCACAATCTTGGGATAGGAAAACACGTGGAAGATGTCAAGCCTGTGCTCTTTTTTTATTCAGAATATTGTTTTGTTTTGTTTTGTTTTGTTTTTTCTCTATTTGTAGCAGTATCAGATGTCCACAAGCTCTAGCCTTCCTAATTGCTTCATTTAAAAAGTAATTCAATGTTGAAAATGTTTCCTATTATTCAGAAATGAACTTAAGCTGAAAAAAAAGCATAAAAACATTCTTGCTTTTCTACAGGGAGGAGAATGAATAGAGGTGAGGGAAACAAAGGCATCAATTAGAAAGCAACAGTTCATTACTCAGGTGGCTTTTCAAAGTTGGCAAGTACATTTAGCTATCAGAAATGCAATTCTGATTTGGGTCTGTCTTTCAAGTGTTCTCAACAGATGTTGCCAAAACAATGGAGGTTTTGAAAGCTTTTCAAAAGAGGAGTTTTGCCGTTTCTCTCCTATGCTTCTAAAACAATACCGCCAAATAACCACAGTGATTATCATGGCCAGAAGAGGTGAAGACATTCCTTCCTTCCTCTTTGGTCTGCATTAATGGCATCGTGTATGTAACAGACTCGGATTCAGGAAAAGCTGTAGTCATGATGAGCTTCCTCTTCAGCATGATGACCCCCTCCCCTGCCTCCTGGCAGACAGGGACTTGGAATGCCCTCTTGCCTTCAGGGCCGAGGGGTGCATCAGGATTTATTCTTTGCATTCCTTTCCAGAGGAGGAAGGAGCCTGGGGCTGATCCAGGCTGTAGCTGCCACTCCTCAAGCTGTCTTGCCTTGTCACAGGGGACTCAGACACAGCTTGAGGGACTTCACTGCAGGGTGGAGACCCTCCTTCTCATCCAGTGTGAGAGTAAGGGGAAGGGCAGGGCAAGACCAGGGATCTGCAACAGGGTTGCAGAAGGAAGGGGAGAAAGGCTGATCAGACTCTGGCAGCATGGAAGAGGAAGCAGTAAAGCAAGTGAGGACATGCTCAGTAATGAGCATGTGCTTGACTGGATCAGGGAAGACTATGAAATTCTCAATATCTGGTTTGGGTTGTTGTTTTTTTGTTTACTCTTAATTTTTCGTACTCACGAATCTTCATACAGTCTTTCTTAATTAATGTGTTAAGAATAAACAAAAGAATGGATTAAGGATTAAGTGCCAAGGTAGTGTCGTCAAGATTGGGAATTAAAGGAAATGGAATGCTGACTTTTCCACAGAACTCAAGTAATAAGTTTGATTACTGGAATAAGTTTGATTATGTTTTTTTATGAATGTTTTAGCAATTTGAAATGTTAGCATATCATTACAATTAAGAAGTAGTTTATTATTTACATAAAAAGTGTATTTTGTTCAAGGCTTAGCACCTAGAACTGTAATGAACTAATGACATCAAATGCTCAAATGACTAATGACCTCAAAAAACCCCACCTTTTGATTTAAAAGAAGAAAGAGCTGTCTGAAATGTCAGCTCTGAAATTTCATTAGTGTTTTGTTTCTTTTTAAATCATATCATTAGAAGGGAAAAAAAAAAAAAAAGGTTCTTGACCTAATAACCTTGCACAGTAAGTTTTTTTCTAGAGCAAAATTTTACAGATAACTTACATATCCCCTTAAAAATTGAAGTTTTTATAGTGGCAGCATCAGCTCCTTAACTGGAACAAACTGTGCTGCTGCGATAAGAGAAAAATACATGTTTGACTGGGAGATTCATCTTTTTCCCAAATCTTGATTAGTAGGTGGCAGGACAATATAGCATTGAACTGTATGCAAAGATAACCAAGATTTGAAATATGAATCTTTTACCAGCGTAAAAGATGAAGATGACAGTTGTAATCTCTTCAAACTCATAATTTACTTGAGTTTTGGGCAAGTCTGAAGTGATTGATAGTCTCTAGGCAAGGCTTAGTGATTTGAAAAGCGTTATATTGCATTACGCAAATGTGAAATCTAAAAGTTTTAGTCCATCCTTATCTATAACTTGTACAGCTCAAGGGAACTGATCTACTTTTGGAATGTAAAGGAAAAAATGTAGAGTAGCTAGAGTAAATCTACTGTAACTTCTTTTTACATCATCTGTTGTACACTGAGCTATACTTAGTAAATTGCATGGCCTCAAGAGGCCAAGAATTATTCTTTCCATAAAGAACAGCAGTCCTGGCAACCTGGGGTTAACACATTCATTAACACATGTCATGACATGATAACTGTGCAATTAACTTATGGAGGCAAAATATTTGCATCTTTGAATTCATTTGGTTTAGTGTATTTTGAGAGATATAAATGAAACAGTTCCGTGTTATTTCTAAACACTTGCATGAAACCAAGGACATACACTAAATTTCAATGCAAGGAAAGTATATGGTATTAAAAGTGTAAAAGGTGAAGGGTGGATGGTTTTTCCCAAATTAAGCAAGGGCTCAGCTGTGATATTTGTCTGATCCACCTTGTGACTAATTCTCTTGACTACAGCAACCCCTAACAGTTAGGGAACCACTTCTGAGCATCCAGGAATGTGTCTGTCAGTATTTCTTTATACAATTCTGAAAAAAAAAAAGATCGATTCTGGTCACCATTCATTCATTTAATGCTGCTATTTCATTCTCTTCAGCATAGCTAATCTGCATTTACTTGGGTTCAAAATCAGCCTCTAAGTATTTCACTGAAGGTTAAACAGATCTTTCAAAAGTTTAATTTCCTCATCAAAACTGTAACCATTTTGTTCCCCTGACAAGTCGCTTTAGAAGCAAAATACATACATGATTTAAGAAATTAAACAAATGGTTCAAAAATTTAAATTAAAAAACTTTAATTCAAAAACCTGGAGAGGTGCTTCATTTAATTGGATTTTTTTTTTAATTCTCTCAACAATCCTCCCCAAACCCTGAAGAAGCTTTAAGATGTTTTCATGAGGATATTTTAGAATTGATCCATTTTATAAAGTAGTTCCTATGTTACATTGTGATTTGATGGTAAACTCATCTGTCTTTTTTTTTCTGAGCACACCTGAAAAAATAACATGATAAGCTGTGCTCCTTTGAGTGCTGGATACTTTCAGGCAGTTTTCTTGTCTTGGCAACACTGCTAGGTATATGGGTTTGTGCTGTGGACAAGGTAGGCATCAGGAAAATAATTCTGAACCCCAAAACTGTATTTGAAAACCACTACGCAGCTTTCCTTCTGCACTTAACTCCACATCTGTCTGAAGCCTTATGGGAGCTATGCAATTGACTTTTGTCACTGTTTCATTATTTCTTTAATCAGCCATCAGCAAGTATTAGAAAAACCTCAGCTAGGCAATAGAGAGCAGAAAATACAAGGAAGGTGCCTATTAGTAATACACAAAATTCAACAAATTTTATATAATAGCCTGAGCAATCAAATTAATTTTTAAAACTAGTTGAAGAGAAAAATTAAGTAGATGCATTCTTTCAACCATGACCATTTTGAGTTTCATGTCCACTGGAGTGTCAGTCCTGACACATTATTAAAAAGATCAGATTAAAATATGAAGAAATTTAGCTAATGAAACTGAAGGAAAAAAAATTCTGTAATGTAATTGCTTGTTACAGTTTTCAGCCTCCTGTCTGCCACCTGCCATGCTCTAGTAAACTGTATTTTAGGAAAGGCCATTGTATAATAACTTTTATTATTGTAACAAGATTATGTTTTCTTGCATTGACATTTAAGCACAAACATTTATAATTAAATGTGGGGATATGCCTAAGCTGTACCTCGTTATGAGTGATATAGCTGTTTTCAGAATGTGTGCTGTACCATTGCCTGTTTTAGCTCCACCTTTAGCATGAATAAATGCAAAATTTTTAATGGTGTACAGACAACTAAGAAATTAAAAGAATGAGGAGGTGTGAGAGAGGATTTGCCAGAACTTTGGTTTCATAATTGGGAACATATTATCAATTAATGTTCTCTGTACTATTGTCCTTGCAAAAAGGTAATTATAAAAATAATGCCGTTTAATCATCCCATACACTGGATTCTAAAATAATGACTAGATTTTTCTTGTAGTTGTGCTCCTTTACCAAGAGGGTGAGTAGTTCTGAAGCTACCACATATGGCCACCTATGCCTTGAAAATTATTAAGACACTGATGATTTGAGGGTTGTTTTTTTTTCATTAATATACTGCAGCCAAAATCATGGTAGTTGCAAAACAGGTTTTAAATATAAAAGCAAACCCAGGAATCAGAACAAAGCTGATTCAAATATTGTCCTGAACTCTGGGACGTATACATCTGCTCCCTGGGCCATTCCACTGTTTGCTTTCATCATTGCAGCATCTGAGTTTTTTGCATTTCCAGTGCATTAGATAGGATGAGAGAGATCACAACACTGCTGAAATAACGGGTGGATGGAGCATAATGCTGTGAAAAAAAAAGAAATCTTCAAGCAATAGACAGTGGTTTGTCCAGCACCTTGTAACCAAGTCACCTGAATAAACCCCATTCCCAATACTGCATTGCACAGGATCCCACAGCTTGTTGGAACTACAAGAATAAAGACACCTTATAAAAGAGGAAAGATGTTTTGAAGGACTTCAGCTCCTAGCTCCCCACTAAATAACATACAGGCCAAGAAAAAGCTAGGTAGATTTTTTTTTAGAATTAATTGGAAGACCTCTTTTTTATTGCTTTAGGCTGCACCATAAATAAAAGGTGGTAAGTGGCATTACACAAGCACTTGAAAAATTTGCTGAACTCTCTGATATCCAAAACTATGGGGTTTTTTTGTTTTGAAACTGCTATCATGCAAAATTATGTGACGAGCTCCTTATTTAATCATGCTATGTTGCTATCAGGACAATTTATTTGAAATTCTGCAGTCAGCTGGCCAACCCAAGGCCAAGTGGTGAGCCAAACGTGGCTGGCAGCTCTTCAGCATATCCTCACCCTTGCTTTCGATTTAGGCAGCAGGGTTCCAGTGAGCTCCAAGTAATCCACTCAGTGACAGTGGAGTTGGCTGTGGTACCAGAGGTGACCCACAGAAATAAACATCATGTAAAGTGGGACCTGGTTTCAAGGAGAAAAGTCTGCTTTTCTTTCCAGAGCTGTGAGTGGAGCAAAACGTCCTTACTTCAGCACATCGACTGTTCTTTGAAACTTTTCTTCTAGTGCAAAAGGTCTCTGACACTGTGGGCTTTAACATCATCACTATCCTATTTTTGAATCTCAAAGATTTATCAAGCAGAACATTCCTACGCTATGGCAGATACATTATAGGGACAACTACTTAGCTGATTTTTTATAACTGTGCCTTTACATGGTAGGGTTTTTTTTGGGGGGTGGCTTTTTTTATTGATAAAACCATTAGAAACTTGTTGTATGCAACCTGTGAAGGCAGCAGCTCTGTCAGGCCTCAGGGTTCTAAAACGTTCTGAAAGCCGTCAGTGCCCTTATAGCACGGCCCTCATGAGACCATTGCTCCAGTGTTTGCATCCTGCTGTGGCAACATTGCAGCTTTTAAGGCAGTGACCCCGAGGAAGGGGGTCCTGCTCTCAGAAAGAGTGTCTTTTTAGGGGGACTGGGGGGAGAGGAAGGACAAGAAGATGGGAAAACTGCCAGAAGGCAGTAAACAACAGGTGACTTAAGTTGGATGTTGATCACTCACTGTTCTTTCCATTACCTCTGGCACAAAGCTGTGGGATAAATTTAGAATCTTCATAGCTATATCCCTGACTGTCTTTAAGGTGAAAAATTGTGAAATCCTTAAATGTTCTACAGGGGAAAAAAGTCATTTATTGACTAGTTTTATCCACATCACTTCTCTAGCAAACATCCTTCAGTAGCACATCGGTCTGTATGTTTATGGGGCAGGTACTTCTCCCATAAGTGAAATACTTCAGTGTTGCTGTTAGTCTTCAAGAGTCTCCATAGACATGTGTCTGATCAGCATATTTTTGTTACAGTATATCTTGCAGCATGTAAATATCACATTGTGATAAGAATTCTGCAGTACTTGGTCGAATTATAGCGGCATGAAGTGAAAATTTATTGGAGATTCACTGCAGGCATAGTTCAGACAGATATTTACATTGCAGCGTAATGGGGTTTGGCAAGTAGATTTTGTTGATGCAAACTTACTTTGCTGTAGAAACAAAATTAAACTGTAGACATCTTTGGATCCTAAGTCACTTACAAGAGGAAAAAAAGACAACTCCAGTTTAAGGCTAGGTATGATTAATTCTTTATGCCAAGAGTAAAATGGTGCATTTCTTTTTTTCACAGGGAAAACAAATGGCCATTAATTCTAGCACTGACTTCTGATTACAATTTGTCCTCTTTGTTTATTTCACAATTAGTGTACATAGATTAATAATTACAATTCATGAACCTAATAATTTATGCATTAGTATTTAGCCCTTGTCATGTATTTAATTTTTGCAATTAATTGTTTTAATAACAGAAAGGTTAATTGCACTATTCATCAGAACTGCTTGCTGTGAAATGGTAGACAAATAAGAATCTTCAAAGATAAAGGGCGTGCTGACTAGTCTGAGCTGTCATTCCAGCCAGGGGAAACTTGCTGAAATAGCCTAGCAGGTTTGGTCAGTTGCTTGAATCTTGGGGATCAGAACTGATTCCATTCAAAGAGAATTGTGCCAAACTACAGGTCACTAAAAATAATAATAAAAAAATCTTTATTTAATGACATCTTAGGTTCTTCTGTATGCATTGTGGCATGGTACACAGACATGCATACACCTTTTCAGTTTGCTTTGAATGCTGGTGTTTAAGATGTGTATTCTGATTTTTTAGGACTACTGTGCAGAACCTGAGTGCTGCTTATACCCTGATTAATCCCTTTTTCCTACAAGGCTAAATTGTGCTCTGACTGAACCTGCCAGCTAGCTGCCTCTTAGCCGTTACTAGACCTGTGATAAAATCAAAGCCACAATTAATGTGTGCCTGCACATACACAAAGTGCTTAATGGTCCTTTACTGTTAAACGTGAATTAAATATGCAGGTGTAAATAACTGGCAAAAATGACCAGATTTGGATTTTACAGTCCAACTTATTTCTGATTTATTGAAAGATTTGCCTAGGAATTGACTCATTAAGGTGAAAAGTAGTTACGGTGCTAACTTTCTATGTGTGTGTAGTAAAGTCAAGAGTAGTGTGTGCTTAAAGGAGGAAACAAATTCTCATTCTGGAGCCAATCTGAATTTTAACACTGCCCTTTGGTAATCCTCATTCATGCTATTGATTGAACCATACTTGTCTGGGAACAGAAAAAGAAAATTGTTTGGTGTTCAGAGCAGACCTGTCAGTCAGATCCATCAGTTAGCCTAATTTTAAATTTGAGGAAAATGGAAAAATTTGAATTTACTTTTCTGCATGTATTTACCACCAAAGCTGTACCAAATTTCAAAATATCCGAATTGCTGGCTGAATGACAGTTGTGTTTTATAAACAAACCTATTAAAACTATGTCAAAGTTTTGTTAGGCTTGTTAAGAAATGACCCAGACATCTTCAGGCAGCAATTTTTGGCTTCAGCTATCACATACTGAAATGAAGAGCAGCTGGAAGACCAAAGGAAAAGTTATGCAGATCAAGCATGTCAATATAACAATACTGACAAGACAAGTGATTTTTTTTGCAAATAGAATTATAAAATGGCAGAGTTCATTGAAACCTATACCTTAGCATCTGTTTTTCACTTTATCTATGTAAAAATCCCAATTTACAACTAGTCATAGGATGCTACCAGTCATAAACTTACTGGGAGAAACCCAAGACAATTCCGATCTTTGGTTAGAGGAAATTTTTTTGCATTAGAGTTTGCATTAGTATAGACTTTTCTCAGGAAGTACAAAACCTGTAATTTTCATTCCCTTTAAGCTAAATCTTTCCGTTGAGTTGTGTAGTAGATGTTATTTTCTACATAAGAAGATAAGTAAAAGTGTTGAGAAATGCCAGACTGATTCCTAATCTGTCCATGAACATTATAAACCATAAATCTCCAATAAGACCATATTTTCATGATGTGGATATTTGATAGGATCTTCTCAGAGAATACACCTTTTCTCTATCCTTTAATATATTTTTTTCCGTTCTATATTGAGTTAAATCAGTAGTATTGAGCAGAAAATGAAAGTGGGGGACTAAAAAGGCACAGTAAAAAATAAATAAATAAAATCCTGTGTGTTCAAAAATAAATCTGGTCATAAATAGCCACGAATTAGTTTTTGTCGAACCACAACCATTTAACTTGCCTTCTTAAAGCTCTATTTCATAATACTCCATGTGATTACAGCCAGACTGCAGAGGTGCTTTCCTTAACGTAACTGTAATTAAGGGTCTCTCCATACAAATACTGTTGATGTAATCTTTGTTTCATTGGCATCAATATAAAATTATTTATTTTTTCTGGGCCCAAAAATTGTATCTGTCTTTCCTGCTTGAACACTTGAGTTTCATTTCTCTTTCCTGCAGCCCATAATCAGGTACCCGGCTGCCGTTCACAGATGACCAGTGCTTTTCATTCCAAACAAAATGTACTCCAAGAAAATAAATCAAATGACTCAAATGCTTTTATTAGATAGCTTTCTGAATTCCAATACAAATACTTTTTACAAATCGTGTAGGTGCATACACATATATTTATAATATTGTGCTGTAGATTTTTCTCTTTGATCTTTTGCACCATTTTTATCCTTCCTGCGGCCTCACAGAAGCAGATATTCAATATCAAGGACTTTGACAAATGCAGGACTCTGACTGTTCAGTCACTTTTTCTTCTATATGTGATGAGAAATATAGGTTCCTTGGCTCTTGATCAAAATTGGCTGAGATAAATTCTCAAGCCTGCCCTGGGCTCTGAGTCTGCCCCCCACTCAGCTGACACCACAGCTGCACCGGAGCACTGGGCAAGTATCTGCTTTAAATAACAGATTCTTGAGAGAAGCATGCAAAGCGTCACAGGGATGTGATATATCTAAGCTAACTGTCATTCTGCAAGAACAGGCAGGGCCAGCAATGCGGGTGTAATGATGCAGGCTTCCACAGCTGGGGCTGGACCAGGCTGTGCCATCTGCAGCGATGCTCCCCAGCTGTGTTGGTGGCATGGCAGAAGAACAGCAGATGCCACACGGGCTGAGGCTTAAGTGATCTAAAGCTACAGGCTTCTGCAGTGAGAGTTTGACATGCATTTATTGAAAGGGTGTTTGGATTAAAAACAAAGCTAAATGTTTTTCAACCTCAAAACTTCAGGTTTTTTCTAAAATGTTAGTCCCAGCGGGGTGCACTGTTCCTTTCCTGACAGGCAGGCTTGTATGGTTACTGTTTCCATGGAGGGAAAGAGAAAATAGACTCAATCCTGTTGTTCCTGGGTTTTGGTCACATTCAGGCAATACTAGCTGCAAAATAATTAATTATCAATATCAAAGTGATAGGAGATTTTTAAAGAGCTGGTAAATATAATTCAACTATTGGAAATGTACATGGTATGTTGACATCCTTTTGAATTTAAGTATTTTAAATCATTTTCAGCTGGTTCCAATTAGTTAAAAAAAGTGTTGTTTGTACTTCTTTCAGCCTAGTAAAACAGAAAAATTAAAAAATACATTAAAGACTAAATAACACTTCTTGCTATCATAGTTTCCAAAATGATTCTTTGCTAGATAGCCAATCTTTAAAAACAAAACAAAACAAAACCAAAAACAAACAGAACACCCAACAAAAAACAAAAAGCAAAAAGAAACAAACACAATAATCCAAACCCAAATAACCAACCCCCGCTCCCTGCCTCCCCCCCCCAAAGGAAGCAGAACAGAAGAATTGGATCATAACCACACCAAAGCTGTGAGTTCCTGCTTTATACAGCATTATTGCTGTTTTTTTTTTTTTAAACCTGAAAACAGGCTCAGTCTAGTAAAACTGAAACTCTATAATCCTGGGGTCCCGCCACAGCAGTCCAACTGCAGGATGATGACCTCATCACAAAGTCTTGGAGGAAGACATAATTTCTTTGAATGTGCTAAAAGTTAAGCCCTTAATGCCCTGACTGACGCAGGGCAGAGCTATTCTGTCCTTCGATCGTAAGACCCAGGATTTTCTTCAGTCCATGCTGCTTCAAGGGATGGTGTGGGCTGGTCTCACCTTATAGCCCACCTGGTTCTGCCCAGTAATGGCCAACTCTGGCTAGTTTTTCTTGCAGAATCCTACAGGCTGCGCTTTGCATGGGGTTGGTTCAGCCATCAGTAGTGCCTGGTTTATGGTCCACCCCCCACCCCACCTGTGCCCCGAAATGCCTGCATCACCTATCATGGAGCAGAACGCGAACTGCAGGCAGCTGAGTTACTTGTGTGCACTTTGCTGTTCAGTGATGGGCTGGTGAGAAAAATGGGCTTATATGGCATTCTCAGTCTGGCTTGTAATGGAGAATTTAGGTGTAGTCATAGATGCTACTGATAATCGAGCAGAAGTACTGAAAATAAATTTAACACCTATTTTGCGTACAGAAATAATATTGTTTTTCTTTTACCTGGATATGAGATATTTTCTGTGGCTGAGTTTTTTGTTAGTACTATAAGCTGCCTGTAAGAGAAACTTAACACCACTTAAAAATAAAGCCTGCATTAAGTATTTCTATGTGAAATATTTTTTGTAATGGCATACTGTTAATTATGCTTGCCTTTATTCCTCTATTGCAGTGTGCTTACAGATCATATGTCAGAAATGGAACTTTCTCATATTTATTAATAGTTTTAAGTGATAAACAAAAAATACCTATAGGAAAACATAATAACTATTTATATAAAGCAACTACTCATCTCCACCACAAAGATGGATTTTAAGCACCAAACAGAAGGTTTTGCTCTTTGGCTGTGCTGATGCTGAAGGCATCAGTTAAATTAGAATCCTTTGATATGTTAATTATTTATTGTTGTAAATTATGCATCATCTAAAATCAAAGAGACACATAACCTATAATTTATTATTCATTTAGGAGGAAAACTTGCCTTCATATAACAATTTCTCTGTTAAGTACCAAGTTCTGATTTGAAATAAAACCTTTTAATATGGGCTACAGTTAAAACATAAAAGAGGTTGAGGTTTTCCTGAGAATATGAAAATTGTCTCTGAGACACAGTTTAACCCCTACAACTTGCTTAATAAGCTTCTAAGTTCACTGAGCCATGTACAGTTATGGATTCAGTAGACACAGGCTAAAAGTGAGTCTTTTTTGTGTATCTGTTGTTAGAAGATTGGTAGGTGAAAGTGGATTTTGTTATTGCAGGAATGCTGAAGACCAGTTACATGTGTTTTCTCATACAGCATATTTTGCAGATCTTGGAATCTCAGTTCATTTTTACTTAGTGGAGGAGGCTATGAAATCCTTGACCTGTGTCTGAGTTGCTCTTTGAATTTGTTTTATTCTGTTTCAAAGTTTAGAACAAAATTATGGGATTTGAATCCAGCCAAACCAAACCAACCAATCTGCACTGTGTGGTTAGAAACCATGGGTATTTGTATAGCTGTAATAAAACTGTTAGCATTTACAAACCAAAATTTCACATCCTCATTCTCCTTTTTGTGCACTTTGCGTCCAGTTGCTGTTGGAACAGAATGTAAAGTAAATGAAAATTCTTGGTTGCTAAGATCTTGGAATTTCTTAGACTAATTTTTTTGTTCCAGAAGAGAATAGAAGTGGGTAGGAAAGAGATTGTTTTTGATTTTTTCTGACTAAAAGAAAAGGAACAGAAAATGGTTATGCATGTGTAATACACATGTACATAACGTGTATCGAACACATCATGAAGTCTCTGGGGCCAGCTCAGCAACTGAGGGAGAGAGGTCCTATTGACTAATTTGTATGGGTTTGCTTCCAATGTTTTATCATAGAAAAAAAAAAAGCAGCTACATTGCAAAATATTTTAGCAGTCTAAGTTTTAGTGTGAAGAAAGAGGCATGAACAGAAATGCAGTAGAACACAATAAATTACTTTGTTCTTTAATCTGTTTAGGAGAGTTGTTTTGATTTTCTTATGATACTAAATGCATACAGATACTTCAGAGTCGTTACAGCATTTAGAACTAGTATATAGCATATACAGTAAAATATTTGAAATTACTCTGTATGGAAGTGTGTATACCATAGGTAAAGTTTTCACAGAGAAGAGTAAGAATTCTGTATAAGAATTGGTTTTAGAGAAGTGACCAGTTCAGCGAGTGCGTGACCCCCGCTTTGGTCAGGCCAGTAGAGCTTTCTGCTTGTGTTGTAACAAAGCTGTGGCACAGCAAGAATGGGAGTGGAAGAGAAATGCCAAATCCACTATTGGCAACTCACATGATCTGATGAGGATAAGATTAAATTGGGCTGAAGTTCATGAGGTGAGGAAAAAATTCCCAGAGTTTGTTTAAGCGGTTAAATTTATTTTCTATCCTTTTGTTCTGAGCAAAAACAGTGGACAGAAACATTGGCAAAATGGTCATTCATCTTTTAGAGTATCTGCTGACGAGTTCTCGCATGGCTGAGGAAGGTCCTTTCTTCTACATTAAGCATGCGAGACTCAGGTGTGTATTTGTAAATAAAAATGAAATAAATGTTTGCTAATGATTTCCACTGAGAACGGGAAACTAAGCCTCTTTGCCAGATTAAGAAGAAACGTAAGGTGCTAACAGTACCGTTATTGTAACAAATCCTGCATTCCTTGTAGTTTTGCCTCTAAGATGAAGCAATGCTTTATTCTTTCTACCATAAAACTCTTTAAAGCTGCTTCTGTGCACACTGATCTTGTTGAAGAGAAAAATGATTCAAAATAAGAAAAGAGTTTTTCAATAGTTCTTGCAAACTCAGCAGGGAAGCCAAGGTCTGTCAGCTCTGTTCTGCATGTGAAATATTTTGAATAGCTCCAGAGCGCAGCTAATGTTTCTGAGGCTTCCTTAAGGAAAGGTCAATGCAAACTACAAGAAGCAGTAGGCAGTAAGTCAAAATAATAGAAAAAAAGTGTATTCTTCCACCTGTTTGCCTATGTTAACAAGCTCAGCTATTCAGTGCTTATAATGGTCAGTGTCAAAATAAGAATATAGTCAACCGTCTTTTAGAAATAACACAAGTTTTTATATACATAAATGTAAGCTCTCCATATATCCATGTATACACTAAAATTTTGGTAGAGTTTTCTGCTTCTGTTCTTTTGTTTCAGTTAGCAATTGCTTTTTTATCTCCCTTAGATAACTTTTCCTGTTTGCTAGTTGACCTTAGAAACAAGCTTGTTTTTATGAACCTTAGCTGTAGACCCTTTATTGTGTAAATTAGAATCAGAGCGAAGCGAGTTCCAACATCATCCAAGCATCACAACTATGGCTTTTGCAGATGATCTGGTCTTGTTAAGTAGTTCATGGGAGAGGGGTGCAAAAGAATATTGGAATTCGGGAGGCATTTTGTGAATTTACTGGCCCAGGACACCAAGAGAAAAATGCCCTGGCTTTTATGTCAAGCCCACTAAAGATACATTTACAATTAACGACTGTCCTTCATGGGCAATGAGTGGCACTCCTTTAAACATAATTTAACTTGGTAGTTTTGAAAAGTAATCAAAGGTTAACAAAACCTTTGTTAATGCACTTCTCTGTAAATGATGAACTGGTGTGTGTTAGCATTTTCTGTTGTCCTCACTGTTCTGATTGGTTAATTATTTTTAAGGCAACAGTTTAAGATTGGTACATACTCTATTTTTTTTTTTTTTGTTCAACTCAGGACTTCCTGAATATAATGCTGAAAAAATAAATCCCTGCCATCAAACCATTTTTCCTATCATTTCATATAACAAAAAAATAATAATCTTATTTTATAATCTAAGACTATATTCTCTGTAGTATAAATCTTTATAACGTTAAACTTGAATATTTATTACATGTTCCATCTTGCTGCTGACATTCCTAGTAATGCTTCGCTTAGCAAGGCTGAAATGGTACTTCTGTTCTTTATAGTGCTAGAAAAGATTGAAAAAACTCTTTGTGCACAAATCACAAAAAAGCATAACTTATCTATTACAGAGCAAGAAGATTAAATACATAGCCATAAACTCCTTGCAATCATGGTGGCTGAGTAGAGGCTTCTTCTGATTGCTTTAATAAATCCTTTAAGTATGCTTTCAATCTCTCAACAATTCCTGACAAAGCTTGCTGTTGTTGTGCATCTGCCTACATCTAAAGTTCCGGTTCTGAATATTTTATATGGCTTATCACTGCACTTGTGTCACTAGTTCAGAAGATGCTGGTGTGCTATTTGTTAGTGCTTGTTAATGCTGTACTAGGCAGAAAAAAAGGGGTGATATGTAATTTTAGAATCTAGCCTCCCATTTCCTTTTATAGAATATATAAAAAATAATAAAGTTTGTGAATGATTGATGAGGTGATTGCATTTCACAGATTTTGAGACCTTGGTCCATTAGCAAAATCATTTTGGGAACTTGGCTTCCTGTATGCAGTGTGTAAGGGACTAGGTCAACGATACTGCAATAGCACAGTAATGAAATGGTATCCTGGAAAATCTGCTGTATCTGTAACTGCTTGATTTCTCTTTTCTCGTGTAGGAAACTGAAGCCAAATTCATGAGTGTCCTTGTAAAAACAGGCTCTTCAGTCGTGTTTGCATTTAAGTTCTTCCTTTTTAGTTATTTACAGTTACTTAGACTTTTACTGCTAGATCATTTTAAATCATCACCGCTAATCATTCAAATACTAGTAAGTGTTGAATTGTCAAACCACCTGTGAGTACCTCAAATGTTTCCCTTAGGCTCACATGTGGCCCTAGTAAGTTCATTTCCATGCCTACCCAACAGCGTTCGCACAGCTCCGTACAAGCTCTCCTATACTCACAGATGGGTGCACTTTTGTGGAAGATAAGAGGAGCTAGCATGCTATCATCTGCAGAGTTTTATTTCTTACTTTGGGTGAAGAGAGAGGCATATGATAATGACATATCCATGGCTATTTTTGAGTCCTCATATTTTGTTCCACAAGGAAGGAACTGTTACTTATATCACATTGTGTTTAAAAGCTGACAACAATAACAAAAACCTGTGAAAGTTAGGTACAAATGAATAATGATATAAAATGGAATTTGTTTTGATATCTATTTTGGATTCCTTTTCAGGAATACTTTATTTGAATAAGCTTATAGCCAGGGTTGTTTTCAGAACAACATATTTTTAAGTCAATACTAATAAATGCAGAATGCAAATTTTTGACTCCTAATTGAGACTGTTTTCAAAATTTATTTGTTGGATTAAGATCTCTGGGGTTGACATGATTTTTTTAAATTATTTTTTCTTTCTGTTAGAGATCCTGCAGTATATGTCTGTAAAATAATTCCATTTGTGACACGAAACCAAGTGGTTTGGGTTAAAGAAGTTTTGAAAACAAAGTAATAAACATTAAAGCAGAAGCTGCACCTAAATAGTGTAATGCCACACAAATAGAGAAGAAACCAATGTATGAAAACTACAAATGTATCTCAGTACATGACTGAATTGAGTTCAATAGTTCAATGAGAACGTTACCTAGCTATCTACATTTGATGATGTAATTATATTAGCTGATGCCCACTTTCAGCACATGTAGATAAGAGATCAAAGGCAATTTACTGCCACTCACATTAAAGACAAGATTTCCTTTTTACCTGTCATTATTTGTCTTGGCAGGAAACATTTTCTAGCAGAAATCTGATTTGAGATGTCATAAGCTTGTAAAAAAGATGATGATGCATTTGGTAATTAAAGCTAGAACAGGACCACTTGCTTTCAGTACCTTAGAGAAATTCCCTTGCAGAGTTGTGAGTGATTGGATTAGTTTCTTAGGTCTGTGTTTTGTGATCATCCTTGCTAAAATATGAGCCAGTGTCTTCACTGCAGTTTTATTTGTTGAGGCATTTGTCCAGAATATGGTTAAGCCCTTCTTTCAGAGAAACCATGTCTATTCCAAATATTCAAAATTAAGTCAAATAAATAAGCTATTAGCTTCCTATACCTTCTATATCCTCAGAAACTAGATAATAATGTATCAAAAGCAGATGGAGAACTGTTTATTTTAATTTGGCCATGATTTCAAATCCAACAGAGCTAGAATTTAGATGAACAAGAGTACTTCCACAAATATCATCTTAGGAACACTAAATTTGTATTTCCTTCCTGCAAAAAAGAAAGAGTGTATATGCAGTACTCTGATGTGAAGACATGTGTCTAAAGATTTTGGTGAATATCATCAAGTCACTCAATATTTTGGTGAATATAGAATATGAAGGTGATTTATAAACTATTTTGTGAGGCCATGCCAGGGGATTAAGTGTTTGGGTGTTGTTTTTTGTTGTTTTTCTTCTACTACAAGTTTAAAATTCCACATGCAGTCGCAAAAGTGTTTCACATGTTTGGATTCTGAGAAATGGTTTCTCTTGAAACTGAGAAATGCATAAATTACTTAAGTCAATTATTTATTCAGTCAATTAATGAAATAAAGTCATTGCTATTAAAATGCATTGTCTTGTCCCCTGAAGTCTGCTGACATCTCCAAGTTTTAATGTTAAATCCATAGTTCATAAGTTTAATCCATAGTTCAGTGCCTGATGTGTCTTTTCAATCAAAACTTGATTGGGGCCAAATCATCTCACCTTAAGGATCTTAATAAAGTAAAGAAATTGGTATCAGATTAACGTGATCTTTGAGATTGCTTGCATGAGTAGGAGAGGGCTAACTGATAGCAGTTTTATTTTCAAGTGGGCTCTGCTATTTCTGTAGGGTTTCTTCTTTGACAGCTCTGTAAGTCTCCACCTGCAGCATGCAGAAAGAGCTGCTCGCATTCTGATGTCCCAGACAGCCAAGACTTTATTGCTCTGGATAAGATCTGTTCTTCCATTCTCACTGAAGCAAAATTTCCGCCTGTATCTTCCTTATTTTGCTGTTTCAGTATTTCTGCTAAACCCGCAATTCCCACAAGTCTGTCTGATTGATTTGCTTCCCACATTTTTTCCTAAGGCCATTCCATGCATTTGAAGACTGTCCTTTTGATCCCTGGGCTCTGTTTGCTTCCAGTAAGGCTTATACGGGGCTGTCGATTCATATTCACTGATCCCTCCAGCTGGCAACTTTCAGAGTGATTTCTCTGTAACAAAGCCTAGCATTTTTCACTAGGATCTGGACAGATTTCATATAGATTTTTTTTATTTTATTTATTTCCTATTATTAATGAATTAGGTCTTGACTATTGCACCAAAGTTTGTTTCTGGGGGTCACTGTGTAGTTGGAAGTACATTATCAGAGGTATTTATTTTTTAGAGGCAATGAAAACTGTATTTAATGTGCTATGCCTGAAATTTTAACAGCTGCATGAATGTGTACATGCTGTAATACTCATAAACATTCTCCAAAAAGAAACACATTGATTCTGGTATCTCCAAGTATGCAGATAAATACTTGTTTACTTATCTATTTTTCTTGACATTTTCTTTATTAATTAACTTTCTTGGCCGATGTTGAGAGTGCTTTGAAAAGTGAATGCAGAAAGGTAGAAGCAACATGAACTATGATTTTCTGCTTTGTAAAAAAATAATATAATGTAAGCATGTAAGAATGATATATATTGAATGAAACTCCATTACAATGTACAGGACAAGAATTTCCCAATGATTTCCTTCTCAGAAGAACATTCTTTTATTGGGGCGATTGAGAATACTGCTGCTACTAACAATATCAAAACCCCAAAATGTTGTTATTTGCACATTCACTACTTTATTTTAGAACTTGCAATACCTGAGTTCATGTAGCCACAGTTCTTGGCTTGAGTAAGAAGACACATGAGATCTGGGCTTATGCTAGAAAAAAATTGAAATCATGGACTTTAAAAGTTTCAAACCCAGATATCAACAGAAAGAAAATAAGTGAGCTGAATAATATTCTTGTCCTCAAACCTGTTTTGGCATTCTAGAAATTCTTTTCCTACTCTGCTTGATAGGTAACTGCAGGTAGGGCGTTAGGACAGCTCTTTGGGTATCTACTCTCCACTATTTCTGTTTGATAGAAAATAATTAGGTCAAGGAAGAGAATCAGTAGCTTTATTCTCTAAAGAATAATGGGGGGAGGGGGGGAAGAGAGCAGATGGGCATGTGAAATACATGTAGAATGATTCCTCCTGTTGGAACCATCATTTTTTTGACACTCCCCAGTTTGATATATAGAAGCTGAAGAGGCTTTACCTGACTCCATAAAACCAAGGGAGCAGTAAAAAGAAAGGGAAATATTTTTATTTCTGAGTATTAACAAAATCATTACTATGTTGAGAGAGGAATATTTACCTCTTGCATAGAATAAGGTAAAGGAGAGGGAAACTACAGCTGATTTGTTGTTAAAGGTCCTCTGACAGCCCAGGTAGTTAATGACACCATACATTTCTCATTGGAGTATGTGAAATTATTGGTATATGGCAATAATTGGTACTAGTATATTTTCATATGCAGGGTGAATGTATGTGGAAAAGGGCACAACACTAGGTCAGAAAACTTACAAACCTAACCTACTCTGAGACAAACTAGGAGGTGATGGGGGCAAAAAGAGTAGTGTCCTGAGCTGAGAAATAAACACCTTTGGCATAAAAGGTGGAAGTTTCTTCTGAGACAAGCTACAATACAGCATTCTTGTAATAATAGGAAAATATAAGTGCTCAGTTTTACTTTTAAAGTAGGGAGAACAGGAATCATTCACTAATAGAATCACTCACTAATAGAACGCTTGAATTAGGAACAATTATTGCAACAGTTGATTTTGCTATATTGCTCTACTGAACTACCTGGGGTATTCATTCTATCTTCTCATACCAGATGAAATTATGTCAGTCTTGTCTAGTCACAGCTAAACAGCATTTACAGCTTCATAATAAGTATCATAACACCTGTTTCTTTATTTTACCTGGGGGTAATTTTACAGTATCTCAGTCAAAGATTCATATAAACCATCTATTGTTTACTCATAAGTACATGTTGCTTCAGAAGTGTCACTTAAATTTGGATGTGTTATTCATTCAGATTTATTGTATGTTGGGTTTGTTCACCTTTTCCTTTGTGTGTTTGTACTCAGTCATTCTCTTCTTTCTTTTTTAAAATCATTTAATCTGCATTTCAAATGGTGAACCTGTAGGAGCAAGAATACTTCTAACAGCCCTTTTCATTAACAATGCTGGTACAAACCTTTTAGTCATCCCAGAGAAACTTTAGTTCTTCCCAGAGAAACTGTAGACAAAAAAGCATCTCTCAGCTTGAGCATGGCAGTCCTTATACTGGACAGCTGTACTGAAAAAGCTAGGTTAGCTTGTGGAGCCCCGAGATTACTTAGTTTCCCTTCTCTTGGGTAAACTGAGTCTAGAGCATCTTCTTTTCTTTAAACAACCTATTTTTAAAATAATTTCCCGGTTTTGCTTAATTTAGAAACATCCCTGTGATGGTGTATGGGACAGGAATTACTAGGAAATTAAATATGTGCTGTCTTTTACCATGTGTTAGGTCCTAGGCATGCTTGTTTGCCAAGTAACTTTACAATAGCAGTATTGTGCTCTACAAGTCTTTTTGGGACCTGGAAGTACCTCACAGTATGCAGTGAGATATGTATTCCTTCACTAAGCCTTTCCTCTCTAGGCTGCTCTTTAACATCGTGATTGGAATTTGGTTTGGGTCTGGTTTCTGCAGCACGGCTAGCGAAGAAGGTCCCAATCAAGCAATAATAAGTGGAAAATGTATATCTGTATTGTTATACTTAGAAAATAAAAAATAGTTTGATGATGCTGCCTTTACTGAAATAAACTCGTATCTTACGTAAGGATTCAATACATGAGAGATGCAGGATGGAGCTTTTGGGGTAAATAGTTTGATAACTAGGTTGACCCCAAAATAATTGGGGAGTTGGGTTTTTTTAACCTGAAAGCAGAATTTGAACAATTTGTGATAGAAATCTCATTTTACTTCAGACAAAAGTTATCAGAAAATAATGTTAAAGTTAATATGATTAAGACTTTTAAAATATTTTTCAGCAGTAATCTATAATCCACCCAAGAATTTATTGCTTTTCGTTGAAATCTTTATGACCAAACATAGGAAAAAATGTTTAGCAGAACCGGGATTTATTTGTTGGTCAAAACTGGAAGATGAGGATATGGGGTGAAAGTTGAGCTCAGCGTAGTCTTGTGCCGATCCATTGGGCAGAGCTGTAGGAGAGTCCCAAGCTCTCACGCCATGAGGAATGAAGATGTCACTGGAGCTAAGCTTCCACAGAGAACTCTTTGCGCAATGGCCGGCAGGTTGGAGCATGTGCTTGGCTGCCGGCGGGTAACCCAGGACGGGCATCTGTGCCGTCAGCTGCCACCGCTAAATCCAACAGGCTGCCTGGGAGCACATCACTGGAACAAACAGCTTGGGCAGTTTGGGCTGTTGGCTCCTCCTCCCTGCTTTTTGTCCATATGTGTCCAAATCGCAGTGGTTGCACTCCTCTGTCTGCCATAGAAGCATTTCCCTGGAGGGGAAACCAGGCTCTGAGCAAACTTACTAAAGCTGGAGATGAGAGAGATACCCCGCTGAACTGTTGTAGATGATCTGTTTTGTAAGATTCGTGTAGGACCTGAAACTATATTACCTGTGATTTTTAAAAGAGGAAACAACTCATATTCATTTTCAATCCTTAAAGTTAGTTACATTAAATGTGCATAATACTGGAAAGTTTTAATTCTATTTCACTGTATTAACCAGTGTACAATAGTTGATTCTTTCCAGTTATTTCTTACCTGCATTGCAATAGAATATGTTTCCTTCAATCTTTAAACAATAATTGTCATTTACTTTATTGGTAGCTAATGTATTATTTTCCCAGATAAATTTAGTGGTTATTCCATTGTCTAGGCTTCCAGTTACGAAAGCTGACTCCCATTAGCCACTTCTCTGTAATGGCTTGTGGCGAGTTTGAACAGAAAACCAAACTAATGCAGCCATTTTTCAGTCTCATAAAATGATTAAAACTGATGTAAAAGGACTCATTAGAATTGAAAACATTAGGATCATTAAAAAGCCATTAAACCACCTCCACTCTTCTGATTTATTTTATAATTACCTTATTTGGTCACTGTTTTAAAAAGTCACAGAACCCCATTTTTTGTCTCTGATTACTGGCAGTATACCCATCACGCAGCAGGAGGACTTGTTCATGTTCTTTGTAAGTCTTCTTTTAAGTTAATTCTTCAATCTCTGCAGACCCTGCTACTGCAGCCACTTTGGCCATATGCTGAAGTTCAAACATGAATAGATCAACTGAAACCTGCACAACTGGTTGCCTACTTAAAGACTAATGTTCAGGGTATCAGGACCTATTCAAATAACCCATGCTGAATTCTGCTTACCTTAATGGATCATATTTGATTTCAAGTGCTTTGCTTACAAGTGACATCAGAATTTTAAGCCTTGTTTTCTGAAAAAAAGCAAAAATTAATTAGGATGCTTCAAAGCATACTTCAGGTCCTACAAATACCAGATTTCCTTTAGCTCAACATAGTGATGGAAATCCCAGGACATGGTGGGAGGGAAGAGACCTTTATCACAGCTCTCATTTGATCTTGGCCCTAGGTACTTAATGGCTTGTACATATGAGTGACTTTAAATACAACTGCTGTTCCATGAAGTTCTTTGAAGCTATTCATGTACTTAATAAGCAAGAATATTTATACTTTTTTTTATGTGGAGAACAAGATTTTTCAAAAGGGCTTTTTATCTTTATGAAAATGCTCCTAATTTCAGCAAATAAGAATTAAGAAAATATTATTGTTTCTTATTCTCAAAGGAGACTACTAGTACTTTGGAAAAAATACTGAAAATTAATGAAAATTAATTATTTTGGAAAGACTGTGCTCAAATTACTGATGGAGCTGTCAGACATACCAAGAGGAATAAAACCAACCTGTCTGCTTTTATAAACATTTTCCAGTGTAGTTATCTATCAGTTATTAATTCTGAAAAGCATCTCTTTGGAAAAAAAGAATGACTTAAGAAAAAGTACATGGAGTTTCACAAAATATTCTCTTGACAAAAAACCTCATAAGAACTTACGTTTAATGTGAACATGTAATTTGAAAAGTCCTAAATAAAACCACACTTTTCCAAAGGTATCTCCAGTTTGCCTCCCAGGCTACTCCAGTTTCTTATTAGTATAACTAATAGAATATATTCTATATATAACCGGAGTAGGTTTTAGTCTGGGATAGCCACATTTAAGGTTTCTCGGCTGGCATAACAGGGGACCACTCTGTTGTTTGCATATTGGCTACAATTCTATAGTTTATGACTGGTTGTGAAGGGTGAATTGATGTTCATCCCCATCTTACTCAACAGTTCAAGGTTCACAGTTGTCAGATGGAATTATATTCTTTATTTGGCGTGTACATATCAAGCTTTAGGAAGAAGGTGACATGCTTAAACCCATTCTGTTGGTGTCTAATCCTTTCACCGTTAAGGTGACAAATTTTTATCATCTGTATTGCACCTGATGCTGTGTAGTAGTGCTTTCTTTTATACTAGTTTCCACCTTACCAACATTAAGCACTGTTGTTTTGACACTACTTGCAAAATGTTTTTGCTTTGTGACTGTGTTAAAGGATCAAAATTGATCAGTCATGTTAAAACTAACTCATTATTTTTTGAATCATATGTTGTATTATGGACTGAGCTTTACATTCTAAATGTTTTCCTGTAAATTCTTCTGACTACTATCAAGGAAAAGAGGAGGTGTCATGTTCATGTTTTAAATTAAGGAATTCAGTGCAAAGTAGGTGCTTCTCTAATATGTTTGAAGGGAGAGATAATGCTCAGAAAAGAGCGTAGAGGTTGGACTATCCAGTAAAGAGCTGTTAATTGCAGTTTTTCATCTAAGTATCTCTAGATGTATATCCCTAAGAGTATCTTTGGAAATCAAAAGGTTACTTGGAGGCTGTAACTCGAACAACGTTCAGCAGTAGAAGGAAGACTTTAGAGTTTTGAAAGAGAATGTGCCAGAGGAGCTGTGTTTGGGGAATACTTGATGGAAGGTTTGCAGGTCTGATGCTCTTGTTCCACAATGAAAGTAGTAGGGATTTAATAGAAAGTTCCTCTTTTATGTGCTCCATACACCATGATCCTAATAGGACATAGGGTGTAATTCCTGGGTGCTTTTCTAATATTCCTCAAATCTTCTGGAAAAGCTAAGTGAAAAAGTAAGGTTTGAGGCTCATTGATAATGGAAAGTTCTAGAAGAACTCACCCATGTAAAGCAGTGTGGGATAGCTCACATCTAACAGTTGAGGACTGCACCAGATGACTTATCAAACTTAAAGCCAATCCCTGGCACTTTTCTGTACTATCTGCTCTACTTTCTGTAAAACAACCAAGCACATTATTGCTTTTCTTTCCTAATATCATGCATTATGCATAATTTTGTTCTTCTCTTCCTGTAGGTCATTTGACTTGACCTGTAAATTTACTGCAAGCAAGGAGATAGGAAGATGACTACCATAGGTAAGTGCTTCTTAAAACAAAAGACACATGTCAATCATTTGCTACCAAGGAATTGAATAGAAATTTTTCTCTAGTGTCACCATAGTGAGAATTCATGCCATGCTACTGATAAAGCTGTCATTTCACTATGAAATGCTTCTGGCTGGAGCTGTGATTGAAACTTGGTTAGTTAGAATATTGACTACATATATTTTAATACCATTCCTTTTATATGTTCATCTTTTCTAGCTACTGAATAACCATGTATGGTAGTCAATGCCCCAATTAACTGAATGCCAACTGCTGTGTTCACAACACAAATTCTCTTCCAGATGTCATTGTCCTGAGTACTACTCAGAATCGGGATGGCCTGAGGCTAAATCCATGTTCAGTAACAGAAATT
This sequence comes from Falco biarmicus, assembly GCF_023638135.1. Taxonomy (NCBI): domain Eukaryota; kingdom Metazoa; phylum Chordata; class Aves; order Falconiformes; family Falconidae; genus Falco; species Falco biarmicus. The sequence continues at coordinate 51,219,434 of NC_079295.1, read as the reverse complement.
CTCAGACATTCAAATCTGAGGTTTGCAGGGGCAGAAGTTATACCAGAACACAAGAGAAGACGTAAAAATGAACCTGCCCAAGCAGTGCTCAAACTTGTCTTTTTTAAAAGCTGCATATGTTTTAAAATATGAGGATGAGTGAGTAGAAAGCTCTAGTGTGACACATTGGTAATATCCACAATGTGTGTGTCAAAGGTACCTGTGGAAAAGACAGGTAAATTTGTAAAGATTAAACTTTATAAAGATTGAACCTAGTAAAAAGCATGATGACATATAGAAAACCTGGTTAAATCCACATTCAGCTGGCGACCCAGTGTTACAAAGCCATGCAGCCTCTTAGATTTTGGAGAGGGGTTCACCTTCGGAGAGCAATCAGCAAATGCTCTGCTTCATTTTAGGGCTATTTCCATCTATGCAGAGATACTCAGTTTTGAGTTGGAAAACTTCTTCGTTTCCTATGGATTTTATTTATAGCACATCAGAATAATCCGTAACCTTTTGTCAGTTAGTGTTACAGTATAGTATTAGATTATAGTATTTCAGTTTGAGAAGAACGCTACAATAGTGCTGCGGCAAAAGAGTTTAGCTCTCTCTCTCCGTTCTGCAGAATAGTCCTTGGCTCTCACCATTGATGGTGTTTGTTATAATAAATTAGAGAGAAAAAGAGAGATCAAAGAGTATCTTTGCACTGGGCATATTAGTTGTACATTTGACTGATAAGGCTAATGGATTATTTTTTTGCAAGACTGCCACATGAAAAATTGATGTATTTTGTAACAATTAATATTAAGCGCCTCTTCTGCCCTTTGTGAAAACCAAAGTAGCTGCTTTTCCTCTGCCCAGCACAATGCAATATAGGCAAATTAAAAGACTTATTTTTATGCTAACTTGTTCCGGCATACTGGAGGAATATATGCAGGATCATAAATGGCATAGTCCTAAAGGTGAGGTCCTAATTTACTTTCCAGTTTTATTTCAGCTTGGTTTTCCATTGCTAGGAAGCATAAAAGTTACTGAGTTATACTACATTCACCTCACGCTGGTCTCCTATCAAACAGAATATCAGTGGAACACCTCCATGGAGCTCTCTACATGAAATTGTCCTTTTGTACGGCTCATAATCGGCTGCAATGTGACCAAGCATCTGGTGGTGACAAGCAGACGTCTTTGATTTATTGGCTAATATCACTGCTTGTTAGTGGATGGTTGAGCAGGAGACTAAAAGAGCATAAAATCAGAGAGAATAAATTATGAAGGCACCGAACTGTGGCATTATAAACCCCTCCTTGTCACAGCTGTGACATCTCCCAGGAAATGTGGGATGAGAGAGACATTCCCTTTTCAAAGACAGTGACCACTGTCTTCTGGTTTTGAAAAAAATAAATCCCCAAACAGCCTAAATCCACCAACAGCTTACCTAAAAGTGTGATTTTTTCTCCTGCTTAAGCAATCTGCACGAAAACATTACATCTGCTTGGAAACTGAGCTGATTAGCATCTAATTCAGAAATCTGGAGAATCTAAAGGGTGCTGGGGGTAAGATGGATATCTCTAATGTGAGTAGAGATCTATGCTTTCCTTTAAATGTTAGCCAGGAATTGGATCAAACCCACACTAGAAAAGCCAGGCTTACGATTCTGCTTCTCACTCTCAACATTTGTGATCTTGCTAAGCTGAAAAGTACACATGGTCCCTGCTGTGCAAAATTGTTCCCCATGCCTTGTCCCAGTTAATGTGTGGATAGGAGGAGAAGTAGCTTTCCAGTCTGTGCTGTGTTGTTTTGCAAAAAACATATGGGTAACTAAGACTTTCAGGTCTGTTCTACATTGCAAAGAATCTTTGTGGACTTGACAAGAGGATCGTAATGGGGTAGGTGTGCAAAGACATGATAACAAAGTCTCAACTTTTAAGAGTCTGCAGCAATTTTAAATGTGCTTGCCATTTTTAATTCCTTTTTAAACAGTGAGTATCTACCAAATGAAGCAATATATGTGACTGAACACACTTCTGACCGCCCCTCAGGACAGAAATGCAATAGATCTCAACTATTATTCATAGCTGACAATTATTTTGAGCTGCAGAGCAATGGTGATTGTGACTACTCACAGTGTCAAATAAACATTATATATATATGTTTATTCAATAAATCAACTTGAAATATGAAAGGAAGGAGATATTATTTCACTCCCGTGTGGTGATGTTAAACTGACTAATGGCAACAAGCCATGCAGCGATTCAGTAGGAAGCCAGTTAAGAGTTATAATACCTTCAAGGAATAAATATGGTCATTAACATATGTAATTGACAGTTTTCTGTTAAAATATTTATGTTAAATATTTTTATCATCAAGTGAGGGACTAAGAACCAATTCAAATGGGAAAGAAAGTTTGTCTATGGCTCTAGTGACAAGTTTAGCTTTACTATTTCGATTAAAATCTGGTGGGAGTTCTTGCAAAGTTTCCTTTTACCTATTCAATGTTAGATAAGCTGTAGCCATAATGAGGAGATACTCCTTGTACTTTTAATGAGCAACAATAGCAACTGGTTATGACTTACTGAGAAGTAAAAGGAAACTTTTAAGGGTGCCCATTGGAACTGTTTTGATACTGCAGTTATCTGAGGGTATTAGCCTTGAGCAGGTTCTGGGAACTGCAGAAAAAGGCTGCACAATTAAAAAGGCAGGACCGAGCCAAGTAGTAGCCCTTAGTAAAGGGAAAGAGGAGCACAGGCTAATGGCATGAGACCCTTAGGCAGTAGTAAGCCAATATGGTACTACATAGCACTAACATGAGAATGTCCTCAAACTATTTGTTCTGGGATTTCAGTTTACAAGGGGAAAAAAGTGTTCTCTGAAGAGAGGGTTTGTGGTTTGTTTTTTTTTTTAACAATTTGTTAATATTCTGGAAGAAAGCCTTCATAATAGTCATAATCAAAAATGTAGTCTAAAGATATTTGATGTATAACATCACAGTTAATAAAACTTATCTCGTACTAGGAGAAGTGTAGACTGAGGGCTTGATAAGAGTCAGTTGCAAAGGGTAATGCCGTGATGCTTGGTGTTTCAACATATTTCTCTGAGTAGTCTTTTTTAATTTTAAATTCTATTTTCAAGTGAGAGCTGTTCTGCCTAATGGATTTGAATGTACTGAATAGATTTGAAAGGATTTCCTTCATGTTCACTTTATTTCTGAAGCAGTTCAGCCTGTTTCTGCTTGGAGTTACAAAATGAAACAAAGAGGAAAATCTCCATAAAATATGCATACCGATTTTAATAATGAGTTCAAAAAATCTCTCCTATAAATAAGAACTACTGATCAAATCCTTGTATGCATTTTCAGCGAGAAGAAAAGCATGACACCCTGAGACAGAATTCTGTTGTTTGTTAGACAGTGGCTGTGTCAGTCAAAATGTTTCAGACAGTGAAAGACATTAAAAAGCCACAAATACGCAGAATCTTGAAAGACAAATTAGATGGCAGATAGTCTATTAATAGAAAACATAAAAATAAATACCATCCAAAACAAGTTTTTCATTCAGAGTGTTCAAAAAATCAACTTGTCAAAATTGTCACAGGCATCAGGGTCTTAGTGAATAGACTTCACTTTCTCTTAAGTGTTTCTTCTCATAATAGCAAAAATAAGGAGAAAAATCTTAAAAATAACTTAGATATAAGAAAAAGAAAATATTGAAGAGATGAGACTTTAATTTCCAAGATGTGCTGCTTCAAAAAGAAGACAGGTCTTTCATTTAAGAATATGGATCTCAGGAGATCTGAATTTAGTGCCCAGTCCCACCCAAAACTGCATATAGCCTAGGCAGGGCACTCACCTATTTCACAAGCCATACAATGGGAATTTCACGGAGCTAGCACCTGATGCAAATTTGTTGTTGGTTTTGCCATCTCTACAGCTGTTTGCTGGAAATGTAATTCACAAAGAAAATACAGCTTCGCTTCTACTCCTCAGCTGGTTTAAGTCTCAGAAATGTTTTGTGATTTAGCACAACAAAGGGTAAATATTTTGAAATACACATTCACCAGAAGGTCTTCAAACATTTTAAAGGAGCGATAGTTGATTTTAAACAAAATGCATACTTCATCTAGATATCTAGTTCTTTGCTTTGAATTATTAGGAGGAGATCCTGCTTACTTATAGGAAATAGATAGAATGTATGCTTCTGAAGTTCAAAACCAATATCTACTTTATCTTGAGAATTCTAACCTGTTTTGCTGTCTGGGGACAATAATTTTGTTTTATCTAGACAATTAGTTTTCATTATCTGTTCCTGATCAGATTATATTTTCCAAAGGTGTCTATAAAAAGATGAAGATGGTACCAACAGCTAATCCAGTAGTTAATATTAAAATTTTGATTTAATCACCTGGATCACATTGCAGAGCCTGCATCAAGCTTTCTGAGTGCCTGAGCTGCAAACAGGATGTGAACCGAGGTTCACGGTATCCCAGCTCAGTGAGCATTGTCTTGTGCTGTAGATACTCAGTTTACATAAAACCTTACAGTTTCATGGATTTAGAAAGAAATTGTATATATGTTTGTTTTAGTTCATAATGAGGAGGTGCAATGCTCCTAAAATCCTTGTCTGAGTGGGTTTCTAGTCAAAACCACAAAGAAATTTATACTGTATTAGCCAATACTTCACTTATTGAATTATTTGTAGGAGGCCTCAGAAAACATTTAGTTCCTGATTCCCGTTCCAAGCAGGTGAATTCTCAACTTTTGCTGCTTTTTTTTTTTTTGTTTCTTTTTCTTACTGCAGTTATATGTATGCTTTCCAAGTGATGTGATGTATGCTTGTGTATTCTTGTTTCATATCTCATTGTTTTAAGGAGAAGCATCCCATGAGATATGGGAAGAGAAACCTCTTAATAGTTGTATGCACAGCTCTCACGGTTTGTATTTTTAAGAGTCTGTAAGTCACCCTCTGGTACTGGTCTCATTTGTTTTTCCTTTTAATTATTATTTTCATAATTCATAAATAGAAAAATCCAAATCACAATATAGCTAGTGAGGAGATGCTTTTCCAACAGGCAGTTCAAATCAGAAATCTATTTCAGGATGCTCTGAAGTATTCTCTGAAGCAGTAGATCTCCACTGACTACACAGACTGCCTAGGACCTATGCTTGCCCTCCTCTGACATGTGGCTTCAGTGCACAGCACTGTCAATACTCATTACCTAAATTTCAGTATTATACACGGGTTTGTTCTTCAGTTGTTCAAAGTGAATGAAACATCCTACCAAATAAGAATGGCAGTATTTCATGCTGCTGTTGCACTTTAATTTCCAGTGGCTACTCTTAAAGTGGCTGCTCTTCTGCTTAATAATTAGGGCTCTGCAGAACGTGCTTTGACTTGGATTGTCCCAGACAATTCGCCAGCATAACTGTGGTTGCAACCTGCTTCAAGCAATGGCGAGCTTTCCCCGGAGTACTGGTTGATATGAATCATTAGTAGTTCACCATCCATCTGATTGTACATACAAGGAGAATCAAATCCCAGAAGTGCAAAGACCTACATCGAAGTGGAAAAGTATTTTGATGCTTCCAAGCCCCTTACCCCGTACAGGGCTGCTGGAGAAACTGTTCAAATATACAGCAGGGTTTCACCTTGTTTTTCAAATCAGAGCAAAGGCTCCATACCATGAGAAAACTTTCACCATCAGGTGTTAGTCACTTTTCAGCATCTTTGCAATTAAAACATTACTATTGCAAAGTCCTGGAAGCTTAGGAATAGCCATTTCTTGTATACTGAAGTGAATGCAAGTGTAACCATGTGCAGCCATGTGTGGTGAATCTGTCAGAACTAACAGCAGGAACTTTGATAAGAGTTCTCCATCAGTAAACCTGTTTGATAGCTCAAGGTCTTTGAGTTGTTATTAGAAGTGGCATCCAATAGGGCTGCTGTAGTTAAGGGTCTGTCAGATTTCCCCCCACACACACACAGACACATCCCTAGGGATTTATTATATCTCAGCTTTTCCAAGTTATGTTGGGGCTAAAACTATAGCCAACGACTTGTCAGCACGGGCATAATTTCATTTTTTCTGCCGTGAATTGATCTGATCACTTAATTTAAGAATTGGAAAGGGTGATGATCAAGACAGTATGTGTCCTTTGTATATTAGCGTTCATTGGGTTAAGAATCATTAACAGCAATTTATGAGTGTTGCCCTTCTATCAGAAGGGAGGTTTTTCACCATGTAAAGCAGATCAACAGAAGGAGATGGGTGAGGGGCAGCAAAACCAAAGCAGACTACATAAAGGAATTCACTTCTTTAGAGAAATGACACTTTTGGAAAATTATTTCTGTAGGACTCAGTATTTGGAAGATGGAAGAACTACTATTTTTGAATTTGCATCTCACAAAAAAACAAAACACAAAAACCAAACTATTATCATATTGACCAGCCTGTTAATTGGTAATAAGCAGAGACTGGAAGTAGGTACAAGAACAGACAGTTCTCATTTATATACAAAATTTAAAAGTCCCACACTGACAAAGTTTAGAGCCTTCTGGTTTTGAAGACTGGTCACAGAGGGAGACAGTAGAAGGGCTTGAAGGTGAGGCACCCGAAGAGCAGTGGTGGGAGATACGGATCCCCTTTACCGATAGCAAGAATAGGAGCAAAATCATATTTACATAGTGTCGACAGAGAATGTAGCCATTTACACTGCTTTTGCACTTGGTGCAGAAGATACAGGAATGTTTTTATCCTAACTGCAGAATGACATTATAAGTACACTTATGCAGTTGTACAAAAATTATGATAAATGTTTCATGGTTTTCTCATAATTACTCTGCTTCACAGATTCATACCAAAGTGTGCCGAGTACACTGCTGAAATGAGTAAATAGATGTATAGAGATTTCTAGTCTTGTGAAACTTATAAGGTATGGGGTATATCATAAAGAGCCCTGTGACATTAGGTGAAATATCTAGTTCTCGATGAGTAAGAACTGGTTTACTGACTCGCCAGGGTATTAAACCATATTGCTACTTTGGGAACAAAGACAAGCAAAGAGGGTTTTTATTTGTTTGACATCCGTCTCACCTGTATAGAAGTGCTGCATACTAATGTCTGTATGCTGTAATGTGCACTCAGAAAATAAAAAAATAAAGAAAAAAATACACCTAACAAAGTGTAAACACTTGTTGGTGTGTTACGTAAGGGCTGTGTCCCAAGTCCTGCAATGCAACGTACACTCTTTCCTAGTGTAAAGGCCTTCAGTCATATCTGGGCTTAGTGAAAACTTTAGGTTGAGGAGGGCACTTGAGGGAAAGCATCCTCCTAAGTCCAAAATAGGATCAGATGTTCTTACTAAATTTTACTTTACTGAACCATACTTTACACCATAACTTCGGCTATCTGTTTAATTCAGAGTTTCTACTACTTCTCCAGCAATTGTTTGCTTCTTTTTAAAATGTGTTCCTTATTTTTTTATTACTATCAGTTTGATCTGTTCTATTACAACTGCTTCAGCTATGGACACATATGCTGCTTGCTTTCTCAGGAGAGGCAGGTGTGGCTGGCTGGCTGTATGTTGGCTGGCTGTATAGAAATTTGGCTTATTCCTATTAAGGGAGCGTGGTAAAGGGGCCCTAAGCCTAAGATGATCCCTACATCAAATTAAGCCTATGACAGGATAGAGATATAATTCAAACAGATCAAAGGTCTGCTTTTGACCTTCCCTGCCCAAGGCAAGCTCTCACCACACAAATAAATCCTAGATGAAAGTGTTTATTCAGCTGCTTAAACGAGACTTTTTTAAATCCATAGTTCCCAACCCTAAATAGCGAAACCTTTCTATCTTATTGCAAGAGGGAAAACTTGTATTTTAGCACTGCTGTAGACAATACAGATGATTCAATTTTTGTGTCATAGTGGCAGCCTGTCATGGGGAGACTGTGATTCAGCAAATGGGCATTCTGGTGGTGTTTGGTATGAATTCATTTGGTTGGTTGGTTTCTGGAATAGATCAGAGAGGTCTTGTTTGATAGCCTTCATAAATAAAGGGTGACCCGTGAGTAAATGTGAAAAACTACCCTTATCCTCTATGATTTCTATAGCACTTTTCAAAATTGTCAGGACATGAAATCATCACTATCTCTGTGCTTTATTCCAGACATATTCCAACTGTAAACCAAAAAAAGATAAAATAGCCTAGGCAAAGAAACTTGCTGACATGGCTAAGCTTTTTCCAACACCATATTTAAGTGTTGTTTATGTGTGCCTATATCACGCTGTAAACAACATAGTACATGCACTCTCCTCTGTGACTGGTGAGGTTACCCCAGGAATATCTAATTCCCAACACATCTTCTTGGCACACATCAGGGCCTCGTGTATGGAGCAATCCATCCTCTTACAGGGAAACCTTTTTCCAAGTTCAGACCCTTTTGTAAGTGTTCATTCTGCTGGAAGAAGTTTGAGCCCAATGCCTGGTCAAAGCACACATTGTTCAGTTTCTGAAATAATCCCCTGTAGGTGTTCTCTGTGCTCCTTTGCTTCTGTCATTCTTCCCTTTCGGTGGGCGTTAGGCAGAGGTCCCTCCAGGTGCTTCTGTACCCGGTTTTGTGTGTTTTTCTCCATATTTCTAAGTTCTGGCTATGACCAGAAGTGGAAAAGCTAAAATGTCATGAGAGAAATTCTTTTTTGTTTGTTTGTTTGTTAGAACCAGAAAAAAAATGCTGAGAGATTTTATCTTTGTTTTCATCAAAACTGAAATGTTTTATGAAGGTTGTTTAATTTCTATGAAAATTCTGTGGAAAAAAAGAAAGGTTTTAGCTACAGTCCTGTCTGGTTATTAGCCAGCTTTTCTGCCTAGGTCTTCAGCATCCTCTAAAGCTGGAAGCTGTGGAGTTGAAGAGCCAATACTCCAGGCTCTCAGCTCTTCTCTAGCCAGGTGAGACCCAGCCATCAGGGGCTTGGCAGGGAGTCCTGCAGCCACATTGGTGGTGCTGGGTTTTCAACAGCTGCAGGCTGAAGCTAGCTGCTCTGCCAGGATCAGCACTGCTCCCTGCGTGGGGACAGCAAAAGGGACCAGACTGTTGCTGACCGCAGGGTGGGTGCCACTGCCTGGGCTGCAGGGTCCCTGGGTGGGGGGCAGCTCTGTAGGCTGGCAGCCGGGCTGCTTGCAAGGAGCCTTCCTTTTCCATGGCACTATGTTGCAGTGCATCTAGAGCAAAATATTGCTCATCTCATCACCAAAATATTTGCATTTTATCCTATTTCAGTCTAAGAAATATTTCTGAAAACAAAATGTTTAGTGGAACTACAATGTAGTTTTTCAAATAGTTGTATTTCTGTAGCGGTTATATTAGCAAATGTGAATATTTTTCTTTAGTTTATCATTGTAAAGTTGTGAAAGAGTTTAGAACTGGAGTTGGAGAATGTATTCTCTATTTATTAAAAATAAAATAAAAAAAAGAGAGAGAGAGAAAAAAAAACACCTGAGCCTTCAGGATATGATCTAAAGTTGGGCATTTATTTTTCCCAAATCAAGAAGATTTTCAGGACATTGAAACCACCATCAAGAGTTTAGTTTTGGGAAAAATATAAAAAATAAAAAAAAATATATTTTTTCCATTTAGGTGGTTAGCATAGTGTTTTCTAACAGTTTTAAGAAATAGTTCTTAGCTGCAGCCAAGCAATACATTTTGTATCTACTTAAAACTGTAGGATGGGCAATGTGCAATGGCTAGAGAATCTTCAGCTTTATTTAATCACTTCACTCTGCATTTGAAAAGTAATTCATCATGGAAAGTCAGTGGGGTATACAGAGCACTAATTGCAGCAAAATATCAAGTACAGTTTTCCTCTGTCTTAATTAAACATTAATGAGTAAAGTTATTTGCAAATGCATGCTGCAGGGATGGACTTGTCTATCCAAGTTTTGTAAATACTGACACCGGGTGTCAAAATAAAACACCTTAATTGATTTATACAGGAATAGTTTAAAAAGAGTGCACCTGGAGTGACATTTCTCTAGCTTTTTACAGAGTAGTTTCCTGATGAATTATTTATAAAGAAACTTGGCCTGACCTATCTTAATTACACAAGTGATTGTTTCCAAACTAATCAATTTTGCAAGTGAAGTGAATTCTCTCCACTGTCAGTCCTTACTACTTCAAGAAGGAATTGGAATAAGAAATGCATCTTTTGACAGAAGTTCCTACTGTATCTATCTATCAGTGGGCTGCTGACAGGATCCTTAATATTACTAGTGAGCTCAACAGAACGCTACTTCTAAAGTTACCCATGTATTACTGAGGAGTGTAAGTAAGAAAGTAATAAGAAAGGCTGTGACAAATCCAGTATCGGTACCTAATTTTTAGTGCCTAGCCACAGGGTGTATCAAGTAAATAAAGATAGCAGAGAATGAAGAGACCAGATTGTTTAGTATTAAGAGGTGGTTGGAATTGAAATGCTCTCTAGCAGGTATTCAGTATTTCAGAAACGTGCTTCAGAGACAAGGAATGGTTCAAATCAAATAACTCTAAGAGTGTATCTCCATTTGTTTCCTGAATATTTTATATTTAGTTATATAGATTATATTAATTGTAATCAATTCTTAAAACTAAAGCAAACAAAAAAGCCGATGACACCTGCAGCTTGTGACTTAGCAATATAAAGGTGTAATGCATGACAGCAGCTGCTGTGCAGGTGGAGGAAAGCACCTACCGAAGGGAGAAAATGTGAATACACTCTTGCTGATAACTGTAGTAGAGAATGTTGGATAGATGAATTCCAGAAATACTCATTCTAACTTCTAGTAAATCATGTATTCAGTGAGAAAACATGAACAGAGACATAAAGGAAGAACTGATGCAGGTAAGAGAGGGAAAAAAAATATCTAAGCTCTGCTTGAGGAAATAATGCAATCTGTGCAGTTTTCTATTAAGTTTTTTTTAAGAGTTAATCTCTTTCCTGCATCAGACATATATTGCTATTGCATATTCCTAAAGTTAATATTGCTAAAATGTTTTTTATGTGTGTCCTACATTCACTACATTCATCAAGTGTAGTTTAATCGCTAAACTTTCCAATTATACTTTGAAATCTTCCTCAACTTTGGAGAAAAAAAAAATCGTGATTGACAAAGTGTTTGACAAAACAATTGTTAGAGTAATTATGAGCGGTTCACTGTCAGATTAGAAAAATGTATCAAGCATGTTTCCAAAGAGCTAGGTGGCACAACTGAACATTTCCATTAGACACAGACAATAGAATTAAGAGTGACTATATTACATGTACATTGACAGCATATGTATGCTTGGGCCACAATTAGAATTCAGAGTGATCTTCGGATGCTTGGAAACAACTCCCCCAAATTATTCAAAATTTATAATTTGAAATACTATGTTCTACACCCAAGCACGGTGAATCAGCCTCACAAATGAATGTTGCAGAGCAACTGGGTAAAGAATGGGGCTGTAGTAAAGGGTATGGAACCAATAATGAGCTTAGCAGATGAAGATGGTTTAATGTCAAATTTTTCTGAAAGACGTTCATGTCATAGGGGGATTTATTAACAGGAAAACATCTGTAAAAAAAAGAATAATAAAAAATGAGGTAGTCTTTGCGATTTTGTTGCTAGTAAAGCCTGAGGAAGAATACTATGCCTGATTTTAGGCACCACATTTTAGAACAAGGACATGGATTACAGCAAGAGTTCAGGGAACAGAAAAGTTAGGAAATGACTGAAAATGAGACACTGAAAATTTGGACTTTTCTTTGTTTTGGTCTACACTGAGTGGAGACTTCAGATGTGTAATGGACTGATATGAAACAAAGGACAGTAATCTCTCTGGTAAAATTGGGAAAGAAATACTGAACTGGAAATGCAGGAAGAGACATCTGGACCTTTAGAGGTACTGGAATAGGATTCCTGTAAAAGTTGTATGGTCTCTATCACTAGAGCTTTGTAGGAACTGGTTAGATAGTACCAGATGCTATCAGCTGCAGCTGGCCTCATGGCCTTTCAGTACGTCCCTTCACGCCTTCTTTCCGTTCCTTCTCCTGAGTGAGTTTGTAGATTATAGTGTCCCCTTGAGAAATTAGGTTATTATAAATGTCTGCAGAAGAACCCTTAAGTCTAGGAAATATTGTCGTTCCCATTAAATTTAAGAAATAAAAATCAACAAACTACTAGAAGCTTGAGTTTGTTCATTTACAGTCATTTCCATTCAGTGAAAAGTAAAGACAGACAGCATGGGAGGCATTCAGCATTCACCAGGAACATAGCAATGTCACAAGTCCGAGGGGAATTTCGGCAACTTGATCTTCCAATTACAAAATTTAATCACTGAATGACTTTTAATAAAGGATATAAATGATTTTTAAGCATCGTCGATCTGGATGAGAAAAATAGAGTATTTAATGACAAAGCCCAGATTTTTAGCTGATAAAAGATGAAAAAGAATGCAATAAGCACTGAAAGATTCCAAATGCTTGCATTAATGTGTTCAAACTTAGAAAACACTGAATGTGAAAAGTCAGTTAAATAATCAAGAAGCTACAGATATATCTAATGATTTACATGTGTTTCAAAAAGCAAATAATGCACAATTTTGAGATTAAAATCTGTCATGAGGTTTGACTTCTTAGCAAATCTTGATTTCTTTGAAGGACTGAATATAATCCCATATTTGTTTTGGTGGACTGTTAAACACTTAGATTGAAATTATTTGGAATTCCTTTTATTGGAAATATCTCTATGATTTCAAAGTGTGAATAAACATCTCACAGTCTGGTCTATCTCAAATTGCTGAGCAGGGGCAAAGTCTGGAGCATTAGCATTAGTAAGAAGATCTGTATTTCTGAGATCATAAGTCTCTTACCTCAGGTTTTACTCTGTTTTACATAAGAGAAAACAAGAACTTCAAGCTATCTTACCATTATGAAAAGCTCTGTGCGCGTTACACTTGTATGTTCTGGGGGTTGTTATCATGCCTTCATCCTGTGGTATGCATTTGGATCATAATGGATAACTACTATTTATACATGTTATGGGCTTTGCACATTGCTGGACCTCGTAATTTATCTATGTTCATTTAATTTTTTTGTTTTCAGTGATAAGAGTAAAGGCTTCCTGCCCCATTATCATTGACATACTTCTTACCATATTCACACAAGAACCCCCAAATGATAGTGTCTTCTGTGTCATACTGAAATTTCTGTCTTCAATTAAAAAAAAACAAGCGCCCAAACCTCTTAGTTGGCTATTTCTATAGGCAAGATCTTCTTACATTCCTGTGGGGTCTGGACTTTCTTAGTTTGTCTGAGCATGGCCCAGGGAATTGTTTAAAATGTTATACAGAAAAATTTTAAATAATCAAATGGTGAAGGTCTGTTCAAATATGTTTGTGCAGTGTGCACTCAAGCAAACAGAGCCATTGCTTATGGGCAAAATAGCAGTGTTTATTTTTGTTTCTTTGCTCATGGCTCTACTTGCTTTGTGTCTCACTTGATTATTACAAAATAGGGAAAATTTGTGTAAGTATATGATAACTATCGTTGCCTGTGGCTGTTGTAGGTGTGGACAGAAAATCACCTCTCAGATCTAGAAAATACACTTCATCAGCCTCCGTCTTTTCACAGGCTGGAACCACTTGCTATATTTATTTCATGGGAGCAAAAAGAAGAAAAGCTGATTTATTTTTCCTACAGCTGCAGTCTTACCTGTTACAAAACATTTACGTGCCTCTTGTGTTACAAATATACTTGTATGTTTACATCAGAGAGGAGGGTAGAAGGTTCCACTCCTGCTTGGGTAGGAAGCGGGGAAGGCAGTTCCCATAGGAATTCTGTTACACTTTGAGCATTCAGGACTAACTAGACTGTGGAAAGGTAGCATGGAAGTAATTCTCTCTCCTCTACAGTAAAACATTTTAAAAGCCATTCTGAAATGTTGAAACACAAATTATATCTTCTGTTTGTAAGTATGTCATGTATGTAAGTACAGTAATGTATGGCAGTGCTGGGCAGGCGCTCAGCACCCACCAAATGGCAGCTCCTTGGGGCTGGTGCAAAGGTGACAGGCTCTCACAGGGTGGCTCAGTTTCCCTCAGTGGTGACTCTCTGAGCCAGAAAGTTCAAAGCAACTTTTGACTTTTGTCTTACTGGATGACTTTTACTTCATATGATGCTCTTCCCCTGGATCACTATGGTCCACAAAAACAGTAGCTCAAAAAGTTTGGTCCCTAACTCTTAGTAATTAACTCGTTTGAAAAGAAAGTTTCTTACTGCATCCCAGTGAGGTGATGCTCAGAGATTGCTGCTCTCCCTCACTTCAGCCCCATCTTCCAGTCTCAGTCCATACCAGTAATGTTGCCTGCCTTCCACCTTTGTGCTTCTTTTTATTTATTTGTTTATTTTAAATACGTTACTCTGTTGTATGTGTGCAGCTGTTGTTTCCCCTCGCGTGCATGTTGTGTTGTTAATGAGTAGTTCATAGTCCATCTCATTTTCATCACTGCTGGTTGTGTACACCTCCTTCTCTGTCACTCACTGGTAGGTTGCTGTGACCTTAATTACCTCATGGATATAGGAGCAGGCAAGTGACAGTGATAGCAGGATCCTAGGATTCAGTAAGTCTTGGCATTGGCAATGACTCTGAAGAGTGTGACATAACTTGTAGATAGAAAATCACACATGCTTGATCAACATGTATCGGACATTTTCTGGGGAACTACCATTAAATATGCAGTAATTGTAGAAAACAGAATAAATGGCAAAATGGAGGTTATCATGTAAAATGAATAGGCAGATTGCCTTTAGGTGCACCTAACAGAGCTAAAATCTGATATTCATCATCAGAATTGTCCAGGAAGGAAATACAAAAAGAGGGCCAAAGTCTTAGTGCGCTTAGTTCCTTTTTACTGTTTTCTGCACCAGCTCACAGTGATTACAACACTTCTTAGAATGGAGCAATTTCTAATCTGCAGTTATAATTTGTCCAAGCTGTGGTTTAAAGACTATTCAGTGTTTCTGCATATGCACCAGAGCCCTATTTACCAATTTTACAAACATTTACATGTTGTGTTCTATTTTAGTCAGGTTTGCTGTGACAACCTTGCCACATAAATGTTGTTTGAAACTTCTTCCTCCATACATTATGTTGAACAGATTTTTCTTTTTCATAGATCTTTCAGACTGTCATAGCTCAAGAATATATTTAGTTTTCCAGTATTTATCTTTGCAGTGTGATTCCTTCAAGCTTTTTCTATGTGGAGAAATGTTAACAGGAATAAGTGAAATGAGAAATCCCCCTTTTAAACTTTTTATGTACCTACATGTTAGTGAAAATTAAAATCTTCAGCTGCACAATACTGTAAAACCTACACACATTGTAATTGACAACGTTGTTGCTTACTACTGCTACAGGATTTCTAATTGACAGTAGATATGATTGCATACAAGAACAGGTGTTAATTGACTAATGATTAATGCTTCTGACCATATATGCTGCATGTCAAAACACTTAAATCAGGATGTGAATGGCAGCAAAAAAAATAATGAGTTTTCAAAATGATTGAACAAACTCTAATTTTTCATTTTCTCATTGATTATGCAAATGATAGCTCATGGTGACATTTACCCCTCAGGGTAAAGGTTCATAGACACTACCTAATCTCTCTGATAAGCATGCCATACAGGACACTGTCTCTATCAACATTGGTAGAATAATAAGAGGTTTTGAGAGAAAAGGAATTAAGCCGAAATTTGTCAAGTTTATTCCAGCAGTCCACCCCTGCCTATGCAAGAACAGAACCTGGAATTTGTTTATCCTCAATTACCCTTTGTATTTTTAGTTCTACTTAGCAATGTAGTTCATGTTTTTTCAGAGAAGCGATAGTCCCATTTGAAAGAAGGAAGTTTTAACTCGAGGAGTAGCCATTTGATAGACAAGAAAGTCTGAATATCTATTAACTATACTGGTAGCTTCTTTGTAACAGATACTATTTACATTAGATGTATTGAAAGTGGCAATTCTGTACTGAAGTTCTTTTTAAGTACTGTGGTACAAATCCACAACATAAATGCTTTATTTTAATAATATTTTTTCCTGTAGTTCTGACCATCACTTGGGCTCTCAATATTATTTCTGTCCATAGTGTCTGTAGATATATTCATATATTCCAAATAAAGACTTCATCAGAAACTTCTTGCCAATGTCTATATACAGATGTGTCTCTGCTGTGAAACGAATGAAACTGTGTCCAGAGATTCCCTAAGCTAACAGAGGTCTTAGCTGCTAGATCCCTTTTACATGGCACAACATCAGCAGCTCTGACTCAGATCTAGTTGCCAGTATTAATGTTCTCCAGGTGTTTCAACTGAGTTCATGCATTGTACCATAGAATAAAGCATAAATAAGCTACTACTTAATACCAGTCAGCATGGAGATCTTTGCTGTGTTTCTCATCTCCACATGCAGACCTTTCAAGTTCTGATTAGTTACTGTCTTAAGTGTATGTTGTTATATTTCAGAGAGCCATCCTTACAGCATTTTCATTACTTTTGCATCCCACCTAATTACGTTTCCATATTTTTACTATATGGCCCTACAGAAATTGCCTGCAGCCGTACTACTTTGTCTTGTCTTTGCCTCATGCTCCTCATTCCCTAATTATACAGAATAAGCAAAAGGAGGAATTCAAGACCACCCAAATTTTGAAAGTAAGACCATCATTAACAGGTGTTTTATGTCTGGTACATTGGAAAATTCCCCAGTAGGAGGAAGGTTTATGTATATGGAGCAGTGATATCTCACTAATCTAAAAGCGTGGAATAAGCTGTTCCAGAAGCTAAATTCAATTGCTAAACGTACTGTTATCTGTTTCAATTATGACTTGTATTTTCTTTTCTTCTAATGTTAATATATAGTTGTATTAGTATTTTAAAATTACACCAAAAAATAGGACATTCTTTCATTAATTTATAGGTTCCAGTTTTTTTTAATAATCAAATGCAGGGACTTTTATATCAACATGAACATAAAAATTATCCCCTTACAGAGTGTTTTAGGAGAATTAATATGGAGAATTATAACTGTAATGATTAAAAATGTTCCACAAAACCATTTACAAGATAAAGGCTGTGAATCACTGAGCACCATTCAGATTCAACATTTGGCCTATTTTTTGTGCTTACAGTTCTTATTTTTCATCCTGTCACTGGGTAGTGGTGTCAGTATGATTGGCACATGGAGCTGAAAACCATGGGCTGTATTATTGTTTCTCAGCTCGCAGGCTGGAGATGCATTTGCAGGTGTTCAAAGTCAACCATAGCTAGAAATAGTTTCCCATATGGGATACACTGTTACAGCTCCAGGAAAGTAATTTTTTTTCAGAATTAGCCTTTTTGGCTGTTTAGTTCTGGCCCTCAAGCTGTCGCTCCTTAGCTAGGGCCAGAGGGGGACAGTGTTGGTACTGCTTGTCCAAGCATCTGGAGCTGTGGGCTTTCTTCCCCTGGCTGCATCGGAAAAGGAAGGAAGGACCCTGTACTTCCACGTGGAAGCTATCAGGCCACCGGTACAAGGCTGGGTTTGAAATCATAGGCAATTCAGACAGCAGCAGGGAATAAAAGAAACTTAAGAGCTACTTACAATGCATCTAGAAAACAATTTTTTAGTATTTGTATTAAAGTAGTATATAACAAAGTAACATGTGCTATTTAGATATTGGTTTAATGTATGTCATGTATATGTTGTGTTACACACGCAAATATTGGGGATATGTAAAAAACAGTGGGGAAAAAATATAACTCAGGAAATTATTAGATCGATTCACCTGCAAAATTTTGTCCCATGGAAATGTCCAAGTGCTGTCTCTATGGCAGTGAAGCAAAAGAGTGGTAGAGGAAATAATAAATGTAAACATAATCACCTGCATTAAAGCCGTCAAATTAGCTGGCAGAAAAAAACAGAATAGTTGTATCTTGACAGTAGAGCAAAAGTGAGAATGGAGGTAGTTGTAAGTTGGCAATTGTCATACAGTAAAAAAGGAGACTGCTGATAGTGCAAAGTATTGAAACATACACAGTTCAAAAGAACTTCAGCAGCTGAATTAAAAAAAAAAACAAACAAACAACAAAAAAACAACAAAACACCCCCCCACAAACCCTTAAAAAGAAGGTATCTCAAACTCCCCAATCAGTACAGATATGTTGTCAGGAAAGGAACACTCTTAGTTAAGTGTATGTTAAAGGCATTAGTCTGCAGCAGGGTTTCTGACCTAACAATCAATCCAGTTCCTAAAACATGATGCAAACACCACAGTTCATACAGTACTTCATATAGGTCTAGGTGACTCAGGGGACTGACAGTGTCGTACAAAAACTATTGTTATAGGCCAAGAGGGTGAAACTGCCCTGGATCAGTCACTGGCAGGTGAGAATGGCTTAGCAAGGGTCCATGGTCTTTGGTTTTGCCTGGAGCAAGGCTGCAACGCTCTCCCCAGCTAGCACTGATGGCAGCCTCACTGGGATGCAGGCAGCCAGGGATCCCAGGCTTCCCTGCGCTGGGGGTCTGAACTCTCTTCAATCATCACAGAGAGAAACAGCCTAAATATGTTAGGCTGTATTAATAGGAAAGTCAAAATAACTGAACTTTTGTGTGTGTGGAGCAGTTTCATTAAATACTTTAATGTTTTAATATCATTCTAGGCATTTTACCCTGAAAGAATCGCAGGGGAACCAGTAGATGACAAATCTATGAATCTCCAGCGAGTAGTAGTATTTTGAGTCGCTGCATGGCAGGTGTTATCCCTAACAATATTCATGTTATTTATCATCTATAAGACAAATATGGATGATGGTGTCAGTAATTTTTATTATAAGACATCTTTATGTTTGCTATATGTGTATTTCTTTGTTTTAGTTATCAAATGCAAGTTTTTATTTTAAATTTGTCCCCCAAGTATGGATCCATAAGTAGTAAGCCATCATGAAAGATTCTGTACTCTTTATCTTGTGTCTCAGTTGTTTGCCTTTCATAGCAGGGTATGCGTTGTCTGTCAAGTTAAACAAAGTCCTCACAGCAGAAATCTGCAATTTAATAGAATTCAAGGAAATTATTATTATGCCTTGTCAGTACTCCAGTCTTTATTTATTGATAGTATTTATGTTTTATTTCCTGGTTAATTCCAGTTTTAGTTTCTTTTGTTTGCGTATGTGTTGTGTGGTGGTACCAGACCTGCTGTTAAAAATAGATGAGAATGAGCTTCATCTCATAGACAGCTACACTTCAGAGGCAGGATGCCTTTATGCCAACCTGTCCAATTTATCGTCCTTTCTCAATGCCCCTTTGAGAGACTTCTTGTAAGTACTAATCTCTTATGTGACTGATGATACAATGAGAGAGCTGGAAGTTAAGGTGCAGGAACAGGACAGAGGTAGGAAAATGATCACTTCGTTTACTATCAATATTTAAAGATTAAGGTGTGTTTATGTTGTTTACACAGTACATTTGCCAGATGGAATGCTTGCTGCCAAGGCTGTAACACTGTTCTGAGCAACCCACAGTAGCTCTCCCACCTTTACATTCAACTTAGTTGCGCTACAGATGTACTCAACGACTGTTGTCATTTGTATTTTATGTACATGACCATTTAGTGGCAGAAAGCTATGCTGCTGCTCTTGTTCTGATTCACTAATTGCATTATCTTGACTTTGAGGGCTTAAACCAGCAATAGCTTACTAAAAAGCCTATGAAGACAGCGTGTTAAATGAGGTCTTTCTACTACTTGGAAAACACACACTAGGCCCCAGAGAAACTGAGCTTCTTGAATGAATAAATGATAAGGGAATGTCTAGAACATGCCTTTTTAACTTCCAGTTTTACAGGCTTCATATAGCCTCTAATCTCCACAAAATTTAGAGAATGTAATCCAACAGATAAATTCTAATGGGCTGTCGTAAGCTTATGTGAAAATTTTGAATTTAAATCCTTGTGTTTCTATGTTAAGCTGATTCTTAAAATTAAGATTACAAAACTGGTTTGCAATTTGCTTAATGTCCCAATTCAGATTTCTTTTTCTTGCAGTCAGTTTGAGCAGTTCCCTATTATCTTCCAGTTCCAAATGAATCAATCAGCATCTGACACAGCCTTGTGGGTCCTCAGCCATGTTTGCCCAAGGCAATGGAAATGAAATCAAAAGCTACCTCTATGAGTAGGGGGTTATAACTCAACGTAACAAAAGATTGTTGTATTCTGTTGAATACAATAAAATACACTATGAATAAATTAGACTAGCTCTATTTTCTGCTGGTTGTGAATTGGGATTTTTAAGCTTATTGCAGGGATTTAATCTATCTAGTCCTTTAGGAGCTGATTTTTAAAGATGCCTTTCATTCTGATATGAAGGGATGTTTGTCCCTTTCAGTTTTATAGCCCGAAGTTTATACTCTTAATTGAAATTTAATAGATTCCCTCAGGTTATGATAACCCCTTATTACATTTTCTGTACACTAGCTTTCTTCATTTATGAGACCAAAAGAAAAATAAAAATCATTCTTCATTCTATTTCCCCTATTTGGAGGTAAACATATGCCACCTAAGAACATTTTAGAAAATGCTAATGATTTTTCAAGTGGATTGTGTTCATAATACATTTTGTAATCATTTACATTCAAAATAATCAGTGATGACAACTGCTTCTGACCAATGTATCTTGCTAGATACCTGATTTGCCCATGATTATAACAAGTAATGAAAAAATTATTATGTTGTGACCTAATTAAAGAGATTAAGGCTTTTCAGTGACAGGACTCTAGACAAGTAATCTGCACATGTTTTTGAAGCTGTCAAGAAAAGCAAAAATTTTGAGAACTTGCTGTATAGTTGACTGAAGCACAGGTTAGAATAGAACTTGTTAGAATAGAAATGGCAGGACCCTACTGAACAGGGGAATTAGCAATTTAAAAGGCAGCAAGCCTTGCATCATGCATCACATCCGTCACTCTGCTTTATTCCTGTAATGTGGTAGGGCACAGGGGATCTAGTACCCTGCATAAACATGCAGCAGTGTGTGCTGCCTCTCTGGCCAGGATTGTCTGCAAGCTGTTAAGCACCAACCTGAACTACCAGAGGTTTGGGCGTCAGGGTGACACAGGCAGGAAGAGACAAGTCCAGCACAAACTCTCCTGGTAAACCTCCAAGCCAGGGATACCAAAGAAAGTAATGCTGACAGTGAGGCTGCGTTTACATTTCTATCCCTTTCAAGGATTAGATTCATAAACTGTTGCATGCATTTTATTGCCAGTCTTATTTATCCTGTGGGAGTTTGTATGAAATAGTTAAAACGGTGATGTTTTGTTTGTGTTGGCTGTTACCAGCACTATACCAGTAGTGGGAGTCATGGAAAAACTGAAGTATTTAAATCTAGGTATAAGCAAGGTGTATAAAGAATGGAGTAATACCTCCTATGAAAACTTTCTTACATTTATCTCAATTAACTTAAAAAGTCCAGCCTTTGGGTCATACAAGCACACAGTTGTTCCCTGGTGACTAGATAGAATATATCTTGTGTTTAATAGTCTTTTTATAAAAGCTGCAGATTCAATGTGCTAAGAAATCTGTAGTGAGAACACATACTATGATTACAACATAATGATTTAACAAGGCTTGTCCTTTTTCTGTGGCCACTTGACAGAAAATAAAAGCTTGTGGTTTATACCTGAGGGAAATAATGTTTTCTTAATTTCAAACATTTAATTCAAGACATAAAGAGTAATGCTGAAAGACAGGCATGCCTATTTGACTTCCTTGTAGATCAGCTCTATCTTTCTGTGAATAGGGAAACTGGAAAGAAATCTCCAGATTTAATTTGCATTTTGAATTCAGAAATACTTCAAAGCTGCCCACAGTAATGTGGATTCATAGCCAGTTAATTTAAAAGAGAGTCAAACAGTGTATTTTAGAGAAACAGAAATTAATTTGTTACTTTCCCTGAATATTTGAAAATGTAAGGAATATAATGGGTCTGTGGAAAATTTACTGCAGTACAGTAATGGCAGCCATGTGGTTTGTAAGTGCTATGTTTTATTGCTCTTGAGTCTGCTGGAAAGAGTAAGGCATCATTTGGGCCAGAAATGAAAGCGATGAGACAAGCTAGTTAAAGCCTTTTTTGAATTAATTCAGGTGTTTCTGTGACCAGAGTTATATACACACACATTTATTTTTTTCTTGCTCATGGTGTGCTGGCTAGGGAAGAGCCTTGTCCTGGGTCAGCAAGAAGTACGCTGCCGGCACGTGAGGCTCTCAGCGGGAACACTCAGAACCCACCTGAACATCTTCAGAAAGCCCCGTACTACGGGAGAGGAAATATTTTACTTTATGTTAGTACTAAAACTAGAGAGTATGGTATCTGTTGGTAGTCGAAATTTTCAACAGCTCTCAAATCACCCACAAAGGTGTGAGCAGACAGGTCTGGAGAACAGTTATTTGTTGGTGGGGAGGCAGAGCCCAAGGAGCAATGCTGGCGGCCTGACACTGCCCCTGAGTTTGCCTCAGTACATACTCCAGCAAGGCCTCAGAGAGATGTTTTGGAATTTCTAAGCCCATTGAGCTTTCTTTTCTTCTGCACAGGATCTGCAAAAACAGCAATAAATTCCACTGGGGACATAGCCCAGTACAACCATTTGGGAACGGCCTTCTGAACTTCATCCCACAGGGAAATGGATGGAAAGTCTCTATACTTTCTTACTGATCAAGTCTATCAGAGATTAAACATGTCAATTAATGTCTTTCACTTGATATTTAGGGACTATTGCCCCTAAATATCAAATTGCCCAGATCTAGTTTATACACAGTTACATAGGTTAAATATTTGCTGTAAGAAGCAAGGCGCACGTGAAGCCAGGGAGATGTGCTGTAGCCAGCAGTGTGTCAGGGATGCCGACCGTCCAGCCTGGCACAGAGCATACAGCCCGAGTACTGCTGCTTGATACATCAGCAACTGCCAAATGGCAGTTAGTCAGAGGTGTGAGCCACCACAGATTAACATCACTTGTGGGTAGATGTTTAAGAGACGGCTTTAGCTATTTTGTGCACTCACCAAGAAAATCAGTTTCATGAATGTGAGGGAGCTTCAGCTGACATTCTTGGTCATACATCTAACAGGAAAAGGAGTTTGAGCTCTATTGGTCCTTTTTTCAGTCCACCTCAATTTTGAGTTTTCATTTGAATTAGGTGTTTTATAACCTACACATCTAAAGAGATATTAACATTGCATAATATGGTGTTGGCAAAAAAAGGCAGAGATTTTTACAATAAACTGCAACGAGATGAAAATTGGTTCAAGTGTACCAGATAGCTTCACTTCAGTGGAGCTGTCAAAACCTGATAAATGGCAAACTTGACGAGGGGTCACCAGCTGTTGTACTTCTTGGCAACTGCAGTGGAAGGCGGTTTGCATCTGCTGTGTCTTCTGCTCTGTTACAAAGAGTATGGCGAGACAGGACCCCCCACCCCGCCCCACCCCCCACCCCGTGCTGCTGGGGTGCTGCCCCTGCACGAGCAGGGTGCTGTGAGAGCGAGGAATGGGCTCCCTACCAGCAGTGGCACGGTGGGGTGACACACGGCTGCAGTGGCAGGGACTGAGGGAGCGCGGTGACCTTACAGCAGGGGCTCGGCGGGCAGGAGGGTCTGCTTGCCATGGGCAGTGGCTGCATTGGTAGATGGGCTTTGTCTGAGCCTCCTTGTGTTCTGGTAACAAAGGCCCAGACAAGCTTGTGTGCAATTTATTGTACCTGTGTGTCCACTGAGCTGCAGGACCGTAAAGCAGGGCTGTGGGGTGGCAGCTCACAGGGGTTCTCAGGATTTGTAATTTTCTCTCCTCACCTGGAAGTAGAAAGATATCGAGTGATCTCTGTATATAGGGTGGCTTGGGTTTGAGTTTCAAATTCTGTGTTGAAAGCATAAAACAAGAAAGCTGAAGAAATATTTCTTCTGTTCTGAGCAGCTCGCTCAAATATTATATATTACAGTTCATCATATGTTGTCTATGAACAATGAAGAATCTGACACAGGACTAGAAATTAGACTGAATTAATAACTAGAAATGTATTGTTGGAAACAGTACTGCAGTACTTGCCAGAGGGTGGACTACGTAAACCTACCTACTTATCTGACAGACTGTGGAAGCTGTAGAAATAACAAAAAGCAATGGCTTGCAGCACGAACCACCCACCAGTGCTGAAAAGTTCAGCACCAGTGTTTTAGTTTTGACAAAGTTATAGTCAAAACCAGACTGAAAAACAGTGGATATCAAAAGCTGCAACATCAACGCCCTTTTCAGCTGAGCTGTGGTGGCTCACAGAGCAGTTTGGCCTCTGCTTTTAGCTGTCACTTCTCAAAGTTTGTGATACTTTAAGTTGGTTGGGTTGGGGTTTAAGTTAAAAGAACATAGGAGACCTGTATATACAGGGAAATGGAAGGTGGGTGACAAGACCTGGTAGTCAGACCCTGAAACAAGAGAAGTGCCTTGCAGGAGTCATGGAGAGTGAGCTGTGCAGCAGAAACATTTTTTGCTTGCCTGTTGATGCTGCAGAAAGGGAGGGACTTGCTCACCGCATCTGACTTTTTAGAGAATACTTGCTAATACCTTTTGCCTCTGCATGTTGCCTTGGCCCCTGTCACTCTTTTCATTCTTTTTCCCTAGGATTAAAAGGATGGGGGGGTGTGTCTGTGTGGTGTGTGTGCAGCTGACGGTGGAAAACAGGAACAAATAGTATATTTGTTGAGGAAAACAATTTAGATTTTAAGCTGTTATTGAAAAATCTAATTTTTAAAAAATTAACGAAAAAATATTTTTATCAACTTCGGAAATCTTTATGGTTTTTTCCTTTTAAAATGCTTGCATGAATTACATCTATAAAAGGGGATTAAAGGAGATTTTGATGCTAAATAAACTTTGTTTTTCTGAACCAGAATGAAATTATTTTCCCTTTAGATTACTGAGAAAACATATTTGACTGTATTTGCTTTGAATAAACCTCTAAAATACATTGCTTAGATTCTATTGTCACTAAGAGTGTTGGAAGCTATTTATTTCAGACAAGAGGTAATTCCATGTCCTGTAAAACTACTTCAATGGAAATAAATAGACCCCAGTTTTAGAATTCTCATTTTGTCAAATGATTACATCACCAAATACTGTTACTATTGCACTGGCAGATTGCTGCCTAGTATATTATACTGCCCAGTATCACGCATATGCTTAAATTAAAGTCCGTCATGATGCACAATTTAGGGGAATGCACCAATAAAAGTGGGACATAATTTTGATTTTGGAAGCCTTTGCCTATAAATCTGTTCCTTTTTGATTGCTATTTGGCTTCAGAAATTTTGTAACCTTCCAACTTTACGCAACTTTTTGTTCTCTGCATGCTTAGTATGAGTATTTTTAAAAAATATTTTAAATAAATCAGAAGTTTTGATGGATTCCGTTTTGAAATACATAAATCCCCAATTGAGGGATAACAACATCAAAATGATAATAAGCTACTATAACTGAGAATTTAGGAGATATTTAGGGTTTCTACAGCCTATCTATATGTAGTGTGTGAATTTAACAAGCC
This sequence comes from Falco biarmicus, assembly GCF_023638135.1. Classification (NCBI taxonomy): domain Eukaryota; kingdom Metazoa; phylum Chordata; class Aves; order Falconiformes; family Falconidae; genus Falco; species Falco biarmicus. The sequence goes on along the minus strand of NC_079295.1, from coordinate 51,193,835 downwards.
ATGGCTATCCAGAATGTACTCGTAGCCAGGAAAGGATGTATAGTGAGACTATCCTTTACTAAAATGCTTGATCCTCCTGAATAGCAAGGATATTAACTTAACTAATGATCCTTTAAATGGGTATGTAAAATATAATTTAAGCTACTTGCAACATGCAAAAGAGAGGCATCATTTGTTACTGCCAAGCTCACTGGCATGTGGAAATCAGAAAATCATTAGCCTTGATAGAAATAGTTTAATACAGCAGGGAAGAGAACACATTATTTAGAGCAGTTAAATGACATTTGATGTAACTGCTGGCAAAATGCAGAAAAATGACTGTGATTTAGCAAATGATAAATACTGCACTTAGAACTTATGCATGCAAAAAATGAAAATCTTTCCTCATTATACTACATATTTAGCCGAGGAGACAAACTTTTCTAAAATGTAGCATTCACCAACCCTAATTTTTATAACTTTATTTCTAGACAAGCCTCATTCTTTCTCTGTCCATGGACTGTGCAACATTGCATAAGGAGTAATGTACGGATTCCATCTCTCACTCTGTAATTGCAGAAATACATTAAGAAAGGAGGTTTTCACACTGTTTTGACATGTAGTAGTGGCAGCCTATAGTCTTGTCCTGGGTGATGTCAGCTGGCTCTGACATGAGTTTCACCAGTGAACAAACCCGCTCTCATTGTTATGTATATGAAAATTATTTTAAAAATCCCTGGAAGAGATTTTACTGTGTATGTACATGTAATTTCAACTTTCTTAAAGGTCTCTTTTTACAGTGAGGATAGTGCAAAGTGACATTAGGATAACTGAGAAACAACTGGAGCCTACTTCCCTAGAGCAAAGTTGTATGTACTGCTCAGGGCAAGCTGAAGCAACAAACGCCTTGTTCAGTACTGGGGAAATGTAGCTGCATAAGAATTTCTATTAGAAAGGGAGAAATTACATCAGTATATGCTCATCTTCTATTTATTTTTCTAGAAACACAAAGAAAAAAAAATCCAACCCCCCAAAGAAAGAAATAGACACCACACACACGTACAAAGCTATGCATTTCTTAGCAGAACTCACAATGTACTTGTCAAATGTGCTTTTCTGTGTCACTGAATTTCCTCTCAAAGGCAGGTCGCAATGTCAGGTTTGTTACTGCGCCTGTCTCCTTTGGAACTTGTAATGGACATAGCTATGTGATTTTAGGGCCATCTACCTGAACTTGCAAAACCTTTACCCATACTGGTGGTTTGGAGTGGCACTCCTGCATCGCACTGGCACAAGAGACATTGTCTGACCTGCTGCTCCTAATCTCTGTTCTTATCTTTAATTATAGAGTGGCAAATTTTCTTCCAGAGAGAAAGAAAGAACTCAAATGCTTTAAACATATAGAAGTACTTGCCTAGGTATCTATAGAGATTTTGTATTGTGTGATCTTTTGTCAGCTGTGATAGTGGGTGAAATATGATGGTGGGTTTTTGACTGACTGGCAGGTTTGCACACGTGAAGTCACTATCCTATGTAATACTTACACTTTTATTGCACTAATACATATGGTACTTATCAAATTGACACCATTTGCAGGTGCTAGGGGTTCTGTTTTACATGAAGACTGTTTTGTAAAGTGGAAGGCGTTTACACCCATACAGCAAAATATTGTGTACGACCAAAAGTATCTTGTCCTCTATGAAATCAATCAAAGAAGGATACTGAATATAATGAAAAATGAATAAAGGCAATTAAAAACCTTTTATCAGTGCAAGATTTTTCTGGCTCTCTATACACATCTTCTGGGTTTTATTTTGCCTCTTATTGCATCTATTCGAGATCTTAGAAGTCCTTGGAGAAAATAGTTTGAATTTTCTTTAGAGCTACTGTGGGAGTGTATAAGAGCTCAGTTTTTACTCCACACCCCCGCTTCTCTCCCATGTAATTTTTCAAAAGTATGATGAATAAATGTCTTTCTAAGTTGTGTTTTTTATGAAAACAAGAGACCATGAAAAATCTGATTTTAAAGCTTTTGCTGGAAATCAAGGAACAACTAAATCAATACAAATAATGGATAAAAGCACACTGCTGTTTCCTTGATATTTTGAAGCATTTAAGTAACTGTTGTAAATCCAAACTAAGTACATGTAAAATATCCAATATTCTTCACATCTGCAGAAAAATATATGACTCATTCTAGCTATATAATCTATTTAATGGATAGAATCAGAAAAGATTGAAAAAAGGATCTTGATCTATACATATTTAATCTATACTTCTTTGCCACTGCAAAGGGCCACAGTTCTCGGGACGTGTCAGTAAGATTGTTAGTACTTTGGCTGCAGTCTTGTGAGTGTAATTGAGGGGCATATCATTGTGTTTAGACACCTGACTGCTCATCACAATTTGGAAGCTGTGGATAAAAGCCTATAAATCAGATAGCTCATGCTAAAGATTTTTTCTGAACATGTAAGTAGCTTACAGCACAAGTAATTTTAAACGTTAATGGGCTTGTAGAGCATTTCCTTCAAAGGTCCCTCTCTCAATGTCTAAACCTCTTGTAAGACTTTTTTTCCCCCCCCCCATCTGAAAGTAATACCTGCTGTAAATTTCTGCAGTCATTGTGGCTTGGGATTGACAATATCCAGAAGAATGTCACTTTGTATAGTATAAATTATCCCACCCTCTAAATTTTTGGAAAATGGTATGCTGGGGAAGTGAGCAACATTCCGATTCAAAATGTGCTGATCAAATGCTCAATCTGAGCAACAAAAGCAATACAGAAACCTAACACATTTGCTCTCTGGCACAAATGGTGAATATCAGAGAAGTAAAGAAGACAGACAAAGGTTCTGGGACTTTTTTAACAACCAAATCTACAGCAGTAGAAACATTTTTTAATGCATCAGTACATAGTGCCATTTACTTTGCAAGTCCAGCTTAAAAAAAGCTGAAGTATAAGGTGTTATGTGTATGTATATTCATCTACAGAGACAAGGCTGTGATGCTGAACTTGTCAGGATGTTGCCTGAAGCTTTCATGTAAATTGGATCAGACCAAAATGAACTGAGAGTGGTGTCTGATTGCACCACAGCATAAATTTGCAAGAAACAGTATTGAGGAATCTTAATACGATACTCATGCTTTCATTCTTCCTTCCACTCTGAGTGCTAGGGTTGATCATGGTGTTTGCAATGTGTGTGCCTGCCTGACTTCTGCTGCTTCCTCTCTTAAGCGCTCCCATGCAATTTTGGATTTGTTCTTACAAGTCTCCTGAAAATAAATGCCAGCCAGTAGAACCATGTGTGCCAGTGCAGAGGGAGAGGCTGCATTTAAATCATGTGCGTCAGCTGTCATTGAAACACACATTGAACCGGCTAGGTGGCTCTTTTTGGGACAATAATGATCAATTATGTAAAGAGAAAAGGATGGGTAAGGTGAAAAAAAGTGATGGGAAAAAAACTGCAAGAATGCGTGTGATCCTACAGTTCATGCTTATGCTTACTCTTTTGTTGTCTCCTGTTCTTTGAAGGCATTTTGTGTCAAATTAGTATTTTGACCTAGAGTTTGAAAAAAAAGTTGTCAAATGATTTTTTAATGATTATTTCTTTCTTTTCATAATAGTGCTTTTATCAAAATATCCCTCCTAGAAGTCTGGGGTCTATTAATTCCTGTTGTTTTAGAGAAATGACATTGATTTTTCAGATTGTTTCTTTAAAATGGACTAGTGTGAAAATTATTTAGAACTCAGAACTATACAAACATCACAATTAAAACAATATTTACTTTGAGATTGATTTTGCTTGTCAGATTCCATTCCTTTCTTCCTTATATGATCAAATTTATTTTTCAAGCTGTCCATATAGAAAGAGGTAGAAAGTGGCTGCAGTGACAGAGAAATCTGGAAATCTTATTTAAAAACATTCTTTAATGGAGAATAATATATAATTTAGATATTTTCTTTTATCTTCTCTTGTACTTTAGAACTAAATGTATCTTGTAATATAGTGCTCATGGAAGGTCAGGGATAAATGATTTGCAGATTCATGTAGAACTTCTAAGTCTTGCCATAGCTGAGGGTAAAAATGTATATAGATGATGCAGGCTAGACCAGAACTGCAATAACATGTTGTCCATCATTTTTAAGCACTGACAGTCCAGGTCATTATCTGGATTTCTCTCACGTCCAGATAAAAACAATTTTCTTTTCTTTAATATTTTCTGCATTAAATTTCAAAAAGTATTTTCTTTTCTGTTTTTCCCCTAAAAAAAGTTGGTTTTTCCCCCCAAAAAAACCAGTGGTTTTGGCATGAACAAAATATGTTTTAGTAAACTTTCTTCTGACAGTGGTGGTGAATACTTGAAAACTAGTTCCATTTTAGGAAAGTACATATTTTTATAACCATTTCAAGGTACCTTTTTAATCACAAAGGTACTAAGTATGTTGCTTGCTTTGAAAAAAAATGTAGGGTCTGCTTGGTTCTTAAGCAAGTCAGAGTTCTACTGTGCATGAAAATATAGAAATACAGTCCTCCTCTAGTGAAGTAGGAACATGTAAGAAAGAAGAGATCCAGAATATGGCAGGTGGAAATTACAGGAGATATGCTTTCTCTTCAGTCTCTGTTCCTCAAATACTGTTTTTTAATGATTTGAAAAAAAAACATAAAAAACAAACAAACAAAAACCCAAACAAACAAACAAAAAAGCCCAAAACCAAACCCAAAAGTTTAAACTAGCTTTTTTTATACTTTCACCACTGAACTTTCTTTAGCAATAAGTCTGTGCTAGAGCAATTGTCAGTTTTATTTAGCAGTCCATGTCTGTTGGGTGGGAGGGAGGTTGACTGCCTTTAGCTTATGAAAAGTATGTTTTTATTGAGCTTGTCTTACATTAATTTCTGGCAAAACAGTAACACCTGTTTGTGAAATAAGAGTGCATCAAATTGGAGCTGCTTACTTGAAACAGCTGCGTCTTGTTGCCATATATTGAGCTTTAAATTAAGTGAATGTGTTTCTGAGCAAGCTGAGGAAGATGAGGGACGGCTGTGCACAGTGGGAGCGGGGAGGAGGTTCTCGGGGCTGGGCTGGGCTGGGCTGGGCTGAGCTGCCTGGGAAGAGCAGCCTGGGAAGAGTCCAGCTCTTGGAATAGCGCTTGAATTTTTTTTCATATTATGCCTTCATGCACGAAGTCAGATTGCAGGTATGGTGAGGGGGTTGGGCTATGTGGTGTGTTTGGGTTTTTTTGTTGTTGTTTTGTTTTGGGGTTTTTTTTGCTTTTAAGTCTTCTTGTATATGTCTGGAATCTGGTCATTGAGATAGTCATGCTGCTTAGTCAGACGCTGGCGTTTGTGTGGGTACTTGCATTTTACAGCACTCTATGCACCTTAGGTCGTTGTGTACCTAAATACAAGGACAAGATAGACTTATTCCATTACATTTAGTTTCTGAAAGGCGAGCAGCTGAGGGAACCGCATACAAGTCAAGTAGGTAAGATAAGATTCTGCAAGAAAATAAAATGGGTGATGTGAAAGGAAACAGTGGCACACGACTCATAGCCAACCTAAGGTTCAGTCCAGCTATTTAATCACTGTCAAATGTTACTTTGTAATTAAATTATAAATCCTGAGGGTTTGAAATTTATTTGTACCTTTTTTGAAGATAATGGAAGATTAGCTGTCTTATTAGGTTTTGTTCTAGGCTGGCATTTGAAGGTTGATTATTATTCTTTTCATCTATATGTATGCATAGATATGTATGTGTGTTTTTAGATGAAGGGTGTTATATATATTTCCTAGTTAAATAATAAAACATTGAAAGACTCTGCCAGGTTTTGGTATTCAGTGTAACTCATAAAGGTTATAGTGGGTGTACCAAAGGGGAAAAAAAATAGCATGCAAGTTTCTCCAGCAGTTACCATAATTAGCCAGTTAAAGTTTCTTTTTGTCTCTGCTATCCTGATTCTGTTTGTGTAGAGTGTTAAATAATTAGAGAGAATATAAGTCTACGACTGTTTTATTCCTCTCCCACCAACTCAAATGTGTAGCACGCACTTTAAACGTTGTCCCCAAAAGTAAGTCTCTGTGGCTTTTGATAGAAGCCTCTTCCCTACAAACCAGTGCCCTTGTTTCTACAACTGTGAGCATGGTTCAAGACACAGTCAGATGAAACAAGGCAAAGCACCTCAACACTTTATGTGGTAGATGGTTAGGCTCCAGTCCAGCTTCAATGACAGTGAGCAGTAACCTGTTGGTTGTGCAACTTTAGAAGATTTTCTTTGGAATTTATCTATTATTGCTTCCCAAACTACCTATCCCATCCTTAATATAATTGCTGATGAGTAATTTTTAATTTGGTAAGTATTTATATTACATACTCTAGTATGAGTTACTCACAAAGTACCATTTTTATAGGACAAGATACTGAAAACATTTAAGTACTGGTTTTGCTAGTTGTGTTACCTTTTCCATTTTAAATATTTTAAATGTAAAAGATCGTGTACTGCAAGACAACTGTGAGAAAGTGGTGCAGTGGCACCAAACAAGAATAGTTTCAGTGTGAGTATCTATAGTAATAGAATAATACTCTTTGTAGATACTTGCCAATCAATTAGAGCACTTTTTTTCTCCTCTACATTCTCACAGTTAGTCATGTATTTAATATTTCCTTTTTATTCAGTATATTGCAGAGGGAACTAGCACAGTGAATTCTCTTGCCTCTGAAGATAAACAGGATATAGTTTTACATTACTTGCAATTAAAAAGATAACTGAGGATTTTCCATGTGGAAAACTTTGTTTAGATCATACACTATGACATGCATTATCTACAAAATTGGTCTTTATTAGTTCCGGTGCTCATGGAACTACTCTTAAAGAGTAGGCAATGTGGGTTACTAAATCAAAGTATATTAGCTAATTGTGAATAAAGGAAAGATAAAAGAGAGTGGTGAGAAAATTGCATATGCTCAATCAAAATAGAAAATCTAATAGTCAATGCCAAATGCTTTTAAAATATGAATGTGATGGAGATGCTTGAAACTCTATTAGGTTAGAATTTCCTGGTTTTTATATTATGTTTAGAAGTGTTAGGGATTACTTTCTACTTATGTGACTCTTGAAAGTGCGTACTCGTGTGAGTAAATTCCTGATTCATTAGATTCAGGTATGGCATAGTAGACATAAAGATGAGTACTGTTTGTTTTAGCAGTAGTTATAATAATTTTGTCATACAAGCTTGGTTGTGAAAGCTGAAAAAAGGACAATGATAAATAACGTTTCTAAATCTCATTTGGAACCACCCCACAGTGGAAGGTGCAAGCATTTTGCTTTTTATGTAAAAGATGGGTAAAATAAACTGTGATTTTTTTCCTCTCTTGTTTTCTCCTGCTTCTGCTGCCTTAGGGTATTTATTTTGTGTGGTCCTCCACTGACATGAATAGGATTTGCCATAGAACCTGGGAAGTACAAAGATCAAACCTTTTCAGTAGTTAATAAGCAGTGCTGCTGTTTAATAATATCATTGGAAAACCATTTACTGTCATGATAGACTCAAAAAAACTTTTGGATTGACCCTGCAGTGAAATAATAGTGGAAGTGTGGTAAACCCGTTCTAAGTGTCAGGTGCAAAAGTCTAAAATCAATGAATAATCCTGAAAAAAGTAGGAAAAAAAAATCTAGCTCGAAGTTTGAGAAAGGGTGAAAATAAGAAAACTCTTGGTAAAACTGGAGCTGCTACTGCCTGCTGCAGTAAGCCGTTCAGCTTTTCTGGCTTCTGAGATTCCCAGTAGGATTCTGTAGACATCCGACTGGAGGTTGGAAGGCGATACAAGATGACAGTACAAGAATGTAAAAAATTACCAGCGAGTTTCTGAGAACAACTTTAAACCACATAAGCCTTTTTAGGGTCTTGAGGTTTTTGTTCTTTTTTTTTTTATGTTCATGGGTAGGTGACAGATTTTTTTTATATTTTTTTAGGAATGGTTCAAAATATACCCATAAGGTCGATAAATTTTGACACATCTTTACACATGGGTAGCGTGAAATCTTAGCTTTCACAGCTGAAGAACTGATCATACAGCTTTTGTGTAGGCAGGGAAATTAACACAAAACATATTCTTATCACCCCCAGCAAATATTTATTGTTTAGTTAAGGATTAAAAAATGGACACATTGAATCTATCCCTGGAGTCTAGCTTTGGAAATCTGCAGTTGCCATACTGCCATTTTTATTCTAATCAAAATTGTCTGCTTAAGGGAAGATCAATTAAGAGTCACCTTCCTCCAAGAGTCTGGAGGCGTTTTTTGTAAATTAATCAAGTTTCCAAATACCGCTGCGAAATAGGTAGAATAATATCTATTTTACAAATGAGGAAAGTGACACACTTCAGTCGCATGCCTTACTCAAGGTCACCCAGTTAAATTGGTGGCATAGCTCATTAAAAATTATCCAGTTCCTCGTTACTGCATCCATTGGATCACAAAGTCTCCAAAAGTTTCCTTGGCATCCAGTGAAAACCAAATATTCTTTCTTTGAATTCTCTTCTTTCTGTAGGTGGCCAATGTTGCCATTAATCTCAATAGCTCCATTTTATAACTTTTTTTTTTGTGTTGAATCATTATGTCTATTTGGTGTTTTAAAGCTCTGCTTTGAGAATTTACCCAACCACTCTTTCCAAGTTCTGTGAAATATTTTGCTGTTTTGAATGACATGGAGTTAGTAACCCACCTGTCAAACTCTTCAGAGGGTTTTCCGAGCAAACCAATAAAAAGTCAAAAGACATTTTTTGTCCAGTACTTGTTCTTTTTAATTTTTATGCCTGGCAAATTATGCCTGACAAAAATCTGGCCATTGAATTGGCTAATATAGAAAACACAAATTCCAGGCCATGCCTGTTTTCTGCTGTTGACAGTTAACATTGCCCTCATTTTGGCAGTATTTATTAGCGATGTTTTTTTGTTTGTTTTGGGTTTTTTGTTTTTTGTTTTCCCTTACTTTCGTCATCCTTTCATTTCTTTGCTTGACACTCTTTCAAAACTGTGACACCCTGTCTGTGGCTGACAGGACAGGTGAGTTCCAGTCCTTGAGGAATACTCCTTCCTGCCTCGACAGAGGAGCATGGATAGAAATCCTCCTCTGGAGAGACTGAACATATCATTTCTTTGACGTGCTTAGCCTTTGCTGACCAGACAGACACCCATGAGCCAAGATGTGCATATGGGTGACAGTATACTGCCCTCTCGTTGCTCTCTCCCCAGACCCGGTCTGTTGTCCCTTTTTTGGAAGAAGCAGAGTTTTACTTCTGTGTGTGAAAGATCAGAGGTTGTGTCTTGGGTGCTTTTACCGAAAAGCTTAATTACTTAAAATATCTTTTGAGTTCATTTTGAACGGTTGCTTTCATAAACTTCACAATATTACCTATTGTAACCAAAATCGTTGCATCGGGATTTATAAAAACTAAGCTCAGTCCTTGCTTGAGTCTACTTTCTGTAGCTTGATTGGCCATATTGTTATTTAGCATCTGACAGAGCACGGAAGAATATTAGGCATGAAACATTAATCAGGAAATTACGCATTGCTTTCACAATTAATGTGCAACTGGACTTTACTTTGTAATATTGTATTAGCTCTTAACATGCAAATTATTGTGGGTAATTACCTCATTTTTCAGTGGCCATTTGATGGATTGAAGTTTCATGTAGAATGTTCAGTGTAATTTGAAATCTTGCAATGATTTGCTGCTTTACTTTTTCATACGAATCTTAGTTTTCTTTATCATACATCAGGCATGAAGAGCCTACAACACTGTAAAATCTAATGTACAAAGTTCAATTTTTCAATTCTTTTAACTTTGACTAGAGCTGGCAATTTGGTCAGCTGTTACAGTAAAGATGTCTCTTGCTGCAGTATGTTTGGAAAAAAAAAAAATTGCCTGTGATGCTATTTATAGTACACGAGTCAAGCTGCCTTTGTACCATCTGCTTAAAACAAAAGTGAAAGAGTAGTCTAACATATTGTCTTTTATATTCTGTAATATGTGATTGTATTGTGCTCAATAATCTGTGATGAATCAAGTAATATATTTCAAAAGGAATAATGGAATTATATGATTAAATGTTAACATGCCTCAGCAGTTTTAAATTTAACAGTCCTGGGTGCCTGGGTGCCTTTTTTTTTTTTTTTTTTTTTTTTTTGTCTAAGATGTATACAGTTTTACATTGCTACATGTCATGAAGGCATTACCATAACAAATAGAATATATTAGAAGGTCTCTGGCCTATGAAAATATTTTGATGTGTGTGAATAACTCTGAAAATTTAGGTAATTCTTCCTTCATGTTTTCTGATCTTACATGTCAATGTCACAAGTATTTGTTGTGATCTTGTCTATTCAAAATCCTGCTCCTGTAAAATAGCTCCTCCATAAAAGCCAAGCAATGTAAAATTGAATGCCTATATTTAAATAGATTTTAACGATAATAAAACTCTTGAGATTAAAATGGTTTCATTCACCAAGACAGTTTCCTCTGCAGTATGCAATTTGTGTCACATTATGTAAAATACAATTTCAGAAAAAGATTTAAAATAAAAGCACAAATAAAAAGCATTTTATAAAATGAAACTAGAAATGTTATGCTTTTAGTCCTAAGTACAGAATGAAAGCAGGTTATGATACCCTGTCTTTAAACACTGAATTTCTGTGGCTTGATTTTTGTTCTTTCTTGCCTATGTGGCTTTGACACTCAAATTTCAAGCCCTACTACCAGCATTTCCCTTCCCCAATATTTAATGTTTTTTTTCTCCCCATTTTAAGAGGAAAACTAAAGAATTAGAGCGTGTCAAGTGCAGGAAAGAGTAGCTTTTGCATTTGTAGGTAACAGTCTGGCATTTCAGAATATCGAGTTTACATCACATAGTTGGTTTACCAGCACAAAGGTTTATATCAGTTCTGTTGTGATAAGAGGTACTGACTGTCATTTTCTCAGAAAAAAAACATTTAAATTTTTATGTGAAATTGTGTGTCTGAAAAATGTTCTTCTCCCACCTAATGGCAATGTCAAACCTTCTGTTTCATGGAATTTAGTACCTTGTAAATAATTTTTATATACAAGCTATGAGCTAGTGGACTGATGAAAGCACCATTTCCTACCTGGTGCTTAATAAGTGATGGCAAGCAAATATATGAGAGTGGTGATCCTTAAATGACGTGTTAATTAACAATGCATGGATAAATCAGGTTCGTGCCTTTATCAAACAAGGTTGGTTGATTTTTAGTGATGGATGTACCTTGCAGAGCTGAATAGTTTGGAAGACTTCTCAGGATGATGTTTCTGAGGGAATTGGGCATGTATTTGCCAACTAGAACTGTGTTTGTATTCTGAGAACAGAAGGAGCACACCTGATGTGTCAGTGTGTACAGTGCTGGAGTGTATCTACAGAGAAAAATTGAGAAAGAGCTCATTAAAGTTAACTTTCTCTCCACTGCCTCCTTTCCCTAGCCCACAGGTACGCTGTGCACAAGTAATACTAATGATATTGCACTCTTCACCTAAATAAAAATTGTATTCATTTTTAATAACAAAAGAGCAGCAATAATAAAAAAGTCCAGACTTTGTAGTCTGAGTACGAAGGGTAGTTTAAATAGGTAGGTAGCCATTGCAAGCACCGTACTTTACTCTCATTAACAATCCGCTGCACTGTATGTTAGCTATAAATATTTCAAGCCTAAATGGAAAACAAGCAGAACAATCTTGCCAATGATCCTATTTCTCAGAAGGGTAGGAATTGGTTTAAATGCCTCTACTAATTACAGTTGAAGACTGGAAATTATAATGGGAGGTGAGCTGTGCTGTGCCATGCAGTGGTGCATGACATTACATATGCTGATATCTATGCACACTGCAGTGAAGTGCCATGTAGAGATACTTTCTGGGTCCAGAAAGTGGCACTGAATAGTAGTTCCTGCTGTTTCTCATCTAGGCAAGTCTCCATAGTGTTTGCTAGCTTAAAATAAGGTGCCTTAAACACTGTCCTGAAATCAGCTAGAAATTACTTCAATTTTTGTTATTACGTTATGGTTCAGGTATATGACTTGGTAATTTTGTCTTTTCATCTGGTAAATGTGGTAAGAGAGTGGATTCTTGGAATATGTCTTAATAACATAGATGTTGACTGCTTCACCCAAGCAGTGATATTGTCGCAAGCAGCAAATGCATATCGAAACTCTCATTCTAATAGTTAACTAGGGCAAATTGCACAAAGAAAATAAAAACCTTGAACCTTGATGATTGCCGTCTCTGCTGTTTGCATTTTCTCGGAAATGCTAAGAGGCATTTGTAGCTTTAGATATGTAGTAGTGACATGTTGTTCTGTGAGCTATTGGAAGATTATGTCGTTATCAAGTTGTAGAGGATCAACATGAGCTGTCTGTTGCCTCCCATTTGCTGCTTTTTTCCAAGAGTAAGTTCTTTTCTCTCTGTTCTTACATTATGTGGCAAACAAAGCTACAAGCAATGTCTCCATGTTGCTAAGAGTGGGGGAAGAAATAACAAAAAGGGGAAAAAAAATCTGGTACAGAGGTAAGAAAAATCCAAGCACTTTTAGTTAAGAAGTCCAGTACTGAATTCAGCTGTTTTTAAAACTGTTTTGGTCCTAAAAGTTATTTATAATATTTACTTCAGCATCTGTAGCTGTAATCATGCTTTCTCTTGATTATAAATTCTTCAGTTGCCAATAAGACTGTTATATTATAAATATTTTTGTAGAAAACAGTTCTAGATGAATGAAAGACAACCTGAGAGAAACAAAATTTTGAAATGAAAAAAAATTAGAAAATAGAGCTTTGGTGTTGGATTAAATTTAGGTTGTTTGCATGAATTGATTGCACCAGTTGCCACAATGATTTGAACTAATAGCTGCTCTGTTTTGTCAATATTAGAAATACTTGCATATTTTGCAACTCGGATGCATTCAAATAAACTTGCTGAAGTCATTGTGAAGACCAAGTGGATCAAATGTTGCATAGATGCTCGTGATACAATAGTAATTATAATTATGCAATAAACATTAAACAAAACTGTTCTTTATAGGATAGCAAACTAGTCTGCATAGACTGATGGGGCACTGAACCTCTAAAAGAAAATTGCTCTTATGTAAATCACCTGCACTCTAGCACAGTGCTTGGGTGTGTGTCCCAAAATATTACAGCAGATTGACGCAGTATGGACAGGAAAACGCAATACGAGGATTAACTGGCAGCTGAACAGTTTGTCACAGAACAATTGAGATGGACTCTAGTCTAAGTAATTGGTATCTAAGACATTAGAAGTTACTACATTCAGTCACAGAATAGCTTTCAGGATCATTGTCATTTTTTACCTGTCATACCAAAAGCAATTCAATCATATGTTTTGAATCATACGTAAAAATAAGTCATGTTATTATGCAGCCTTCGTTGTCTCCTCCACTCTACTCACAATTTCTTTTTGGATTACTGACATTTTTCTATCTCTCGTAATGTTCAGAACTGCCAAAATCAAACAAACTGATTGCTGTAGCAATGCTGTGAGAGACTAGAGCCTTTTTTTGCCCAGCAGGAACTCTTCCCCAGTGAGGCTGAGTGAGATCATATAACACAACAGAGATTTTATTGCAGTGAAGAAGGCCAACCCCATACTGTGCCACATTACCAAAAGTGCCGCCAGCAACTTCAGGGGAGCAATCCTCCCCCTCTATTTTGCACTTGTGGACCACAACTGGAGTTCTGTGACCTGTTTTGGCTCCCTAGGACAAGTAAGGCAGGGGCATACTTCAAAGAGTCTGATGGGGGGTCATTGCTGAATAATTTGACGTTAGCAGGGCTTCAATGTGGTCTTCCATAGTAAACTTAGCCAATTCAGGGAGATGTTGGCTGATTAAGTGGGTGGAAGAGAGAGGTGGGAAATTGGCTGGGCTCAAAGGGTTGTGATCAGAAGCAGAAATCCAACTGGTGGCCAGTGATTAGCAGTGTTGCTCAAGGATCAATACTGTTTAATGTCTGTTGCAAAGCTGGAGCACACAAGCTACAAGGAGAGAATGAAAGTGCCGAGTTCAAGGCTGAAGCCTTATCTTGAAGGGGAAGGGGAGATATTAATACTGTCTGTAACTGTTTGATGGGAGGGTATAGAGAAGATGAAGTTATAGTCTTGGAGTCACAGTAAAAGGATGAGAGGCAATGGTCATAAATTACAATATAATTCCAGTTAGATGTAAGAGTGTTTTCCTCATGAGCGTGCTTAAAACTAGATCTGTTCAACAGTGTTGCAGGTTCTTCAGCACTGAAGACTTTCAAAACTTGACTGGACTAAGCCCTGAGCAACCTGATGTAGTTGAGACAACTTTGAACAGGAGGTCCCTTCCAACCTAAATAATTCTCTGATTCTGTGAAATTATATACATTGATTTATAAAGATTAATTAAAATGCATTATCAATAATTAAATTATATAAAAATAGTATATAGATATTTCCATATATTTTTTAATTTTTAAAAAAATGGATTGCCTGCTGGTTTGAATGTATTGTCACTGCAGCAAAATTCAGTTCCTTCTGTTCAAAAGTGAAAAGTTAAGGTATGCGAGCAAAGTCCTTCATTCAGACTCTTTATTAATTATGGCAAATTAACAAAACTAAGAACATAAAAGCAAAATAGAATGCACTGATTTTCCTTCTATCAGGATCCTTCACCTTGTAGTCCCCCTCCTTCCTCTGCTTGACCCTCTGTCCAAGCAGTTCTTGTGAGTATTGACAGGACCGTTGGGTTTAGCTGCCCAGGTCTCCTGGACCTGCTCTCTTGTAGTAAGTGTCCGAGGGAGTTCTAAATTGTTGTGAAGCTCACTGTAATCCATCACGTATCCAGGAGTATTAAGGACATAGAGTAGGGTCTGAGTCCAACAGAAGCATCCATTCAAGTAATATGTATGATTACATGAACAAGAGAATATTCTGTGTTAAATCACAACAGAAATATAAACTTTTCAGGTAGCTAATGCCACAAGTTAAAGCAAAAAGTATATTACAAAGAATGTGTAGAAGTCACTAGGGAAGAAAAATGAAGGCAAGAGAAAATACGGTAGGAAGTTAAAAGTAATGATATAATCAGTAAAGGATAATTATAGTCTGTTTAAGGATCTATGAAATGATATTATTGAATATTTTTTATCTCATATAAAATGCTATTTGGTTTAAAGACAACACAGAATTGGGAATCAATTTTCACAATCTGTGAAAGTTTTCAAGATTTAATTTTGTGTGTATTTATTCTAAATTAGGAAAAAAGCTTCTGAAAAATACATGCCAACATGTCGGTAGCCAACAGCCAATAGCTTTCCTTCCTACTGTTATTTTTTTAATTGAAAATATTGAATATTCAAAATACTGACATTCACATCCAATGAACTAGTGATGTCAGCTGCTATTTTTGACTTGTTAAATTTTCAACCAAGCATCTTCATACTATGTTTCATGCACAGAAGACTTGAATAAATACCAAAATAATACATTCTATTAAAGAGAGAGAGATAACCTAACTTTTCCAAGATGTAGAAAGCTTGGGATTCAACACAATCTTTGAATAAAACTTGCAGATTTCACACCCATCAAGTAAGTTCTCTCTCTTCTGTGCTGCTGGTTCTCTGGGTCATGGAAGAGAGCTGCTGTGCCAGGGTTCTTCTGCTCAAGTGTGCTGTTTAAAGTAGTATTTCCTATACTTATAGTGGATTTGAGGTCAGGTTTAAGAGCTTATGAGTTTGAATTCTTTGACATTCTCTCTCCCTCTTTATCTAAGCTGGTTGCACTTGTTTTGACTTCTCTCCATGAGTCACAGTTAAAGCTAACTCGGTCAAATAAAATGTAACAGTTAGCCCAAGAGTGTAAGACTGAGTGATGCCGTCCTTTGTATGCTCTGTGGTTGCTATGTGGATTATAAACTTCTGCTTTTCCAGAGTCCTAGTTACTGCTTTTCCACCTCAGCGTGCCAGGTGTATAAGTATATTATCCTGTTGAGGGATGGACAGTTATCTCAAACATAGAGTGCCACTGGGTGATGTCCCAGAAGTTACAGAAATAAAATGCTAGTCTGGAAAAGTTAAATTTCAGGAATTCTTTCCTTCAGAATTCTTCCCCCCCACCCCTCAAAATTGCTCTTAGGAAAGAGATTGGCTTTAGTTCATTGATCTGTGATACTGTCTTTAAACTCTCAAAGTGCTAAGCAATCAACACTCACCTAAATGCTAAAATGATGTGGGGTTTGTGTTTCCTTAGAAAGGTTAAACTGGTTTCGAGTAACATACACAACATGTCCTGTAAGTACTGATTATCTTGGAACAAGAGCTTGTGCAGGTGCAGACTCTGAATTTCTAGTGTGCAGATGTTGTTTTATGAATGTTACCCAGATCTTCTCTTCTGGTTTATTCCTATTGTTTTTTACATGGCTTATCCTAAATTAGCTTAAGAGGTTTTTGATGTTCATAACGTGTCTTCTGAAAAATGCAGGGGGTTTTGCATATCCCCCTCAAGAACTTCAGTAGTATGAAGTACCATACGTAGCCTTTTCTGTTAGCAATTATATTTCTGAAATAGAAAGTATTGACTATTTAATTTTCAGTGTAATTTAAAAAATAGAGAAAAGTCGCTATTACTGAAATTAAGCAGATACTGTATAATAAATAATGTAAACGGTAATTTAGCATTTCTGTCTGTGAAATAACCATGAACAGGACATTATTTTCTAGGTTTAAGTTTTAAATTTCATTAATTGATTGTGGATGATTTGTAGCCAATTTTCAGAATCCTAGTGTTTCTTCATTGTCTTCAAATAAGCATAATGGTATTGGTTATCAGGTTTTGTTGAGAATGGTACGTGAGGGTGCTGAGTGCAGCCATACACATGAATTAATAAATGAAATCAATGTGCCAGTGTAGAGGAAATATAGAAGAGTTTTTGAATATAAAAAAATAATTAATACTTTAAAATTCAAGATTTTGCTACTTAATTCTGTTATTTTAGCAAGCTAATCATCAATGAGCATTGCTATTTATTGCAGAGTAATCTACCACAGTAAAACTTCAGCTGCAGACATTATGATCTACTTCTGCAGCATTTGCATAGCTATAAAATTTTCTCTTTTCACATGCTATTTGTCATGTGATTGTGTGTTCTGGAGTGAGAGCAGCAGCATCTCTGATATGCATAAAACTCACAAGCTTATCTACTGCCAAATTGAACTATGGTGCTTTGTTAGTACAATACAGTGATAGATATGTACCAGTACAAAATGTGATAGCAGCAAAAAAAAAAATGAACATGGGAAAAATGTGGGGTGAACAAAATAAATGCCGATACAGCTTTGGTATAAGAAATGTTCAGGTTTATTGTTAGGAGGAAGTTATAATGGATGAAGCAGCAGTTGTTCTACCACCCAAGTGTATGCCTCTGGGCATTATTTGAGAGTCATTTCAGAGATCAGAAGAATCCAATTCATTGGGAGTTAATACTGTTCTTTCTTTGCCAGGTTCCACCAGCAAAGTCTCTGTACTTTGTGTTGTGCTTTGTAAGCTAAGTGAGATAAAGTTCTCATGCAAAAGTACCCCCAAGGGAGAAAGAGCTCCTGGATCTGTAGACTGAGGTGTAGGACCTAGTGGACAATATCTTCAGGACTCAAGTGAAACTTCTCTTGAAGCCAAGTATTTTGTACTTTAAAGCTAAAAGCACTTGAGAAAATGCTTAATTGGAGATACTGAGTTTTTCCTCTTTCATAATTATTTTATCATCGTAATCCTTATGTGGAGAACAATGTCCCACATTGCTTGGTTCATAATTTGAGACATTACTGCTCCATTCATGGGCTGTTTCCAGAAATTAAACGCCCAGGGCTGAGAATATTTATTCAGTTGGGTTTGTGCAAAAAGTCTTCCTGTCTACTCTTTAGAGAGAGGATTTTATTGTTACTGAATTAGGTTGGGAAATGAAGACTTCAGCCCAAATTATAATTATTTTTCTGCATCTGCTCCAACCATTTACATGGTTTATGCTTGTAAATTAGGTGTTAATGAAATCCAAGTAGGGTAACAGTGTGGAACATCAGAACTGCAATTGACTGGAGAAGTAGAGAACATTCAAATATCTCTGAGGAGATCGCTTCACTTGAACAATAACTCTGGGGCGTTATATGATATGCACAGAACCATCATTCTGTTACAGAAACTATCTCAAATAGAAAAAGAACAGAAAATCTACCTTATAGAAGCAATTGTACTCTTTGTACTTTTCTTAAGAATGGATCTCTTTCTTTCTGAAGTCGACCATTCCCCCATCCCCTGTCGTTGTGACCCACCCCCCCATCCCCCCCACACCCAGCCAGTGTAACGTTATTATTATTCAACATTTACATTCCAGATAAGCAACTGTTGCATGTATCAGCATACATGTCCCTTTCACAGGTTTTTTTGTACTCTACCTGCCTGAAAGCACCGATTAGAAGTGGTCCCACCAATTCTCCTCGTTTTAGGTGTATTGGATATAAATGGATTTTGGACTATGAGTACCTGTTTATGAATGTTCTAAGCCACTAGTGTTAAGGTTAGTACCTTTAGAAAACTGAGCTATAAACAGTTACCTGTAGAATTAAAGGGAATGTTGACATTGATTTAAATGTTGTATGCAATTAACTTCTAGGCAGTATTTGTCTGAGATGTGCGGGGGAGTGCTACTGATGATGTGATATTGTGCAGAATGCAAACGTATAATGCCTTGGCTCTGAAGTTGTGCATTTGTGACACTGTCAATATACCTGCCCTTCTATAATTATTGCCTTTACAGTGACATTCAAATTATTAAAAGAATATTCATCATCGTAGGGTGATGAAAAAAATGAATGAGGGCTGATTTAGTATGTGGAAGGTATCTTTAGTGCAGGTATCTCCTTGAGCCACAGTGTCACTGTGATACTCTCTCTAGACCTCAGCGATGGCCTTTTTCTGATTAGGATTTACCAGATGAAAATCAGGGGAGAAACAGGTGGTTTTCAGCCCTCTCACTGACCCAGTCTGGAGAGAGTTTAAAAGTTGACGTAGGCTGACTAAGTAGGTTTTTCATAGTTCTAGTGCTCCTGATTTAAGAGCTGTAAGAAGGTTTACAAAGGTATCACACTAAACAGTCTGAGATTGAGAGTTAAGAATAAATGCAAAATAAAGTGGTTTAGAAATACTGAAATTAATATAGTTATGGCAAAACAAATACCTTACTCTGAGTGACAGTCTGTGAAACTAAAATTGGACTGGGTTCATCTGCTGGGAACTAGCTGATCCAAAGGACTAGCAGCTCTGTACTTAACCAGGTTATGCTTGTATAGATTGTTCTAAACCCAAGCAGGACTACCTCACCTGCTAGAAGGAATGGGAAGGCAAATCGTGTATGGAAGGTAATCATTCTTTCTTCTTCATTAAGAATCTCTGTGCCTCCAATTATGCAAGTGTCATTAAACAGCCAACGAGCGTATCTATTGATATGACTCTCACAGGATCAGATCATGGATTAGAGCATTTAAGTGACGAGAACTGGATGCTGTGATGGTACAGGATAACCATGTTTTGTACTGGAGACTTGTATTTGACTGTAACTGTAAAATTAATGTTCCTTCATACATATTTGAATATTGCACCCATAATCTGCATAACTAAAAACTCATTAATAAACTTGGTGAGGTCTAAGCTATAGAATTTATTCAGTTTGTAGGCAAAATAGTTTATAAAGGTGTTTGCTGAAAACTGATTGTATGAGGACTGAGATCTCTCCAAATTTCTGATAACATCCATTACCTGAAGGCATTAATTCAGATAACAAAACATTTAATTTTAAAGGAAAATTTCAAGGTAAAAAATGAAACAAAGATAGAAATGTAGAAAAGTAGGTTTAGCGTCTGATATGGCTATAGCTCTTTTAGTGCATAGGATCTCCAGTTATGGTCTCCAGCGGTGCTTTGGTGGAGGCGGGATGGGGGTAAAACCAGTCCATGGTAATATAAGCCCAGAACAGCCGTAGCTCCCAGCAGCGGGTGGTTCAGGGCCTTGCTGAGCCAGAGGTGGCCTCTTTCAGTGGACCTTCCTGTCAATTACATCTCTGAATTTGCATCTTTGGCTCTAGGACTCACATAAACTTTTAGCATCTTGGAACAGGACCATGCACCTTATTCAGCAGGCAAGCTTTGATGTGCTTGAAAAAGGACTTAATGATACACTGACCTTTTTAATGTTTCCTTTTTACTTCCCTTGGAAAAGCTGTCTTTTTTTAATTTACTTTGTTGTGGTTTTTGCTGTTTCAGTGGCCAGAATATATTGCTCTTTTTATTTTGCTCACCTGGACAGCATGTGAATGCTGCCCTCTTGGTTCACACAACCTCCCTTCCCACGCTGTTTAGGCATGCCGATTGCCTTTTAGTTTGTCAGGTCTTTCTGAGAAGTTGAATGTGTTCAGTATTAAATGATTTTTTTTTATTATTTATTTTTCTGAAAGTGTACTATCCTCCAAGTTGTCCTCAATAGTAAGGATATTTATTTGAAAATAACTTTTTCTAATATTATCTGTACCTCTCCATGAACAGTCCCACGGGACAGTTTTGTTGACCATTAGAGAACAGTGAAGTAAGGGTTATATGTTAGCGCAGTTTTAAATTAATCTGATGGATTACATGAAGCTAAAGGTTTTTAGAGTAGCTGAAATTAAAACATAAAGCATTTGCTAGATTATCATTAGCTCATACAATTAATAATCTATATAAAATGACACAATAGTTTGTGTGTTTGGGATTCTAATATTCAAATAAATCTACAGATGTCTCGGGTATATAACTCAATACAAATTTCCAACAAAAGTATTTTTGTCAAGATTAATATAATTAGATAGTAGCATATTGCTTTATCTATGTAAAAAAACAACCAACCAAAAAATCCCCCCCAAAAAAAACCCAAAACCAAAGGGGAGAAGAAGAGTTGATA
This sequence comes from Falco biarmicus, assembly GCF_023638135.1. Taxonomy (NCBI): domain Eukaryota; kingdom Metazoa; phylum Chordata; class Aves; order Falconiformes; family Falconidae; genus Falco; species Falco biarmicus. The sequence goes on along the minus strand of NC_079295.1, from coordinate 51,172,833 downwards.
TCCAAACATTTCATTTGGACATGACATGAAAATTAGAAATATTTTATTCAGAGCATGAGTGATACTCTGTGATACATTGTGTTGGAATATAATTAAGTGCAATTGAAAGTGAAATTAAAATGAACTAAATTAAATACAGCCTTGTATGAATATTAAAAAACCCTACACATTTGTGAATGAAAGAAAACTGTTTCACTTTCTGTCTACCTCTCAATGTTTGCAGGGCTTATATTTTTTTAGGTTAGCTAGGAGAACAAACACAAATAAATCAATTATTTACACTATGCTACAGGACTACGAAAATATTCAACCTGCTGATTTACTGTGGGTGGATCAGTATTGTTCTCTCTTGATCCAAAGCAGTTGCTTGGCCAGTACAACTGTTTTGTACAAATTACGTCAAAGGAGACAATGAAATATTCTTTGATTATCATCATGTGTTATGTGAAGTCCTTTTTCTTGACACATGTTTAAAGAGAAAGAGACATTAATATTTTTGATGTATAGTTATTTTTGGCTGTTATATCCCTGTGACGTCCTCTTAAGTGGAAAATCAAAATTCTGAATACAGTACAGTTGTAACCTATTCTCCCCAAGTTAATAAAAAACACACCAAAACTAATGCTCTCATTTTTGTTTTTGTGATTGAAAACCATATCTTTAGTGCTTGTATTCAAGTTAAATGTTTTTATCTGTAATCTTGTAAGATTTTGAAAGAGAATTTCTTATAGGGTCCTGGAACAATAGATGATCAGAGATATGCGTTCTGAATAATGATGGGAAAAGCAGTATGCAATTGGCAGTAATTAGATTTCTGTAACAAGAACAAACTATACAGTTACTCTAGGTAAGCAGTTCTTGTGGGTTTAAAAAGCAGATTCTTTTTATTATTATTCAAATTTACTGAAATTAGGAACGCATTTTCACTGAAATCATACTCCCAGTTTCTTGCAGCTTTACCTAACAAAGACAGTGGCAATGATTTTTCACGTGTGATGAAGGGTTCTAGGGAGAGCCTGAAAAATGATGGGTTTGGATTTCCAGGATTTATAATGCACTTGCAAAGCAAGTCTGTTAATCCCCAGGCTAAAGCAATGGAAATTACTAGAGGCTTTTTTTTGGGGGGGTTGCTTAATTTTTTAATCCACACCTATGGAAGAAGTGGGAAGAATGTTATCTCATAATATGAAGGGGAAAAAATATAATTAAATGCTCAAAAACATGGAAGCTCATAATCTTGATTCTAATCTTTTAAAATATCATATATCACCCTGGACCATGTTGGTGAAACCACAACTAAAAGAATATCTTCCTGAATGTCTGAACTCATTGAAGTTTTTAGAAAACTCGGGAATGGTTTACTTCACTTTGTAGGCAGAGGGAAAAAACACTATAATATTTTTGTTTTCTTTTCCTCCTCTTAAGCATGTATTTTTGTACATAAAACTGTTTCAGAAACCGTAATGAAAACAATACATCACTTATGAAGAAGTCTACCTAAGATCTTGGAAATCTTATATCTCTGTGATTGTTTAATTTGTCAAACTGTGGAAAATTCACCCTCAGATAGTTATCTCATACATCCTCTCTCTGGATGTATCAAAGCAATGAAAGGTAATAAGGGATATTCCCTCCCCCCGCCACCTTTTAAAGCATATGCTATGACTGGTACATAGGTCAAACAATCTTATTTTGGTTTCTTTCTGATCATTTTCTCAGACCAGGAATATAAATCAGTTTTCATTAGTTGACATAGATTACTTTTTCTCTTATTCCCCTTCCCTCAGCAGCCTGTTTTCCTCCTTTTATACATTCTCAAAAACAAAACACTTGGTTATATTTCTGTCTACTTTACTGTGAATATTAAACAAATTTATGAAGCATTTTGCATATAATAAGTAGAGCATATCTTACTACTCAAGAACATTTTTCTAACACTTAAATATTTCTTTGCCAAGCTCTCGTTTGAAAGACTCATTAGCTTATAATTACAACTTGAATTTAATTGTTTGATTTGGAAGCTAATAATTGAGGTAACAATCTGGTTCATTTAAAAATGAAGACTTGTTTGATATTGAAAAATAAAAAATGAGAAGAGAGTAGGAGAGGAATTCTTTGGCCAAACATTATGTAGCATTCCCCCCCATCCATGGTGATGTACACATGGAATTTAAATAGTCTTTAGACAGAAAATGCATATTGCTAAAAATTATTGTTTGTTGCTTTTATGAAGGGACAGCTTTAGTGATTATTTCTGGCAGCAGTGTCTAAGTCCTGCTTGGGGAGTTTGGAAAGCTGAGGAGTCAATGTTGAAGAGTGCCAGCTTCGGCAAGGAAGCTGTTGAGCCAGGCTCTGTGCTTAAAGGGACTGAGTTCAGAAGGATACCTCAGCAGTCTTGGCAGCGCTGGTTTAAGAAGCAGATCTTTGGGGTGCAAATCAATGAACTGTGATAAATGTAGCTGTGGTGATTCCAAAAAATTATCCCTGGTTGCCTATTCTTATTTGCCTGCAGTAATCTGTATTTATTGTAGTTTAAGCAAAGACCAGGGATGGAAGCAGCTGACACGCAGGCACTTGTTTGAAACCTTGAAACACATGTTTTGAATTCCAAGGGTCTGAATGGTCTGTGGTCTGAATGACTATGAGGTTTGGGTAACTAGATGCCCCTTGGAACACAGGCTGATATGGCATTAAGAGGGTTAAGATGTCTCTCAGACATACTTATGTTACCATAAGACGTTCAGGTTCATCACGCTTGCTATTTGTAAGTATTTTCTAAAGAGTTCTGCAGCATGGCCCTTGCAGGATTGTGAACTTTCAGTAAGGTCACATTGGTTGCAGCCAACTTTCCCTTCCTACTCTCATCGTGAAGCAGTAAGGAATTTGTATTAATGCAACAAGCTGTGAGTCTTTCCTGAGCTTGGTTTTTAATGTTGTTTACTGTGTAATATAAAAAGTCTTGTACATATTTGTACCCTAGAAAAGTCCTTCCCTACCTAGGTGTAAAACTAGATATAGATTAGGTTTGAATCGCACATGGATAAACTTGACTCTGAAAACCTTACTACTATTAAATCTACATCGTGCAAGTGTGAGTGACAGGTAGAGAAGAATTTTAAATGAAGTTCATTTAACCTGCTGATAGGCAATGCTGATACACACAGGGAAAATCACCGTCCATAGCTTGGTATGAGTTGTGAATCCTGGAAATCTTTGTTTTAGAATAGAAAGACGCTTTCACTTACTTCATTATGTTGCATATAAATGAAAAGTAGGCAGCAGATAAATATCTGTTGTCATGACAAAGAAAGCAGTTGTAACATTTACAAGGAAGTCTGCTAACTTGTGTTTACTATTTTATTATTGCTTTCACATCTTGAGCAGAGCAAAATTATTCATTGTGGATTATATTATTTGTTTCCATTAGCACATGAATCAAAGGCAGTTCAGCTCAGTCAGACAAAGGGAAAAAATGGATGTCAGTGTCCGTCCATGTTTAATTTAAACAATAAGTTGTTGAGTGTCCAAAAATACATTTTCATGTCGAACATGAAAAGAGGTCGTGTGCAATATCGCAATTTTCAATCACTGGCACTAGCTCTGAGATTGCTTGTAGTACCAAATGAGAATGTTGCATCTGGTTGAGAAGAGATCAGGTTTTATTTTCCTTGGGGAATGGCAGGAAGAAAATGCTACCTGGTAAGGACACATAAATGATTGATTCTAGTCATATGAAATCAGATCTCATAGGGCTCAGTTAGTGTCTCCAGTAGAAAGGTTTCATGCATTGTTTATACAAATAAATCATCGGTAAAACAAAAACTGTTCAGAAACATGCACATTATCCAGACTGCACTTAAGATGTGCTATGGATGTAAAGAAGCCAGGGAACAGAGCCAGTTGACTTACAGAAGGGCTTAGTAGCAGTGTGGGAAGCGCTGTGGCAATGCATCTGTACAGCTCCTTGAGCAAATGCACTTCTTGCACAAAATGTCATCGTATTTGTCTGGTCCCGAATGCAAGCTAATACATCTCTGTATGGATCATAACTCGAAACTGCTCTACAGACAAATCCAGGCATACGCAAGGCAGGGCAGGCTTACAGCTGTGGCTGGCTCCAAGCTGAGCACGTGGATCCATGGAGGAGATGTATACTGGTCTGCCCAAGTAACCTGCACTACTATTTTATTAGAGAGATTTTCCTGTCTCTTAAGGTATCCAGACCCTCCCCACGCCCTTACTTTGCTCATAAAGAAGTAACTTCATTCAACAAATTTCATAGTTTTTGAGGAAACAAAACTTTCAGTTTGCTTGTTTTCTTTTTTTGCCCATTACACCTCCCAAAACCCAAGCTTTCTTTTGGGAAAAAGATATTTCAGGTAGGAAAAGCCTCATATTGTAGCTAGTTTCAGTCTGTTTTCCTCAATCTTATATAAGTTTTGGACCCACTTTTAAGTCTCTAGAAAAATCTCTTATTGACTTCAGTAAGTGGAAAAAAAAATAGTTGTATGTGATTTCATCATGACTTGGAAGTGAATAAGCACTGCTTCCAGCTACGACTGACCAGGAACTCCACCGGTTAAAGGCAAGTGAGAGTGTGCTATGCTGCACCTTGGGCATTAACTGGGAAGACCTCTGACCTTGGCATCAGTTATTGTGGTGCCACCAGAAGCCTGTGAGGACAGTGGGATGCATATGAAAACTTACTGTTCTCCTGAGGAGAACTCAAGTCTCCCTTACTCATGGAAATCTCGTATGCCTCAGTTAGATGGCTTCTAGTGTTTGTATTGGCTTGTTTCACGGATTCCAGCATGTGTGTCTAGCATGGGCGCTGGAAGACACTCGGCACTGGGTTCTGCTCAGAACACTGCAGTCACTGCTGCAGCGGTTTCTTCTTTCCCCAACGGTTGCTGCCTTGCAGCAGAAGCTGGGAAAGCTGAACACACACTGCAGCTTGCAGCCTGGGCCCCTGGAGCTGGGAGCTGGAACCATTTCTCTCATCCTACATCAACCCAGTGCTGGTTGTGTGTTAACTATTCAAAGGCACCAGGCTGCTCTCCCAGTGTGACAGAGAAGGTCACCGTCCCAGGGCTTTCAGCTCAGTTCTTGGCAGAAACCTTCTCAAAACTGGACCCATGAAGTAGTCAGAGATTTTTAAAAAGGTGTGAGGGTACTTCAGATTTATCATTTGATGTGTTCATTTAGTTCAGAGAGCTGCCAGAAGGCTCCCCTGGATGAGACTGGAGAATGTACCTCCAGGGAGGTTCAACAGGTTAAACTCTACCTGCAACCAGTAAACTGAGATGAGACTCCAAAAACATCAGTTTGAATATATACAATGCAGAAATACATATATATACACATATAATATATATATGAAAAAATGTATGAATTACAGAAATTAAGGTTACAAAATCAATCTATAACTTTTATAGAGTGAAGTAATGGTATCATTTTAGATGTTTTTTCACCTGGAGCCATGTAGAGTGAAACAATATTGTAATTAATTCTAGCACTGAACACAGAAGAGGAGTAGACTTTATTTTAATTCAGGTCAGTAACAGTATTTTAAAATATTTTGTTAAGTCCAAGGTCAAAATATATCCAAATGGCCTCTGGGTGAAACTGAACTGACAACTTGTTTTGGTGTTTTGCCTAGGTGAGTAAACAGGATGCAAACTACTTGGAAGAGCATAGAGACAAATGCTCGTTATCTGTTGTTGCCAGTCAAGCTGCCCTGATTATGAAAGAATTCTGGGCCTGGGTCTCAGTCCTTACTGCTCTGCATCTTGTGTGATTGATTTTCTACCAGTGGTAAACATGTGACGTGCTATTAAATCATTATGGTAGCATCTTACATTTAACTGTAGTGTAGGGTATCATTTTGAAAGATGGAGTTTTAAGAAGAATCATTACATCCTTTCACGTAGTTAAAAAAAAAAGTTCACCAAAAATACTTCTATACAAACTTTTGAATTAATAATATTAACTTACAAAATTTTAATTTTGTACACTCTGTTGCACCTTTAATTATCTGCTGGCAAAATTGATGGGAGACAGAACTTTCTGTTTTGTTAGCTTTGAATTCTGCCCTACAGAAGGCATCTTCTTTCATCAATATTTCTGTAGCCTTCGGCTGTGATCTTATCTCTCTTTCTATCCTGCATAGTAACATTGTCCTTGGCACTGTGGTATGTGATCATAATAAAACAATTCCTGCTATTCTAATTCATGCTGGTATTACCCATCACTCCTTGTAGTCTATCCATGTATAATTGTATACCAGACTTAACAACATTAACGCTTGCAGAGTCAAGTACCCAAATATTTACAGGGGAAAGAAAAATAGGCTCAAGACCAATACAGCCATCAATCTGCCTCTTTCTGTGCAATATTTATGAAGGCTTTTAATTAGATGAAAATGTAGTCACCTTCTTATCTCTTTGCCCTCCCCTCATATGTTTAGTCTAAAAAGACTATCATTATTCTTAAAACATCTCTTGCAATAAATACATACTGAAATATTTACCGTGATTGCATGTTCTCTTTTGATTAATAGTACTCTGAGTACTGTTAGCAGGAAATACCAAGTATTCTAACAGTAGCCTAGTTTTCTGACTGACTTTTCATAAAAAGTAGGTACTTGTTGTTTTAGCAGGGAAGCAACAGACCCACTGCCAACAGCAGAATTTAACTAAGGAAAGCCAGTATGAGGATAAAATAAAATAGTAATAATAAAATTGTCCTCAATTTTTTAAAAATTCCTTTAACATTAAGGATATCTTTTCCATCCTGGTGGAATATGCTGCTGCAATAAAAAGACTAGTTTGGCTATTTCCCAGCATCCCTCCCCACATTGTTAGTCATCAGTTACCACAGTTAATAAAGCAGGTTATCTCCAGAAGTGGGCGGGAGGTAGGACAAACAAGGGGTTAGGCATTTCCTCACACTTTCTTTTGCTGTTTCTTTTTGGGAACTTTATAAGCATTTGAGTTAAATGCTTTTGTATTTTACTGCTGGATATCTGGTGAGTATGAGGGACTAGAACATCCCTAGGTAGATAATCAGTTATTTAACAAAGCAAATTTTCAGAAGAAACCAATTATCTTCTATCAGCTTTATAAAGATCTGTTTCTTTTGACATTTGTGTAAGGATCTGTTTTTCTTTAAAAATACAATAATGCGTTTTTGTCCTGAGAGATTTAAAATCTATAATATCTCACTTGTAGTGAATCATTATGCACATGAAGAGTGGTAGATGGTAACGTTAAGTACACCTAGGTTTTAAGCATTGCCTGTAACCTGTAGATGACAGTGTCTCTGATTTTTAAGGAATCTGTTGTAAATGTTGCACAGATGCACAACTTAATATATATACACTTTTCAGTGTCCTTTTACTTCTAGAAAAAACAAAAAACCCACAACCCTCAGTGAATGGGGCCTGGCTTTAGATTTTCTAAATACATAAATTAATACCAGCAAAGGTGTGTATATTTTGATAAATTCAGAATTCAATCTGGACAGTGATAAGAGGTCTTAGTCTTTTCAGTAGGGATTTAACTAAATATTATGCAAATATTTATCTCAGATGGTGGCTGGAAATCTTATGTATTTATTCCCACAGTTGTATTTAACCTACTGTGGTTATTTTACAACGTGATCAAAAGAAAACAGAGAAGTGCAAGGATGTTACCTAAATTTGTTATGCAGAAAATGTAATACAGAATAATCCTTGAAAACAGTTGGATGTAAAATTCAAAAGCCCTGCCTAAGCTTAGGAAACTGTAAATGTTTTGAAATTCATGAATTTCCAGCTATGGTGTTCTGTAATTTGAAAACAAGCAGTGGTACCAGTATAGTAATCAAGAGAACTTAAACTAAACAAAATGCTTACTAGGTTCACGAATGGCAGGCGTGTCTGCTGTGCCATTTACAACAATGCCTTTGGTTTTTTAATCGGCTTTCATATTACTCTGGCAAATGAAGGGATTGTTTCCTACATGTCGTTGTGTTTGAACAGCAGTCAGCTCCAACTCTAGAATAAGTTTGTTTGGCATCATAAAGTAGTCCCCGGAATTGGAAACTTTACACATCTGTATGTAAAGCCAAGCAATATAAACTGTACAGTGAAGAACATGCGATAGCTAGGCGCTTCTTAATGGTGCCATGTGCTATGGACTGCATGATGACCTGAGTTTAGGTGTTGCCTTGCTAAGTTTTGCAGCGTCTAATCATCTATGAAAAGTGAAGGACATACGGAATTTTAGATTAATTTATCCAAGTTCTAAAACACTACGTAAGTGTGTTTTGTTTACACGATGCAGCCTCTGTTTAAGAAGACCATAGGGATCAGTTCCATTGATATAATAGAAGTTATAATCAGTCTTGTGAAATGTTAATTAAGAACAAGTAATGGTGAAGTCTTGGACTTCCTGAGTGTACTCCTGCACGCTGCCATGTGACTGTGCGCTTCCCTGCTTTACAGTTATGAAATAAGTACCCATGTAGCTTTTGATGTTTATTTATACTGGTTACATATTCAAAAGTCTCAGAAAACTTTCAGGGCAGTCTTTGAAAAAAAAACAACTATATAATCAACTGTAGTATTATAACCAAGAATTTAATTTATTATTATTATTCAATGAATAATTCAATAATAATACTCCAATGATTTATAATGACCAAAAGATAGCAGGACTTGATTATATCAGATTAGTTGTAGATACTTATATTTTCCACTTGTATTTGCAAAGAAGAAATTAAAGGCAAGGTTTTTTTTCCCGGTTTCTTCAAGTCTTATTTTTTAATATTAATATATTCCACCACATCTGACTAAAAGATTTACAGAAAATTGCTGTAATATGCAACAAAAAAGCAGGAGAATCTGATGGAATTATTTAAAATGTTACTAAAGTTGATAGGTTCCCCTGTGATTTGATACCTCTCTTAGATCCCTCCATGACAGACTTGAAAAATATTTGCCTATAGCACTGCACTCAATCAGTATGAACTCTCTGTCTTCTTACTATTATATATTATTACATAGTGTATTCTGTTTAATACTAAACTCTACTAGCAACCTCCACCCCAGGTGCTTAGTTCTCCTTTCTGTACAAACTGCTGTTTATTTCTCCCTTTTCTATACACCTTCTTACTTCTTTTACAGTTCTTATGCTAGTCCTCTGCACATTACCTTAGTATTTCCCAAGAGTCATAATATCAGATCTCTCTTTTTATTACAGAGAGATTGGATTGATTCCATTTCCATCATGAAAATCTGGTTATCTTATTTAAAGAAAAAAATTATTCTACCACTAGAAGATTGACAAATCCATGCTTGGCAAACCCATGTAGTGTTTTAATCCATTTTCCACTCAGTCTTATGTTTTTATTCTTTTTTCTTGTAATGATTTCTATATTATTGTGATTAAAGAAAAATAGCTATAAGTAGCCTGGTATCATTTTCATCTTTTAGTATAGGTGACAGTAAAATATCAATGTCAAGTGCCTGCAAACTTTTAATCTGCCTCTGTGAAACAAAATTGGTGTAGAGATAGTCCAGTGAGCCCTGGGAGCAGCATTTCCAGCTACACACAGTATGCACCGGAAATGGCTAAACTCTGGATTTTCATTGTAAGATATTTCTAATAGTGCTTTCCGTTGTGCTCTCATATACCAGCTTTAGTCAGAGAAGTTAATTAGTCATAAAATGCCAAATCACATTTGCTAGTTTTAATACAAATATTTGTAAAGTTGGCATTTCACATGCTTTTCTTGTTCTTTTCTAATGTACAATGTAACTTAAACCATGTTCTTTGTTTTGCTTGCATTTCCGGTGAAGAATTTTCACTATCTTAGCACACCTTCTCTGTGCATATTCTGTATTTTCTCTAAAGTCTATGAGAAACTATGCTACCTTCTTTATTAAAAAGTGACTTCTGCAGATGAAGAGCAGGTTTAACCCATCACTATTTGCCTGAGCTATTTATTCATCAGCCTTTCACCCTCTTTTTATCAAATTAAACTGGTAAATAAGTGAGTCAAAGGATGGTTTTGAATATTCTGTTCTTTTCTTGAAATCAGGGAATGTCATTTCCTATTCTGTCAGGCCCACAATTTTTTTCCCTTTTTGTCCAATTTGACCTCTTCTAGTTTGCATTATCTAACCCGAACAAGAACATCATTTATACTCCATGAGCTAAAGCGCTAAGATAATTATGTCACTGCTCTCTTTTCTAACAGTGCTTTATCAGAACGTTTTCACAAAACATGAAAAGTAGTCACAAGGCATTTTAGCCTTGAGTTTTCATCTGCTGCCAACCTCCCGCATGCATGACAAGGTGAATACTGCATCTGTGGTATTTGTTGCTAAAAGCATCAGCCCAAAACCACATCTTGGTAAGGATAATGTCATTTAAACTAATAAGATACTGAAAACCAGAGAGACTGAAAGATTTTTTTATAAACTGACCACATGGGAACACAGAGTGTCAGTACATTTTTCTGTGTTTTTCATAAAGTTACAAGGTTATTTCCACTGTGGCTTATTTGTATTTCTGGCTAAACCCTTAAGTTGAAAACTATATTTGAAGATATAACAGATATTAGCCAATTTTACTTACTACATTTACCTTACAAAACAGGGTGCCTATTTATTTATTTATGCAGAGTTTTCTTTTTCCAGGTTATAAAGAATTATAAGGATCAGAGCTAGGCTACATGAATTTTAATGCACAATGTAAGCTGCAATCTCAGTTGCTCTCTGAGAGAAGAAATGTGCATATGGTAGATGTTTTTTCTTTCTGTATTGAAACTACTTCTCAGTAGAAAGGAATTCAGTGTTACAGGTCAAGATCAGAATGCAGGAACAAGGGAATAATTCAGATCCTCATTTGATAAAGAAATGGAACTGTTTCCTTTTAGCTTGACACAGTCACTAGACTTTTTTCTTTAAATCTTCACAAATACAATTTCCAGTGTCAATATAACCAGTCTGTAATATTATATCGATGCTAATTTATAAAAGTACTTAGTGTGGGCTTGTTTTAAATGCAATGTATAATTTTGTGGCAAACCTTTTAGTGGGTCTGTAAATTGACATCTCCTGTAATCAGCAGCTCAGAAACAATGGTTTTCAATCAATCAGTGAACAAAACGTCCTGTAATACACACAGAGTTCTCCAGAGAATCACTGTGCTTCATAATTCAAACATGCACTTTTCCCTTGTGAGTCATAATAGAACAGCGACCATTCCGAGCCCTTTAAAACTACAAAATAAAAGGAGTTCAACGCTGAAAAGGAAAAACTGCCAGTTAAAAGCTGAAAACAATTTCAAAATGATGCTTTTTCCATGCAATAAATATTCAAACTGCAGCTTAGACCTTTCTATTAAGCAGATGTTGTATTGGCATGGCTTGCTACTTCTCTCTAAAAGAATCAGTGCAGTTAGAACAAGTTTTTTACCTTTTAACTACAATAAGTGCATTAATGGGAAAAGATGGCAGAATTCATCATGTCCAAAAATGTTGCTTTATATTTGTATAAGCATCACGGGGGTATTTGCTCCAAAGGGAAGGTTTGTATTTTTTTTCTTGTATTTCTCTGTCAGTGTGTTTTTCTTCTTTGCAGGGTTTCTTTGGTAGGATTTCCACACTCAGTGCTGGTTCTGTGTTTTTAACATGTCCGGCAGAAGAATTGAATGTAAAACTAGTGAGACTATGGATAATCAGACAAAAAAGAAACACTCTTTAGCACTATCTGACTTTTATGTCTGTACTTCATCTTTGATAAAGACATTCCCTGACATAGATTAGCAGTTAGTTATGCAGTAGTTTAAGCAGAAATGGTCATCTTTTTCATCCCTTCTTAGCATTCAAAAGCCAATTAGTACAAAAGTTATTTCCTGTCGCTCAAGGAAGGGACATGGCCAACACACCAGTCTGTGTATAGATGGACTTACATGTGGTAGTTTCATTTTGTAATGTTCACTGGCAATTGAAGTATTTTTTTCTCAAACAGCATAGGACAGTTAATCTTTGTGTTTTGAGCAAAGGATAGTTTGCTGATAATAATTTCTCCTTATAATAGATGCTAGCAATGAACTTGAACTGGCAGTATGTAGTCTTGGATGTTGCATAACTTGTTTAAGAGCGGTTGGATTTCAGTTTATCTGGCCCCAGACCAAGGAATATTTCCAAGGTGCTGGATGATCCGACTGTCTTTAAGATCTGGCCCAAACCACTTAGGTAAAATTTCTTCTACAGGCTTTTTTATTCCAGGAACGATCAGCTGTTAAGGACACTAGTTGAGGGAGAGGAATGTGCTTGTTATACACGTAGGGCTTAGGCTATTCAAGTCAATGAAAAGGCATTTATTATCCTTAGAAGCCTTCCCAGGCTACATTGTGATGCTCTTTCAACCTTGGCACAGCGTGATGAGTAAAGCTGCTCAGACAAAGGCCGTGAAAAAGGAGTGTTAAAACTTCCCTCCTGGTAACACCAAAAGAATAAATAGAAAGTCAATGAGCTGAGAAGTAAATATTTATAGATTTGCACTGTTGGCTTGTCTTGGTAGAATTAATCACACAAATATTGGTGCACAATGATCCACATAAAGTATTAAGATTTTGTCCTTTATCAGGAATGAATAAAGTGAAATCTGGCACAACAGAGGTTTGAATGGGCAATCATGAGCGTCATTCATGTGTCTGTTCATTTCATCTTGGCCTCAGCAACAATATTCTCTACAATTCAACCCGAGGATGTAGGTGAGCTGCTGTCATGCCTGATACTTTATATTCTAAAAGTGTTTTCCTTATAATCATGGTGTTAAATACCAGAGCAGTGTTGGCAGGAGCTACACTGAGCTCTGGCCTGACACTCCCAGAGCAGCCCCTGTGTACTCTGGTCTGCAGGTGGTGTAGGGCCAACCTAAATGGCTGATCCAAACCATCTATACAGTTGGTTGTTTGTTTTTTTTTTTCTTTTTACTGCTTCTGCTATGAACCAATGTACTTCCCTTCGTGACACTAAACGAGATTTTCTTACAATATTTTCAGTTTATTATGGTTTATGCCAAACAAAATACAGCCTGACATCATATATCTATTTTCATTCCTGAAAATAAAGGGTATTCCTTCACGTTCAAAATATTTTATCAGAATTCTCATTATTTTTTACAGTTTAAATACTTCCATTAAGAGCATTGAACTATTTATGTTTTATTTCATGTAGTAGTTGCTCCAATCCATCTTGAATTAACTGAGATTGGTGAAACAGTTCAAGGGTTTGATCACTGATAATTATTTGAAATAAATATTTGTACATGTAGTTTTACTGGAAATGCTGCAATTCTTGGGGAAGTGATTTAATGTTATTGCATTTTTAAATAGGTTTCTTGTGGTTTTTGTTTTTTGGGTTGTTTTTTTTTGGGCTAGGGTGAAGTATTATGAGTATTTTTCATGATTTATACCTTTGAATATGATGAACAAATGAAATATTGATTTAATGAAAATATTTGTTTCTCTTCTGTGAAATGATAAAATTATGAGGAGCTAGCTGCAGGGCATTCAAAATATATGTAAGAAAAATTGATAAGTTCAAAATGGAATAGTGAAGTGAATTTCTGAATGTCTCAGTGAAGCTGCAGTCAGAACCTCCAGACGTACTGGGTGGGTTCCAGAGCAAGGCACTAAGTGATGCAAGGGCTGCTCTGCTGGCTGCCGGCTTTCTGCGCTTTATTTCATGTCTCGGCACACTCTGGTTGTTCTTAAAAGCCCAGCCTCAAGATATAAGAATCCTATGCTTTTCTCAAAGTTTCTGGTAATCACAACTATACAGAAAAATGGGAAATGCAAGTGCTGAAGTCCCCAAAAACAGAAGGCCAACCAAACCATTATTTTTACATATATCACATTTTACATACATCCATTTACACTTTAGACTGATGTTAATTCGATGTGCTGACTTTTTACTTCAAAAGTTTATGGTGATTTGGCAGATGAGATCACACGCTCAAGTAACCTGAGCAGGATTTTTCAGCAGTGAGGAAAAGGGATTAATAGTTTGACTTCTAATAATTTTATTAATTTACTGCCAGACTTTCTATAGCCAGATACACATTTTGAAATAGGAGAATGTCTGGCAAAATCAGCCATTCTCTTTTGTTTGCAAGTGCCTATATGGAGGACAGTGCTAATGACACCTGTTGAAAATTATTCTGGGGAGCAACTAAGTGTGATTTTAATATTTTTTTTTTAAATCCTCATTTTAGAGCATGCATTTTTGTATTGTATGCTAGATGAACCTTCTCTAACATTACTTTTTATTTTCCTTTCACTTAACTGAAAAGGAAAATATAATACATGAAGACGTATCTTCCACAGGGTTCTCTAGAATAGCGAAGTACTACAGTGTAGAAGTGTCAAGCTGCTCTGAGTTTGGCAGAATATCTCGGCGGTAGTAGCTGCAATGACCACCAGGATAAGGAGGCTGATAAAACCATACTGTCCTTACACTGGCTTGACATCATATGTTCAGATTATGTTGTATAAAATTATTTTATCTTGGTTGCTCTTCTTCCTACACAGCATACTTTGAAGCTTATTTGGTCATTTATTTATCATTCCTTTAATTTAGATGGTTTTTTTGAAAAGACTAAAATAGAAGGCAGGGCTCTGTGTCTCCCTGCACTGACTGTATTGCAGCATAGCTAGAGGTCTGCCAAAGGAATCAATTATGATCTGGAGAATGGCAAGCCCTGGGTCCCTGCCAATCTGCAAATAGACTGGGCAGTTTGCTATTTCTGACAACATGTGTGCAATTTTAAATGACCAAAAATATGGTTTTTTCTCGGCTTCTTTCGCAACAGCAGGTGACATGGTGACATGGTAACATTAGAAATAGCACGCAAGGCGATGCCTTATGATTATGCTCTGCAGCACTAGAGAAATTCTTGATCACCAGTGATAAAAAGAGCTATTATGTAAGACTTGTATGTTTTTACTTATGCTTCCATATTATATTTTTTTCAATAGACTATTTATTAAGGTGATATTTTTATATAAATATTACATGTCCGTATTTTGTCTTCTGTCAGTTTTGGAAATAATTTCTAACGTATATCAATAGTGAGACAGTCTTTTTAATTACTGCAACAATTTATGCAAAACAAACTTTCTACCTCTGTACTCTGCATTTAGATATGCAATATTTCAAAAACTTTTATCTCTGTCCCCTTCCTTTATTTTTTCAAATGTTGGGTTTTCTCCAGTGAGCAAGGTAAACAGTTGGTTAAGAATTTTTCTGCTTGGGATATAAACATGGCAAAAGAATCAGAGGTCTGAGTAGTGCATTCAGCCTAAACATTTGGTTACATTTGCATAATGAAGTAGCTGATGCCTGGAAAACGAAGAAAAAAGGCACATGTGTACGTGCTCCATACTTAAACTGGAGAATTGGTGTGTCCCAATCCCAAACTTGCCTAAAGTAGTGGCTGTAAGTGCACGTGGTACCGCTTTGCATAGCTTGCAGGAGAACACGTAGCCCAGACTGAACCAGTGTCAGGATTCCTGGTGGGTTCCCATGGCTCATGCTGGGAGCTGGGGCTACAAACTACGGAGACCTGGGGTGCTGGAAATCGATGTTCTGTAACCTACGCTTTAGCAGCCTGCTGAATCTTCAAAGTGAGGGAACACTACACTGCAAAGAACAGAAAACAGATAAAGTGAATACCCAGACTTCAAAAGCCTGACAGCAAGTTCCCGATCTGCTTTGTAACAAGGAATTCCTGCCTACAAACAGTGTGTGTTACTGTCATTGTTTAGGAAAGGCAGAGATGTCAACATCTGCAATTTCACTAATGCCTGCCAGAAGTTTTACGTGCAGCGTGCGTATTTGGAGTGACTGTTCCTCTTGTATTTCATCCTTGTAGACTGTTTGTAAATAAAATCAGGGAAAAGCATTGTGCTGTGGAACGCAAGTCTGTTTGGAGACCAGTAAAGACAGTAACTGAGCAAAAAAGCTGCTGTCTGAGTTCTGAGCAAGTAATCTTGAAAGAAGATAGTTTGTACCTGTTTAATTATGGAAAGTCTGCATTAAGCAATGGCATCTAGGAGCCTGACAGGTTAAAAACACAGGAAAATGATCTTAAGACTCAGCAAATAGTCCTTTATATTAGATACAGCTCTCCAATTGGCACAGTTTGAGTTTTACAGCAATTACATAAATGACAGCAATTTTGTTCAATAAAATTAGATGTATGAACAGTGATTTCTAAGTTTATACTGTAAGTATTCCTCAGTCCTTTAAAGGAAATAGCTTCTTAACATGCTATAAATTTACAGATGGAAAATGGTGATAAAATTGCTGCCATAAAATTTTGGGTTTATAAGCTGAGAAGCTTATAAAACAATGTAGTTAGGATTATTTGCTTTTAAAGAACTTAATTGTTAATTGCATGAATACAATTTTGATGACTAAGAAACTTTAAGTTTGCAGCGTTAATGGAATGATTTTGCAGTGGCCATCCTGAATGCTTTAGTATTTTCTTTTCAAGTATAAAATGAGTTTTGAAAGAACCTCAAGAGGTCATAGTACTGCTTCACAGCAGATCAGTTATTCCTCATGAATATTTGTCCTATCCTTTATCTGGGAAGGCTTTTAGAGCTTTTTATTCAGTTCCAGTACAAAAATATGTTCTTCTAATATTTAACCTGAATCCTTAATTCCCCCAACTGATATTCTCAAAGTATGATGAACATGTGCTTCTTTATGTGCCATATTTTATTTCATGCAGGCATGATCTGATTCATCAATACTTTTAACAAATATTTCCATACTGGTTAGAATTGGAGTGCGATGTCTGTTCCCCCTGGTCAGTTGTGGATAGATGGATTTTTCTGTACTGTTCTTTATCTTTGTTGGTTGGTGGATGACTCCATGCCTATTGAGTTCCTTTTACTTGTGAGTACCTGGTGTCTCAAGTTATTATGAATGATGCTTCAAACCATGTTAGGCCATACAGAGGTAGATCTTGCAGTCTGCTGGTCTCTGTTGATGGCACTTCTTGTTCATTTGCTCTTTCTTTGGTCCATCAGGAATTCACAGAGAATCCAGACAGTGTGGTTAAGAGAACTCTGCCGTGTGACCTGAACGTGTGTGGTTCAAAAGCCTTTTTTCCCCCTGTGCATATAAAAAGGTAAAATTTTCATGCTTACAAAGGTAGTATTTAGAAAACATCTAGATTATTTAGAAACATAAATCTCACTGCCATCAAATTTTCAATTCTGGAATATGGCATAGCTGATTTTTTTTGAGCTTAACTTA
The DNA here is from genome assembly GCF_023638135.1 of Falco biarmicus. Taxonomy (NCBI): domain Eukaryota; kingdom Metazoa; phylum Chordata; class Aves; order Falconiformes; family Falconidae; genus Falco; species Falco biarmicus. The sequence goes on along the minus strand of NC_079295.1, from coordinate 51,155,508 downwards.
CCTTCCTTAGGAAAGGGAACTTATGTGTTCTTACTTTCACACTGCAGCACAAGTGTCCAAGTCAGTCAGTATGTTGCAAGTGAAAAGAAATTAGAATTGTATTTTATTACAATGAATTTTTGAAAAATGAAAAAAAAAAAAGTCAGAAACCAGCAGGTATAGTTGGTACTAGTAACATCTTCCCTGCCACTTTTAATTCTGAATGACTGATCAGAACTTCTATCCAACTCTGAGAAGGTTGATTTGTTTCCCAAGAAAATTCTTATGTCTTGGCTCTGGGTCACACAAGCACTTTTCTGCTCCTGAAGGAAGACTTCTGCTTCTAAATTACCTAATATTACTTGAAGTAAGTTTCATTAATGGTGAAAACAGCAATGCTATTGTTATTAATCATCAGGTATGGCGTAGGCAATATTTGGCATACTCCAGACATCTTTATGGGCTGGAAGTCTGTGGCTTCTGAAACTATCTTCACTTAAAAGTTGTCATAGAGGAGAATGCTACCATCAGACTGAGCAAGTTTCTCATGTGCTCTCTTAAGATGAAGCTTAGCATAATTATGTATAAGTCTTTCATTCTTTTCCCATTCTCCCTCAGCACACAGACATGCTCTCTGCCTGTCTATATTTCTATCAGTGGTAGAAAATTAACTGTGTTAGAAAACAAATGGAGGCTGACATCAGATAAATATCAGACAAGTATTTTATGTATGTGTTGTAGCTAAAGCTTCAAAACCAATAAAGGTTGCGGTAGTCTCTCTGGGAATGAAACATCAACTAGTTTAGAAAAACTTTAGACATAGTATTAAAAGCGCACCTACATACATGAATGCTGAAGGATCTTTACCAGATTGTAAAAATTTCAAAGTTGTGAAATATATGTAATTTTATTTAAACTGCCTTGTGTGTAACTTCAATGTAATTAGAAACTCTCCAATGATGATTTTACACATTGGTATTAAACTAATGTGTAATGGCAATGATTCTGATCAGTAGAATATTGGCCTCGGGTATTGTGAACGTTGAATGGTGAAGAAAGTAAGGTAGGGAGCAGCAGACAGCAGGAAAATGGTTTCTTTGTTCAGGAGTGAAATACAGAGCTCCTATGTATTGTTAATTCACTTAAAATCAATTTATTGCCAACTGTCCATTAATTTTCTGTTTCCCATTGCTTATTTTTTTGTCTGCCTGGCTTGAAATGCTTGGATCTGATTTACAGAGTTGATCCAATTTGAAAAGACCAAATCCATCCGTCAGGAGCTGTGCTTTGAAAATACGGGTGACTGAGTATTCTGATAAACTGCTCTCTTAAGCTAAGCAGACAGCTTCTGTGAATGGAGGAGTTCTGAAAATCCAGGATCATGGAGCACAAATGAAACATGAGGAGAGTATCGGCATCCTGGAAAATCCAGACTAGCTTCAGTCAGGGCTTCATAGTGTTTTAACACCAGGTTGAGAAGCCAGTGAGTACAGAAGAGGCAGAATCTGGCTGCTGGCATGGTTCTTAGAGAAAGATTGGCTTCACTCCCGTAGGGACAGTGCATGGGTAGCGCTGATGGTTTGAAGAACCTGCAGAGGCATCAAGGCTGCAGAGGGATGATAGAAACTTCAGAGCTCACAGCTGTGAAGCAACTTCCCGAGTAGTATGTTGAAGTAATATTTTCACAAGATGCGTAATTTGGCCAAACCAGATGTGATTGTTAGTCTGAATTCAAAAGGCAGGCTAGTTACACATGGGTATTCCCTTCACCAAAACACAGGGTTCTTAAGTCCTTAATTTGTTTATTTTTTTTTAATGAAACACTTTTTAGTGTCTTTATTTCTGAAAAGGCTGATAGGTTTTACGCCTTTCAGCCTACAAAATTCCACCTATTCTAGAAAACTTCAGCTGGTTGATTAGAATTTAACAGAACGATAAGGAACTAAAGACTGTTATTAGTGGGGAAAAAAAAGTTTGATTATAAAAAAGGTTTTGAAGTCTCAGGAATCAGATTAAATCTTAGCAAATAAACACTTAGGTGTATTTTGTCACTGAGATCAGCAGAAATGGATTTTCCTCAAGTCTGGAGGTCTGTTTAATCGATATAGCCAGTCACAAGTATTGCTTCCTTATCTAGAAATGTCTGGTTTGCTGATATTTTCTTTTAAGTAGTCTAGTGGATGGGGTTTCTCCTTTTCTCTTCTATATAGCCTGGATGAAACAAATAGACACAAATCCTACCTTTTCAAACCTTCCTATCCTAAAGACACATCTAATGTCCTCCCAGCATTGCGGTCAATTTGCAAAGGCAAAGGATGTTTTGATACCCTTCCTAGCTCACTCATAGTTTTTAAAAAACTGTAATACACAACTTTCGGTAAGCTAGGCGCCTTCCTGGTATTATTGTTCTCTTTGGATTTGCACTGAATGTAAAGTTCTAATGATAACTTCTGCATCACTAATGGCATTCTGATCTTTGAAACTTAATTATGAGATAGGAATCTTAAAAACTTCAACTCTGAAGGACTGTAAAGAGAGAGTTACAATTCACAGCTTACTTTCAATTTGCACTGTAGTGACAAATGTCATTAGCATTCACCTGCTGGGGCTTACCTACCACCAGAGTTGAGTAGCTGGGCACATGTTTCTTCAAATAAACCAGCAATTTGGTTTGCTCTTGTCAAAGGCTGACTCATCATCGTTTCCAGTTTGCAGCATTCAGGATCAAACAAGCAATATACCACTGCAGTGTGGGAGAAGGTATAGTGTTGGGTTTTCTGGAGAAAGGAAAAATGCAAGGTGGAAGGCATTTGCTATTATTGAACATACAGTATGAATGTTCACGCTATCTAGAATATAGAATGTTCATTCTATATAGAAATAAGACAGGACAACTATTAATGCATGTAGTATAGGTAGTAATTGGAACAAAGGAAACCAATAAACACTGTCAAGAAGCCAAATGTTGTTGCAGCCCCTGTCTGCTCTGACAGTAACAGTGTTGATTTATGTACACAAAGTTGAGGATAAGTAGCTAAATTAAAAAAGAACTCTTGATGAATGGCTTTTGACACTGATTTTGAAAATTTTATGGAGTAACTTCCTCTCAAAAACAGCTAATGGAACAACAACTTAATCAATACAGTACCTATGCACAGTTTTCACTGCAAGAGTCTGGATCTCTGGTAGACACTATCTGTTCCTTAGGTCTTTGCTAAGGACATTAGGACTAACATCCTAATGATATTATTTTATTAGTATATATTTTTCATTTAAAAAACACATTAAAAACAGAGGTAGTTTATAGACATAAAAGATGTAACAGTGTTTTGTACAGCTAAAAACGCACAGTTAACATCTACAATTCAAGCAGACCATAAAACAGATGTTGGGTTTTGTCTTCAGATTTAATTACACTTCTTCCATTCCAGAACAGCATTACAATAACTGTGAAATTTTACTCAGAACTAAATTCCTGGGATTCTATGACACTTTTCCCTAAATGTTGTTTTAAAATGGAGGCAAAGAAATTCTGAAATAGAAATCCACCTGTTCATAAAAGATCTAAACAGAAAACTTTCCAAAAATGCTTTTTTTCTGAATTATTTTCCCTGTGTAATTTTGTCAGAATCTTCCTTTCCATGGGCATTTGCTTTGGACAAATAGGTATCTTCCAAGAGAAGGATTTCTGCATTACATCTGTATCAGTTTAAGTGTTATTTTTCTTTTTCTGAAAATGTTTTAGTTCAGTGCCTACTGGAAGCCGGGGAAATTTTCTCGATGCTCTGCTTGCCCTATGAAGTCTTTTCTTTTCCTCAGCAACTAGCAATGTTCAGAGTAAGTCAGAATATTGGCCTGCATGGACTGCTGGCTGTTCTTGTGCCGCAGAATTTTGTGCAGCTGGTTTTAAAGAGTGAGGTTTTTTGGGGAAGGCTTAGCTAAGCTCAGTCCTGTGATGCTTATACTGGATATTGCATAGATTTTAAGCCAAATCCAATGTATTCTGTGTTTCCAAATTGCAACTGTCTTACACAATCTAATCTATACTAATAGTATGACTTGTAGCAGAGTGTATGGAGCCCTGTTTATTTTTCCTCTTTGAAATCAAATCTCTACTTGTGGGTGGGGATTGATAATGATGGGGTAGCACTAAGAATGTTTGCATTGCAAGGGATCGTGGCAGAAAGGTTTCATAAAAAGGAATGTTTTGCATGGTTTACAGAAGACAAATAGACTGTTATTTTCTAGAAAATCATTCTCTAGCTACATTCTCTGGATAAGGAATCCCTGCCCACAGTTTTTAACCATTTTGGATCTCTGTTATCAAAGAATGTCTATCATAATAAAACACAACTTTAAATTACTTTCTGATTATTCTGGGTTTGATTTATGAGCTGATTTCAGTGTCTGAATCAAGCCTTTGACTGGTATCAAGTAAGTCAAGCTCTAGGGGAAGAATATAAATATGTTCTTACTGCAACCTAATCCATGGAGAAGAGAGACATTCTATATTAACAGGTGTTGTGCCTTGTGTCTGTATTGAACAAATTACTTAAGCCAAGAGATAGGACCATTCTTGTATAAAGAAAGCAAATAAAATGAGCATAAATCTGTTACAATTCTAATTTTTATTTTTAAGTGGATGGTTAGTACTTAATCAGACTTTTTCATTCATAATACCTGTTTAAAATGTGCATTTATATTATATTTAATTTGTCTCCTGCTTGCATGCATGTAATGACCTAGTACTTAGTAATGGTGTGTGATGGGTTGACCCTGGCTGGAGGCCAGGTGTCCACCAAAGCTGCTCCGTCACTGCCCTCCTCAGCTGGACAGGGGAGAGAAATGTAATAAAAGGCTCATGGGTTGAGATAAGGACAGGGAGATCAGTCAGCACTTAATGTCACAGGCAAAACAGACTCAACTTGGAGAAATTAATTTAATTTATTGTCAACTAAATCAGAGTAGGGTAAAGAGAAATGAAAACAAATCTCAACACCTTCCACCCACCCCTCCCTCCCATGTCAACATCACTCCCAGTTTTCTCCCCTTCCTCCCTGCCAGCGGTGCAGGGGGATGGGAATGGGAGTTAAGGTCAGTTCATCACATGTTTTTGCTGCTCTTCCTCTTCAGAAGGAGGACTCCTCACACTCGGCCCCTGCTGAACGTGGGATCCTCCGAGGGGAGACAGTTCTCCATGAACATGTAGTCCTTCCCACAGGCTACAGTTCTTCACACACTGCTCCGGCGTGGCTCCCTCCCATGGGATGCTGTCCTTAAAGAACTGCCAGCTCCAGCCTGGGTCCCCCACCGGGCCAGTCTCCTTTGGGCATCCCCCTGCTCTGGTGTGAGGTCCTTCCTGGGCTGCAAGTGGAGATCTGCTCCACCATGGACCTCCATGGGCTGAAGGGCACAGCTTGCCTCACTGTGGGCTTCACCATGGGCTGCCAGAGAATCTCTGCCCCGGAACCTGAGGCACCTTCTCCCCATCCTCTGGCACTGACCTGGGAGTCTGCAGAGCTGTTTCTCTCACACATTCTTGCTTCTTTCTCGAGCTGCTGTCACTGTTGCACAACAGCTTTTCTCCATCTTAAATACTTTGTCCCAGAGGCACTAGCACCATCACTGATGGGCTCAGCCTTGGCCAGCGATGGGTCTTGGACATGGGGGAAGCTTCTGGCATCTCCTCACAGAAGCCACCCCTGTTGCCCCCCTGCTACCAAAGCCTTGCCATACAAACCCACTACACAGTGTGACCTAGTTGTTTGGAGGAGGAGGTAAAAGGAAAGAAGAGCATAAACCCGTGATGTTTCAAGAAATTACTAATTACCACAACTCTGCAATTGATTGAAAATTAACATGCAATAAAATTTGAAAATGTTTAGAGAAGTATGCAGTCAACACTTACAAGAATATAGCTGTCTCTCATTCATAATTTTGTCAGAATTTTGAGGCAGGCTGTGCAAAGAGGTAAATGAAGGACACAACACTTTCCAAAATGATGCTGCCATACTTTCTGAAAGTGGTGTTGTACACACTGTGAGGACAGCAAATGCTGGTGACAGGTATCACCTTAGAAAGGGTAAGGAAAGAAGTTGGGTAAATACTTTAATTGGTGTTTCCACTGTGCCTAATACAGTACATGTCTCTAGAAGGCCAGATACAGTATTGGCAAGTAGGAGGGTTTCTGTTGGTGCAATCACCATAAGAATGGTAGCACCGTAGCTTTAGGACTTGGAAAAAATTTTGGAAGAGTTGATTGGAAGTGATATTCTAGATGTTCTATATGTCAGGCTTTAACTTGTTCTATAGAATAAGATGGCAGTATTAGTTGTGTTAGATGTTCAGTTGTGAAGTGACTTGGATTCCTCAGTGTGAGTGGTAAGACATCAGCTGTTAGTAATACTAGTTCTCTCAAGATTTTTCCTAACTTTCCTATCTACTAGACAGGTTTGCTGTCTGTCACTGTTACTGTCTGGTGTTGTCTTGGAACTGTTAATCGCTGCAACTTAGCAAAATTATTATTTTATTGGACTAGTAAATAGGAATGCTTATATGATTACTTATACTCTACTGACATTTCCAGTATACTTGACTGTGTAGTTAAAAAAAAAAAAAAAAAAAAAAAAAAGAATTTTACAGATGCTCTAAAGCTCCCTTCATCAACTGAAATTTTTGGAAGGTGAGCAACAGTATTATGTAACTGAGTGTGAGTCCAAAAACTTTAACAGTTTAATCATTGGAGTTCAGGGTTGTACAGGTCTAAGCATTGCAAAATAGATCCCGTATTGTGTTCTTCTGTACAAATCATGTTAATGCAACATCAAATGTTATTGCGCTGAGCTTGAAATAAAGGAATTAGCAAAGTGAGACTCTCAGTATATTCTATTTTACATCTCATTGATCTGGAAGAATCTCTGCTGTAGCAAGAAGATGTGCTTAGAGGCACAAGACTAAGCATGTGGCACCGTCATTGTAGTAATTACTCATCAGTTATGAATATAGACATCCAAGCTTCTATTCTTAGTTGTGTAACTGAATTGCTGTGCATTAATACCTCATCTCTGTGTCTGTATCTCCATCTTTTAGAATATAATTACTTTCTATTACAAAATATTCTGAGGTCCTTTAAAAAATGAGGTGTGTAAGGTGCAAAGTGCTACTGCAGCGCTCAGTAAACTGGATTCACAGCAAACAGTATGAAATACGCCTTAGAGAATCCTAATTAATTTAGAACCACAGTAAACAAATGGCTTGTCACTTTCAGTTTATATAAGTATAAAAAAACGAGGAGGTTGGGGTTAGAAACACTCACAAGAACATATGCTTAACAAACCACAGTAAGCAGAACAAATCAGAGAAAGTCTAAGCAGAAGCAGAGATAACCCTGGCACCATCAGCAGATTGTATGGCTATGATCCAGAATGCAAACAGAAGATTGTTCAAACAAGTCATTCATACACTTAATTAACTATGGCAAAGTGTTCCAATTGTGAGAGGTTATTTTAATATTGTGCAAATGCCATACTAACCACATGCTCACCCCTGTTCTTCTGGAGATAACAGCAAAACTCCCACTGACTTAAACAGGAGCAAGACAGGACACTGAATATTGAAAATCGGGGGTTATATTGGGTGCCATTAAATCTTCAAATCTGTGAAAACAGCAGACTGAAGAGAGCAGAATATGTGCTATTTTAATAGAAATCTTGGCAATTTACTATCCTTTTATACCCTGAACTCTTAATAAAAACATTTGGGTAACTATTTAAATTTGTTTATTTTCTATCTTTAGATGTGTCTGTGTGTATTTCTATAGAATATAATTAAGTGTGACTATACCTATGTGTACACAAACACACACAGATAAATGTATGTGCTGAGGGGAAGGTCATCACGCCCTTAGTCCTTTTTCTGGTCATCGTGCTGTGGCTGCACAGCCATGGCTAGAAACGGCATAGCCCTGGGAGAGCGAACAGGAGGAGGCTTGGGCTTGTTTGTTGGTTTTAACACAAAGCAGAACTGGGACTGAGAAGAGGGCCACCTCTCTGTGGAGCCTCAGTGGGAGGCATGGTCCCCTGGCAAACTCAGCTGGAGCGGGACTGGTTGTGGTGTTAAGGGAGCTAGCACTGGGAGCACGAGGGTGGCAAAGCTGCCCAGAGCAAGCCAGATCTGCTTAGTCCAGGGTGCAGCTCTGCAGCCCATCAGAGTCAGCCTGTGAACCCCCACTGAAAGGGCATGTGCCCAGCCAGGCTGCCCTGCCAGCTGCCCTGTGCTCGGAGGCGTGCTACTGCAGTGGTTCAGGTGGATCAGCACACTAATAAGTCTGAAAGCTAACCCACCCCCCCAAAAAAATTGTTTTGAGCCCTCTAAGTTCTCTCACCTAGATAGTTTCAGAGCTGTTTGGAGTGCTAGTACAGGAAGGAAGGGAACATGGGGCAGCAGGACCAATGCTTTTGGAGGCTGCATGGCTTAAATCAGTCACAAAACCGTGCGGCCAGTCCCACAGTGGTGCTAGATCCAACCTGGGAGCAGGCAGGAGAAGCTGGAGAGATAAAGAGAAAGAGATAACAGCAGCCCCAGGAAGCAAGAGACCAAGGGCTGGGCAAGGGAAGTCAAGTGCTAAATCTAGAGATTTGTGAAACACTGCCAATTTTCTAAAATAAAGGGATAATTGCCAAAATGTTGGAAAGGGTTATCTATACAGTTCCCTTGAGTCATCGGGCTAAATGTCAACTATATTGCTTAATCCTGTAGACAAGAAAGTCTGAGAGAGATCTGAAAGTCTTAGCCCTGCTTAAGCGTTGTATGCTGTGTCTCCCTCTGCAAGTAAGGATTCAATTGCCTAACTTAAGCTACTTAGAATTGTCAACTTTGGTAAAATCTTATTTAAATAAGAAAGATGTTGTCATACTTCCTTTTCAGCTGAAAAAAAAAAAAATACTGTCAGACTTTTTTCCTCAATCAGAAATAAGCAGATTGTTTGAAGACTGGTTTAATTTTCTTGTTTTCAAATGTGAAAGGGAAAACTTACACTTCTCTCCTCATTTGAGTGCAAAACTATGTGAGATGTGTGAATCTACCACTACTTTGAAATAATTGCACTTGATACGCCTACATTTCAAGATTTATGTATGCTGGAGATAGTCACCAGGCAAAAGCAAGGATATATATGTGTTGGTATATAAGTGTGTGTATAAATTACTTAGTAGTAGTCTTTTTCAAATGTATACCTGATTGGACAAGGCTTAAATGTAAATTTGCAAAAGTGAAACTGTGATATTTTTATTTTTTTTTTTTTCATCTTTCAAAGGCAACATTCACAGTCCCTGACTCAGCCAGGGAATGAATCTGAACTTTTGTCTAAGCTTAGTGAAATTTTCAGGAGACAGACTCCCTCTCCCCGGCTGGTGCAGTGACATAAGCATTCCACACCAGGTAGAACAGGTCTGTCAGGAGGGAACGGGAGGCAGCCTGCCAACCCAAATTACAGAGCCTGACTTCGATGGCAGGGAGGCAACCTGAGCAGTGGATGTCATCATGCTTCACAGAAAGGAGGATAACTGTTCAGCCGTGAAGCTCTCCCATGTACCTCTCTTAGATGAAGGTAGTGTTCACCCCTTCCAGAAATGTGATTATCAGAACACTCTTTTGGGAGACAGGACGTAGGTGTCAAAGCAAGGAAGGGAATTAAACACAGTTCATGTTAATTAATACTAATTTGCAGCGCAAAAAGACACGGACTGTTTCCTTCCACTGTTTTGGCAGGAAAAAAAAAAAAAATAATCCATGCTTTAGCAACAAACATGGGCAGGAAGTATTTCTGCTTGGATTTTCTTACATATTTTGGCTTAGCCACCAAACTGAAAAAAGCAATTATTTGTACAACATCAGTCATCACCATTACAGGAATAGATATGTCACATTTTATAAGAAATAGATATTATTTTCTGTCTGGTTCCTCAGAAAAAGAGAGGCAAAATGAAAGCAGTTACTTGGAGGTTCTCAGAGGTCTAGAATACTGCAAGAATTGCAGGGAGCAAGTAGCTCACAGGCAGAGTACAGATGGACTGTCACATACACAAGGTGGGTGATTAGAATGGCCTGAGGAGTGGGAAGGCTGTGGTACCGCAGCAAACTGGATGAACCTGGCTTGGTTGAAGGAACATAAGGGGGGCTGAGATGGCCAGTGATTTTCTATCTGTAAATGTAACAAGGGAATAAACACAGTGAATGGGAACGAACTGTTTAAGCAGAAGGACGATGATGGCATAATGACAAATAGTTACCATCAGACTTGAAGAAAAGCAGGACAGGAATCAGATTTCTGACCACAAGAATGGTAGTTTCTGGAATAGTCTTTCAGGTGGAATAGTGGGATAAGCAGGTTAGTTTGGTGATGAACCTGGAAATATTTGTGAATGATGTTATAGAATGTGAATGTCTCTAATAGTCTGGGATTGGATTTGATGACCAAGAATCCTCTTTCATTCCTTTATTTTTGCATCAGATCTTTGAATTTATGCAAAACAAATGTAAATCAGTAAAACTGTAATGAGCAGTTTATCAGCTCACCTTGTGATTTATCCCTAGTTTGGATGTATTCATGTGTAAAATAGTCAACGAATCAATAATAATCAACAGGTTCAATAGTCTCCAAATACTGTTTGTTCTCATTCTGGTGGTTTAATTTTAGCTACTTTTAATCTTATTGATGCTTTATTTAAATATGTATGTGTATATGCAGATTTCTACGTTATTATATTCTTAAGCACCAAAATTCTACACTGTTTTGTGTTAATCAATCACTTCGCCCTTTTTTCCCAGAGCAGATGCTGTCACTTAGTCATCTTTGCAGACTTTTTTTTAGCTGCAACTATTTAAAATACTTCATTTTTTTTCTCAAACTTTGTTATCCCTGACCTTATGTAGCTTTTCCAAATGATTATGCTAGAAATGAATACACACTGTAATCTTCCCCAGGCATACAAATGATTGATGGGAGTCAGAAGGACTCATCCTACAGAAGGCACTAGCGTGTTATCTGAAGATACAAAAATGTAGATTTTCTCAAAAACAGTGTCTATATATGCTTAAGGATTAAAATGATAATCCATATATCCTAAATTAGTCACAGCTTTATTAAACAGTGATAAACACAAAAGATTTTCATGGTCATTAGTAGAGGATTGCTACATACACAGATTTTATTACAGCTCCTTTATAAGTGACTGTGAATATTCCAGATACAGATAACATGACTGATGGGTTTCTAACCCCAGGCAAAGTTTCAGGGCCAAATCTAGAATGTTTCCCTGGAAATTTTTCTCACTCATTAACCTTGTAAATCAATTAGAGATTACAGGACTGGTTTTCCTCTGTTAAAGGGGGGCTGTGCAATGTCATCTGTTTGTGTATACATGTTGGAATTTCCTTCTATAACTTAAGGTCATTGTTGATTTAGATTGGAATTATATTTATCTGGTGCTCAGACCACATAAATAATCATAATTCTACCTCCCTTTGCTATTATAACTAATGAGATCTTTAGAAAGCTTTATTTCTGTGTTTGAAAAAAATCATTAACTTTCAGTGGGTAGGCGTACTCCTTTCTGTACCGTATGTAGAACTGTTGGACAATATCTTTCTGAAGAGAACAGCAAAGCACAGTATGTGAGGACACATTGTTTATATGTATTTAAAGGTTATCACATCCTATTCACTATATGAATAGCCCCAACTGACATTTTCTGTCTCTTCTCAAGCGATGCATGTCTTGTTCATTGTGCTATGCCGAGTCAGCTGTCAGGCACTGCATCAGGGGACCAAAAGCTATTTTCTTTCACTGTTTTGTTTGCACTTCAACTAAAAAGCTTTGAATCTTATGATTTCTTTGCAATACAAAAACTAATATACAACCAGGGATAGCAACTTTTAGCAGACGAAGAAATTCTGCAGCACTTTATTTCACATTTCAGCTGTAGCACACAGAAGAGTAAATATAAAAGGAAAGCTGAAATCTGGAAAAAGGTGCTTATTTTAAAATTATTTTCTTAGCAAACAATGCCTAATTTATCCAACTCTTCATAAGCTTAATTAAAGTTATAAAGAATTGAAAAAGGAAGGATGAAAGTATATTTGGTTTTAGAATTACATTGTGCTATGAAATACCTGTCCAACTTGCTAGACCAAGTGGCAAGCCAGGCTCTGTGCAGATTGCTTGCCTGGGAGTTGCAGCGGTACCTAACCGACTCTGTCAATTTAGAGCTTTACTATGAGCAACCTTTCAAGACATATGGCAAAGGGAACAAGAGCTGCACCTTAAATACATATTATAAGATCCTCTTTACAGAGCAAAACTTCGCTTTTTCATTTAGAAGTGCCAACCAGGAAAAAGTGAAGTGTCCTACTTATCCATTAAATATCTGTTCAACAGCTGATGGATGATAGAGATCCTAATGTAGTGGCTGAATCCTTAATGCCTTTCCTCATTTTGGTAGCTTTAGTCCCAAGTCCTGCAGAATTTCATCTGTCTACCAGCTTGGCAGCTTTTAACTGTCTAATGAGTACATCAAGACTAGGCACTGTGTATCAGATCCAGCAGCTATAAAATAACTGCCTTGTTCAAAAGGTGAATTTTATCTATCAATTTTTATAGCATTTCTGTTCTAACAAAAAGGGAGTGATAGGAATCTCCAGTTTTAATGAATAAGGAGATGTAAGGTGACTTAAAAAAAAGGAAAAAAAAAAAAAAAAAAAAAAGCACTGCAAAGGAACTTTGGCAAAAGTCCCCCAAACCTTTTATTGTAATAAGACATGATGCATTCAGTGCCTTTAAAATGGGGATATGCATTTTTAGCTGATTTTTTTCAAGTACTGTTTGGAAAAGTATACATTAAGCAAGCATATTAACCGCTGAGTAAAACTCAAAGCTAATTGCTGGAAGTTGGATAAGCCCAAACTAGAGGGTGTCTTATTAATACATAAATTATCTTCTTTATATTTAATCTGCTAAGAAAGGAAAAAAATAGCTCAGTAGATTTAAACTTCTTTTAAAAATGTTTCTTTCAAACATTTCATTAAACGGACGCTGAGGAATCCTAAGCATACCTAACTAATCACATGAGATAGTAAGGTCACCTCAGTCCTCGCTGGCTTTTCCAAGGGGTATTCTTGCAATCATTGTTTTCTCTAAGTGAGGGATGTGGAATCCTCCTAAAACATTTATGAGAGCATTATTGTAAGAGGTTATAGAATTGCAGTGTGTTGCTATCATTATGTTTGATTTTTAGAACACAAAAGGCTCCCATCATGTGTTTCAGCTTAAGTTCTGAAAAGGTGCCTGTTCATTTGTATTTCTGAAATGATTTGAGACAAAGCAAGTTCTTTAGACTGTGATATGGCTGCACCATAGACACACACACACACCACCACCCCCCCCCCCGGAGTTATCACCTTAGAAAAATATAAATCTTTACACACCCTCATTCCTCAAGATATAAAGCTGAAATGCAGAATGATGGTTACTCTGGGGTATGAAAGGAAGAGGCAACTGATGGCTCTGATTAAGCAGCCTTTTGAATTCTCTTTTTCTAATGGGGGTGATGAAAGCACATTTTGTGTAGAGTTTTGTTTTGACTCAGTCTGCCATGAAGCTGTTTGAATCTAGGATTATGCCCACATTATTCATATTGCCAAAAACATCAAAACAGGAACAAAGGGAAAGCTAACCTTGAATTTTCAGCATGTATTTCAGTCCTTGTAAACAAGTTACCATGGAGATAGAACCCATGTGAACTGCCGCCTTCCTCATAACTGCTGTAGACTTTGGACTAGCAAGAAAATGTGACATGGCATTGGTGCCATTTGTGACAAAACCCCCCATCCTTATTTCAAATGCTACACTTAAGCATTTCCCTGCAACGCTACCAAGTGAAAGCTTAGAAATTGCTTAAAAGTATGGAATTGCTTAAAAAATAGGTGAGAGAAGTGAGAAGCAAAGCTTTACCTGTTTCAGTTTTCCAAATTAAATAATATTCTAGCAGAAAAGAAGATACAAGGTCACTCTGCCTGTCTTGCTAGCAAGAAGAGTCTGCAAAGACAGCCTGATTGCAGCTTCTAATAGTTCTCACTAGGAAATGGTCTTGAAGAATCTGAAGTTGTGACACAAAAAGAGTTCTTAAAACAAAAAGGAACAAAAATATCTTTGTCATTGATTTTGTTGTTGTCATTCTTCTATTTTGAATAGAGCTGCAATTGTCATGTCAGAAATAAAAATCAGCCATTATACTTACTAGCCTACTTATCTTCCATGGACAGAAAAGGATAAATGCAAAGGTATTCATAGTTTTTCCTTATGCTTCACATTTCCAGGGTACCTCTTTTTTGTTCAAGAAGCTCTGTTTTTTTGACACCTCAGTAGATTTACTGTTAAGACCGTGAGTTCCGATCATCATCATCAATAATCCTCTACCTACACAGGTACTAATTGCTTAAATCACATTACTCCTTTATATCCTATACATAAAAAAGGAAAAAAAAAAGGAAAAACATATCCAGCCTCTAGAACAATAGATATGACACAAGAAGGTTGTGAGTAAAACCGTATTGCAGGTGTCAAAAATTGGATGGATTCTAACATTGTAGCCATTAGTGCAAATAAACAGTAAAAACATAAAAGCTGTGTTCTGGTCTCTAATTTCCTTTTGTTACTCCAGTCTGAAGCCATTATTTCCTTTTACAGCATTAAAGGCTAGAAATTAAAACTTCTGTGATATGTCCTGGGGTTTTGTTGTTTAATCCGATAACATATATGCTTGAGGAGGGGAAATGTCTATTAATCCATACTTTTCCTTAGCTAGTTTGCTTGGTTTTGCAAATATTTTCTAAGCTAATGCAATTATTATCCAGTTTTCTTCCTCCTCTGACTTTTATTCTCTTTTTCCTGATTTAATTCTTTTAATTCCTTCTTTTTCTCTTTAGTTCCTTTTGCTGTCTTTTTTTTCTTTTTTCCCTACCTCATAGATGTCATCTATTTTAATCAGTTTGGTTCTTATCTCTGGCCATTAAGTCCTGATCCTAAAGCCACTGAAATCCATGGCAACATTCCCGGTTTACAGTAACAGTTGTCCCTTATTTCTTTTCTTGATGGCACTTTCAGAAGTCATCAGTTCTGCTTGAACAGTTTGGACACTGTAACTGAATTGTCACTATAAGGAAAACCAGTAGGAAAATATTCTGTTACAGACGCACAGATTTTAGAGTTTTATAGAGTCAAGTAGATGTGTAGCAAAACAATTGTCTGGGTCAAAGTAGTTTCTTATAGAATAAAAAGATACTACATTAAAATCAAATGTCTTCATAAAGACAATTCAATGAAAAGACACTACTTGAAATGCTGTTAATAATTCTAGGTAATTTGCTTTTAACACTCTGAGAATCTTATTGCCAAAGAAACTGTCTGCCCATGTATAGTGACAGCTCCCCTGTGTTATAATGCAAGCAATATTTTTCCTACCCAAAACAAAGTGGTTAAAATTATATTCTCCCAAGCTGTATGGAAATACACTAATTTGTAACTTTCTAAAGCTAACACATTTATGCTTCAGAGATACATAATTTAGTAACAAACAACAGACTGAATTTTGATCAGGTTTAAAAAATGGCTACAATAGCCTTCAGACTTCAAATGAGCTGAAAAGGCTCCCTTGGTATTTTCTTCAATCTGAAATTTAAGGGGTAACTTTCTTCTTGAAGATTCCTTTAAAAGGTAATGAACAATTCAAAAAAGCCTGTTTATTATTGCCACTACCCAGATATTTTGTTAATGAAGCTTTCTATGTCAGCCCAAGCACTTGCTTCCATAACGGTTTCTTGTCTTACACTGCTCTTGTTAAGATAATGGAGGAGCTGAATAAATTAGAAACATACCTTAATCAAGTATTCTATGAAATCCTATCAACTTATTGGTTCAGAAAACACTGCAGCATTTTTAAGTCTTGGAGGAAGGAGGAAGGTACAATTCAAAATACTAAGAAGTTTTTCCATTAATGGACTAGAGACTAAACAATGCAGACAATTGCAGAAATGTCAGCCTTATGTCTAGATTTGACTCAATATGTTTTAGATATCAAAAACATCCAAATTATTATGTAACTTTACATGTAAAAGCCTAGACATGGTGAATCACATACCTTAGTAGGTGTAACATGAGTAAAGGGAATGTGTATGATGTGCTAAACAAGGCATATTGTGAGAACTGCTCTTCATGAACGAAATTTTTACCTGAACAAGTCTGGCCAAGCTGACTGGCTGTTTGGATCAAATCTTAATTTCAGAAGCAATAAACCTAATTTCCACTGGTTGGCAAAGCAGGCATTTGCTAATAAAAATCAATTTTATATCTAATACTGTCAGGAGTGGGGTAGCTGTTAGAGATATCTCCATACAAGAACATGGAACCTGCATTCTGCTCAGGTTGGACTATTTAAAGTTTGACCTCCCCTTTCCAACCTCCCTGCATTCTGCTGTGGAATTCTAGTCTGTCTGCTCTCCGGTAAAGGTCAGTTATTTATCCCAATAAAAATAGCAATAACAACTTTGTATGCACTTTTGGGTTTTGCATGCCTGATATCTTCAGGAGAATCAGGAGTTTGTTGTGCAAGTGTGTAGGCACTGCCAGGACTTACATGTGCTGAGGGAAGCAGAGAAATGACAGCACATCATACCTGTTTAAATCACTTACTGCATCTCTGTGATTTCAGTAGCTGTCTAGTATTTATTTTATAAAAAATGTATTTTATAAAAAAGTTAATTTCTAAATGGTTCCTCTCCAGTTTGTTTTCTTTTTCCTTGTTGTTTTTCTCTTTTTTCCTTTTTTTTTTTTTTTTAAGAGTGCTATTGACTCATCCCTTAATATTAAGCAGCTACATTGGTGCTAAAATTAGCACTTAGTCACCTTGGCTGTACCTAGGGAGAAGTTTGAATCATAGGTGATGCATGTCTCGATGCATGAATCTAGCAGGACAGTTAAGTGCACATGCCAATTTAAGTGGTAGGAATTCAGGCAATATTTATTTTGCGTGAAGTATGGCATCTTACTCCAACGTCAAACTGTTGCTGTAGTTGTCCTCACAGATAATACTTGTAAGTGTAAGGGGAACCAGTATGCCACTATAAGAGCAGTGAGACACTGGCGGAGGCTGCCCAGAGCAGCTGTGGATGCCCCATCCCTGGAAGCATCCAAGGGAAGATGGACAGGAGTTTGGGCAACCTGCCCTGTTGGAAGGTGTCCTTGCCCATGGCAGGGGGGTTGGAACTGGATCATCTTTAAGGTCCCTTCCAGCCCACACCATTCTATGATTCTACGGATTTGGCCATAAGATCACACATAAGACACCTTGGTTGTCTGTATGTTATCCCCCAATAACTTTTGGACCTTTTGTGGTTCACATCTTTTTCTTCTTTCTAATGTCCCTTCATGATGGCAAGAACGAAAGAAAGGGCAAATATTCTGTAGACTGATTCCTACAGAAAGAGCCTGTTTCTGAGAAAGAGGCCTAAAGGAGAACCCTAATTATCAGTCTAGACAGGACCACACTGAAGTCATGTGACAACTTCTAACTACCTGCGGTCATTGAGGAAAATATCGCTCCTGTCCTCCGGGAGAAGCAGCACTTTCCATCGCTGACATCTGTGACTGTTGCCACCTGACAGACCAGCTATCGCTAATGAAAGCAGAAAATGCAGCTGGTTTGGAAAGCAGTTTGGCAGTAGGAAAGCAGTGTTTTGTGAACACTTCCTATCAGATACATTTTCAGTAATGCTTTCCAACAGGATACAACAGAACTGAAAACTTATGAGAGATGTTGGATTTAGTGGGGGGGGCAGATTACCTTTTTGAGGTGTTGTAATCAGAGAGTTTGTAATCTTTTGATTGAAAGAGGCAGGGGTGAGGCAGATGCTCTTTCCTTGATTCTGTGAAAATGTTTATTGCCTGGGAGGTTTTATACAACTGATATTATAAATATTATTGGGACTTTATTAATATCTAAAAATGGTGTGGGTTTTTTTCATCAACCTTTATAGTTTTTTCTTAAGATTCAAGTTCTCATGCTGCATTATTGGCTTATTTTTTTCCTTATAGAAGATACAAGTCTAGATTATACAGCACACCTAGGGTTCAGTATTTGAAATCTGGGTAAGTAATCACACTTCTTCATTATTTTTAGTCGTGTTGCACGAATAAGCCTGTAGTTCTTAGTAATTCAAATGTTAATACAGTAAATAAAAACTATAATTAAAAGAAAATCATTTACTTCTATACTTCCACTGACTAAGAATAAGAGTCACCAGATCCATGTTCTCATAGTAAATGCAGAGTAATCATGGGATGGATTTCTTTTCACCCATTTTGCCTATCAATATTGCAGACAGGGCAAAAGTGGTGGTTTTCCAGTGCGTGTCCCTGCATCTGCGAGAAGGACTGTCAGTGGAGCAGGAAACCTGCTGAAAGAAACCCTTGCCTCTGGTTGTAATAAAGTTGAATATCTCTCGCATTCTTTGTTCTTCCAGTTTAAGTTAGGGTGGAGGTTTAGATATTACTGAAATTTCGTGTTGGCTCAGAAGTTTCTGCATCAACACAGCTTCAATCCAAATAATATTTCTTACGTGCCCGCACCACCAGGCAATGCCATGCTGACACCGCTGTGTTGCTGTGCTTTTGTGCCCTTTGCACAGAGTGTAAGATCTTTATCAGGTATGTCCAGAGATCTACGTGGAAGTCCCCTCTGACCACTGACTTGTTGAAACTGCGGTGTGTTGCATGAAAGCTTTATTCTGATGAGGAGAAAACCTAGGCAGAGTCCAGCTGAAGAAGGATTTACATACCTGACTTCATCTCTCCTCTGGTTAGGATGCTGGAGAGCCCTGCTTTGCCAGCCTGGCCTTGTTGCCGAGCGGGGAAGGCTACCAAAGGAGCCAAGGGCACACAAGCCTGGCAAGTCCCTGCTCCTCCTGCCATCCCGTTCTTTCCCAGCCACAGAAGCCCACCACCTGAGCACTGAGGCAGCCTAACAGGTGGGCTGCCTGCACTTTTAATTGCATTTCTTCCTAACTCAGAACTGTAGAAAGAACAAATTTGGAATTTACTGCATGGATGATTCCCTCTTCTACACATTTCTGACTCTTTAACATTATTACCCAATTTCTGTACATTAGAATGAGAAGAAAAGAGTTTTAAATCTGATAATGGAAATTTCAAGCACTTCCAGGTTCCGTCTTTTATCAAGGGGTAGGTTGAAAATTCCAGATTATGATTCCTTTGTAAATAAAAGCAGAACATTACAGGTCTCCGTTTTACCATTAACAAAGGTTGATATGCTACATTTGCAAAACCTTTAGAAATAATTATTAAACAAGATTTTTATTATTATTATTATTTTATTTTTAACAGAGTGGTATGGTACCTGCATACAGCAAGAGGGCTAATGTAACTCAGACACTGAATATGGAATATTTTCTGTCTTCTAGCAGTAAATACTAAAGTACGGTGTGTTTTATGGTCAGATATGTTCACACATATCTGACCATAAATCAGTGCCTCAAGCTTCCCTCAAGGAAAGTTGAAAGAGTGCATCTCACAGGAGAGGAAAATGCATTTAAAATTACTGCAGCTATAAAACAAACTGACATAACCCAAAGCAACAAATATGGAGGAGGAAATCTTCTGGGGCCACATCAGTACTCTGAGAAGATTTCCACTCTTTGGTTTTATTTCCTATCAGTGATCCAGTGTGGTTTACAAATGGAATAAAATCTATTCATTATGCTCCCTAATATTCAAGCAGCTGCATCCCTTCCTCAGAGTAGTTCTCTTACAGAAGCAGGGTAACACAGTGCTCAAAGAAAACATGACTTGATCTCTTTCCTCGAAGATTTTCTCTTTTGTGGTCAGAAGTGTGTCCAATTCAGTTTGCTGTGCGTGCACTCTCATTTGCATGTTTTACACCAATTTGGGGGGCATGAAGGAAGAAGGTAGAGAAGCTCGCAGAGCTTTACTATAAATTAAACTGGGCTTTTAAGTCCTCGTTTCGGGTAAAAGAACTAAGTTTAACTGGTTTCTGCTAGAAATCTCTCCCAGCACTGCTTTCTTATTTGAGGCTTCACCCTCAAAAGTTTGCACTGCTCAGATTGCATTATGATACAGCTTATTTCATTATAACTGTATCTAATTGATGGTACTCACTTAAGATTTTATCACTTGTACTGATTCTCAGTGGCATTTAGAGAGAAGACTGGGCAATTTGGATGCAATTCAATTCTTGAATACATGTTTTAGACACATTTATCATTTATTGCTGTTATCAAGATGGTGGTGTGCGTAACTGAAGAGGACTAAATCATGAACGAAGGAGGAATGTTCTGATTTTATGCTGAAATAAAGAAAAAAAAAAGATTCTAAGGTCACTTGATGCTAACTCATGGATATACTTAATAGTTTAATGTGATTTTTTAATCATCACTGAATTTTTGAACCCTGGCAATTAGCTTTCTGTCTTGAAGATATTGCTTCCTAATAGAACCAGTACTGAGCTAACACATTCTAGTAGGAGTTAAAAAGAAGAAACACATTTATAAAGAAGTTATCCTTGAAACCAAGGATTTAGTAGTACTCACAAAGAAGTTAGATGTCTGTGGATAGTGAGAATTTACAGACAATAACTCAAGTAATTAAAAGCTTGTCACTTTATAATGCTGGTGATTGAATAAGATTATGACAAAATTGTATACCATTTCTTGCCGCAATACTGTGCCTTAATACTCTTCTCTGAAGCATAAGTATTTTAGACCTAAATGAGCCATTGTCATCAAGGTGTACAGATGTATACATATAAAGGAGGAGGAATGTCACAGAGTAACAGAATTATAGCATGTAGCTGTGTTACAAGAACATTTTTGTTGTGTTGGTTATTTTTCTGCTTGTTTTGGTTGTGTTTCTGCTTAAAACATTCTGCTGCTTCTGACTACTTCTAAATGACAGCTGGCTCTCTCTTCCACCTGAAATTGGAAGTTAGGATTTCTACTTTGTTTTCTAAATTGAAGAGCACTCTCCTTCCAGGCATCTTCTTGTCTAGGTGAGTTTAAATTAAGGAAGTATCTCTTGCTTTTCTTTTTTCATAATTTGAGTAGATTGGAGGGTCAGGTTATGGAACATCATTCATTCTCTATTTTAAACATGCTTTTTTGAAGCAAAGTCCAGCAGTGAAAAATGAACTAACTCAGGTCTGTGGTCATGTGTAACAGTTACTGTTAGAAACATATCTATTAGTTAGTATTCATCTTCTGCCATATAATAAGATTATGTATTAATGTCTTTTATGCACATCATGGCATTTTTCTGAAGGCGTAGGTAGGAACCTTCATAAGCTCAAAGGCTCCGTGAGTGCAGTCATGTGGTGTGCCCAGGAGAAAGCATGGAAAGAGAAAAAATACAACAACACACCCAAACCTGAAGTTTTACTCCTGTTATTTCTGTCTCTGCACCTTACCACTCTGGGCCACTGCAATCTGACCCCCCTGAAAGTTCAACATAGCAGCTGGCCACAAGGCTTCTGGCATCCAGGCAACTTCAGAGCTACCGAGAGAATCTATCCATCACCCAGCATCTCCTGAAAACGTCAGTGGGTAGCTCAGAATAGGCTTGGTGAAGGCATTAGAGTTCAATAATGTGTTTTCATTTATGTGACAGGCTAGTTTATATAAGATTAAGTTCATCTTTATTTGTTAAAATTCTGCCCAAAATGGAGAAACACTCATTGATTTTTCTATTCAGCCATTAGTGTTGTTGCTAACTTCTTTCCATCTTAATTGTCATTTTAGAAAATTGGTCATGACTTCAGACGGTACTGAAGTCTTCCTGAGATACCTTGTTGCTACACTTAATAGCAGGTTGTTCAAAGTGTAATGGCTTTGGATTTTGACTGAGTTATTCAGCAATGGCTGGAGATAAAATACACAGTGAAAATAGCAAGCATTGCCTGCTGCTGTAAAAACTGGTCTTGGAGTGTTTCTTTCTTTTTCCCAAATTTAATGAATCACTTCAACACTTAGAAAAGTGAGTGAATGGCAGTGACCTGTATCAGGCAGAGCATAAGCACACAATTCACAAACTTGCTCAACTGAAAATCTACTGAAACCTGTACAGTTCTCTGAGAGTTGCATTATGCTTTCAGGTCATCAAATAAATGCTGGAACACTATATACATTTCTGTGTATGGTTTTAAAGATGTTTAGCAATAGAAATCAGTAGTGTTCTGGTTAATTTTTTAACTTAATCTGAAACTTGTTTTCCAAACCAAGAGTTCTATGCAGCACATACCACATATATTTCTGCTACTTAATCTTGACCCCACGAGGTCTGGCAGTCCTTTTGAATACCCACTTTCCCCAAAAAAAGGTGTTTTAAAGGTTGAGTCTCATGAATCTCATTAAGATTGATGGCCTTTGAAAACAGAACTTCCTAAAAGCAGGGGAAATATTTTTTTACTTCCACTGTAGCTTTACTCAATCAGCATGGTTGATTCAAAGGAGGGAACTGCGAGATTTACAGTCCTATTCAAAAGGAATGAAACTTGATGAATGAGATAGTAGAGGATGAAAAAGACTTGGTCTGAGCAGGCACCAAACATGAGAAGGATCATAAAATTAATAGCAGCTTGAAGAGACATTAAGTTGGGAGTTAAGAGGAAAAGAAGGGTCTGATTGAGAAAGAGACCTGGAGGAAATGAGGTTTAAATGTATCTCAGGTGTGGCAAAACTTTAAAGATGTAACTTAAGTGATCATACTCTCTAAACCTAGGGACATACCTTAGCAACTTTGTGTTCAAGATTTCACCCCTTGAAATCATTGCACGTAGAAATCACTGACCATAAGCTTTTGTGTTCAGTCAGGGTTATAGCCATACTGATGCTCCATGAGGCAGAAAAGAAATTATTTTCAAAGTTAGTTCAGAGCCTAAGAAATTTTGACTTATTCGGGTCAGGATATATTTAACCTGAGATGGATCAGTATAGGAGAGGAATGAAAAATATTTATCGATTTCCTTAAAAGGAATTGTCAATTACTGAAATATGTGAGTTGCCATAAAGAGGTATTTGTTTCTCTTTCCTTAAGACAGTTCTTTTAAGTTCAAAGTCAAATCTGTGGTCAAATTTTATCATTTCCATTACTGGCTTATTCCAATATGAACATATGTGTTTATATATATAGAACTACGTGAGTTTTTTTGCTGTTGTTGTTTTTGAAAGAAAATTTTAATAATTTTTCACATTTTTCTTAGATCTGTTGCTAGATGACACATTTACTTTGTCTTTCCCCTTAATACAAGGTGTTAAATACAGCAAAGAGTATACTTAGTAATATTAGCATAGCTAGAAGCAATATTATTTTATCTGCAGTTGTAACTGTGAAGAAATAAATCCTAATAATGGTAAAGCTATAACCCTACAAAGTCAGGAGTTTCTTGTGTAATAGCACACTACTGCTGTGGCTCTGTCCGGACCTCGTGCAGCTTTATCTTGGCTAAATATCTTTAAATATATGTTTCCCATTTTGACCTATCATTCGAATATTGGCACGATAGCAAAGAATAAAATGTATTTGATGCTTCTTCTACTTAAGGGTTAATCTCAGTGTTTTATTTTGCCAGATAATTCTGAAAAACAGTGTAATGTTATAGGCACTTAACTGATATTGTTGAATTCTTCATCTCCTCTTTCTTTCTTTTTGTTCATGCACATTTGTATAAATACCCTTTAACAGACATTTTGAGAAAGGCATGTAAGTGCTGGTTTTACTGAGTTAACATCTACACTTTGAGAGCAAATTTCTTTCTGTACTATAGAAGGAAGAAGATTCACAAAGTTAATAAGGAACCTAGCAAAGATAATGGACATGTCATGAATTAAAAACAATAAAACCCAACAACCTAAACCCCTTGCATGTGTAGGTCTGGTATGTCACCTGCTAAACAACTATTTGAGCAGTTACGTGAATCATTATGCCTAGCACACCTTTCCAAATCAGACCCTAAATTCAAACAATTCACTATGGTAAACTGAGTTTCCCACTGCTTTACAATAAATAAGAATGTACAAAGCCTCTGATCTACTGAATGTCATGATCAATTCACAAGCTCAAATAATTAAAAAATACCCTCTCCTTCTCTGGAGACATTCGAAACCCACCTGGATGTGATTCTGTGCAGCCTGCTCTAGGAGAACATGAGTTAGTAGGGAGTTGGACTGGATGATCTCCAGAGGTGCTTTCCAGCCCTGACCAGTCTGTGATTATCTTTTAAAGTTTATGCTGATTTAAAACCATAAAGTTAATTTAACATGGTCCCATCAAAAATGGCAAAGAACAGAAACTTTCCTAACATAAAGTTAGTCTATGTTGTGTGAAATACAGTGTCAGATTTGTAATGGGATTAATTCTACTGAATTTTTCCTCTGAAGATCATTGTAATTTTAGATTTCCCATCAGAATCTAGTAGCTTGAAATATCTTATTGCTTCTTTATGTTTCCCCTTGCAAAGATGAGTTAATAATGAGTCAGAACAAGTACAGAAATAACAGTGCAGGTGTTCAGTGAGATTAATTTTCCAGCAGGTTTTTAGAAATGAACTAAAGCTTGTTTGAGTCACAGTCTTTTTTGATGAATTCTGCAGTATGGTGCAATGTAGTTGACATATATAATCTGTTGGATTTACAGAAAAGATACAAGAAACTATAAATTACAGGATCTTATCACAAGAGGTTTTGGCAATATTTTAAATTACATAGTAAACGGCAAGATATTTGTTTAGCTACTGGAACACTGCAAAGCTTGTGGAGCCCTGTAATTTAGATTGTGCTCTTCCTTATTTGTTCTTAAATGAGGTTTTTCAATCTGTTCTTGTTAAAAATTATTTGATGAGAAATTTGTTGGTTGTTTTGTTTTTTGGGGTTTTTTTCTGCTCAAGATTCATGGTAGCATTAAGTTCCCTTAAAAAACAGCAGTGGACCCTGATAGTTTAAGGCTCCAAACTGCTTCCTCCTCATCACATTTAAATGTCTCACTCTTAATGTCATACAATGGCACATGGAAGTGATAGATGTTTGAAAAACTTCAAGAAATGCTCGACTTCGGGCATCCAAACAAGCTTCTGCCAGAATTGGATTTGAATCCAAGATTATGAGTTCTGGTCCTCATTTTTGGTGTAGTAGTTGAAATGAACATACAGAAGACCCAGAAACAGCTAAGTGCCTTTCTATTTTAGATAACATATAGAGCTGTTAGACTTGCTTAGAGGGAGTAAACGTGGGCCTCCTACACAACAGGGGTCAAGGTGCACCTAGAGGTACTCCACTTTCTACACTTGTGAAGCACAGTGCGGACCATTGTGGTCACCTCTGCCATCACAATGTTCTAAAGAAATCCCAGTGTTTGTGGCTTGGCTTCTGTACTCGCCACAGTGGGATGGCTCTGACCTATTTGTTTCTTCAGTGTGGTTGTGTCCCTGATTATGGTCAGGAATACTGGATGTTCAGATGCAGCTACAGTGGAGCAAGTGAAATAGCATCTTCTCTGCCTGGCTGACACTTGAGGTCTCCAGCTGGTTTGCAGGACTTCTTCAAGCTTAGAGGGTAGAAAAAAAAAAAGTCAAAACCTGCAAGCTCCAAAGCTGTGCTAGCTATTGCCTCATCTCAGGAAGAGGTAAACTGTCTCCACAGAGCACTTTCTAATTCTGCTTGACTAGGAAATTTCCAAGTGACTCTGCACTGCCGAGACACTCCGATAGTAATGCTGTGATCTGGATTTAGTCCCACTGAAATGGGCCAGGAAGGGAAGAGGAAAGGCTGTGAGTGGAGCTGGGGAGCAGGGTTATGGCCCCCTGCCTGAGCAAGTTGCAAGGCACTATTAAAAGCTTTTAAGGTGTTAGCCTAAAAAGCTCAGCCCAGGGCCACTCAGGAATGTGAGCTACATGAGCACCGGGCCTTTGTTATTTCAGGAGAGGTTGTCTTACTTGAAGGACATAGGTGAAAAATGAAATGATGGGGAAGGCAGTAAGAACGTGTCAGAGCACTGGCATTGTAGCCCTGAGGAAAGAAGTCAGGGGACTTAAAACTCTGAGGGAAGGTAAACAACAAATCCGTCTCCTGAATATTTTCCCTGTCTGTTTACAGGACTTTGCATGTTCTTTTAAAAGAAGCTCGTTTGCATCAAGATATTATTATTCTTTGAAATTTTTATCCATATTAACAACCTTAGCATCCTGAATTTTGGCTGTTTGAGGTACATCAGGACAGCAGTATCTATAAGGACAAGTGAGTGATCTTTACAGACCTGCCAATTCCCAGCTCTGTCCTAGATTCCCCCCGGACACTCTACCCTAATCATCCCCAGCACACTGGTAAATTAGCCAATTAATCAGTTTGTCTACTAATCCATTGTATCATTGATTCCTTCTAAACCACTGTCTATCACCATAGCTCCGTTTCAGATTGCCCTGAAGCGCTTCTGTCTTTTTCTTGTCATGAGTTGAAACTGGGGGTCAGTTCAGTGAACAACCCAGTGAACCAAAACCCCAATAGCAATAAATTCAAGTCAAAATATATATTTTTATTGGTTAATTTTATAACACAGTATTTTTTGAGATAAGGTGTCAACTGTACATGTCACTAACTTTGTGCTGGATTACATACTGTCTTCTGTAGGATTAAAATTATTTTCATGCTATTTTTACTCCTTAAATGATTTTCTTTAGTGTACTCATGACTTCAGAAAGATGTTGAAAATCCTTCTCTGAACTGCTACTTAATTATTGTTCACTCACCCCCACTTTTTGGTCCCTTATTTCTGGTGTTGCTTTCAAAGGAGTAAATTTTCTAAGAAGCATTAACAAAAAATCTATTCCTTGTTTAAATTTAAACTTATGATCTACTTTAAAATTTGAAGAACAATTTCCTTTTATGATACTAATTTCAGGTTGTCTTTTCATGCTTCTTTATATCTAATTTATTAGATCACTTTGTGCAGACTTTTTCTTTCAGTCTAAGTCAGTATGTGTAATTAAAGCTGTCTGTAACTAATAATGAGTAATTTATTGCACAAAGATGTTTCTGTTTTTTAAAAAGCTAAAAACGTGCATGTTGAAGATTTCTAAGCTTCTAAGCCACAGTGTCTGTAAAGGAATCACGTATGGACTCATCTATAGACAGATGTCCAAAAAAAGTTGCTGGTTTTGATGGCAGATTGGTTAATTGAAGCGAGTAATGCTTTTTCAAGAGCTGTTGATGGTGTACTGAGGTGCAGAGTTCACAGCTTTCAATGATATCAGGTTAGTAAAGTCAAATTTGCTTTTGACAGCCTATAATTAAAAAACAAACAAACAAACAAAACCAAACAAAAAAAACCCTCTAAATCTCTTTGTTTCTGGAGCGGCATTTTACCAATTACTCTTCAGTAGGAATTTAAATTAATGTCATTCAAGTTAATAATAATTTGGCAATTCCAATTGTAACTAATGTATAAGATAACACAAAATGTGAACAAAATTATGATGCAGTTACCAAGTACTTTCTCCTAGGTGAGGACTTGTTCAAAGCATGTCAAAAACCCCAGCATTTTTACAGTATGATGGTTGGTTTCTTGATCATATTGAAGGATGAGTAAGATTGTCCAGTGATCACAACACATTTATGTATGTTTCAGTGCATCATTTCAGAAAACACACTGCCTATCCTAGGTGCCTTGCATTGAAAAGGAAGTGGTTCGAAGAAAAGTAAGGATACCAGGAGAGGAATGATGAAAGGTTATAAAAGACTAATTTTAAAAAGCACTAATTTGTAACAAATACAAAAAGGGAAGTAACTAACTCATTAAAATTAGAGACTTTAAAGTGAGAATTTATAAGGAGCAAAAGGTATCGGGCAATTTTGTTCTATACTGGAACTGAAGATAATAAATTTTTGGAAGTGTAAAAACTGACACAGTTGAACAGAAGTTGAAATCTGTTGTTCTTTAAGGCTTTATTTTTATAAGTAATTTTAATTTTTCTCTGTCCTTGAAAAATTGCAATGTAATCAAAACATTAGTGCTTTCTTGTAAATTATATATACACTTCCTTCCCCAAGTGTTTAAGATATTAACTTATTAGGTGATACATTTTCTTACTGTTGACTTTCCAACTTAACAAAGTGAAATGAACAAACTTAGAAAATGAACAAAAAATTGTATAAGCTAGCAAAAAATCTATTAATTCTTTGAATTATTGTTCTTGAATACCTGCATTCAATATTTGCGTAGTTCTGGCTATAGAATCCATTAACTTTTTTAGGGGGTGTGGGTATGTATCTTAATGCAAGATTCATGAGAAAGGTGAGTTTGATTTTTGTAATAGTTGACTGACTAGAGTAAATACAGCAGCTGCTCTCACAGGACATAAAGCTTATTGTTTATTTATAATTTGGCAATAGGTTTATGGAAAAAACCCAATATTTCTCATTCTTTGTAGGAATGTTAAGGTGTATTGTTGTTTAGAATACAGAGCCCTTCAGCTTTTGCATGTTGTGTTATGACTTTAACTGTAAACACAAGATAGTGTATCCTATTTATGAATTCCAGTCTCAAAAGCTAATTTAATTGGTGTATTCCAACTACTATTGCTTATTTCACACTTCAATAGGTAAAGATGCATTAATAATCGAAGTTTCAAACTGTAATTAACGTTAGCTTTAGGCTCCTGACAATGAAATGATTACATTTTTATGTATGTCTTGATATACAAAGTCAATCTAACCTGTGAATGAATAACGAAAGGAACGTACATTTACTCTCTAATGCAAATCACTACATGTAATTACATGTTCTCTGCAACTGCTGAGGAGGAAAAAAGTAAGATACTAGTGGCAGTAAAATCTGTATGGATGTCCCTCATTCATCTACTTCAGCTCTGTAGGTGATTACAGCGAGCCGTGGATGATCTGTTTCATCTCATTTGTTTGCACACTGTTACTTCATACGCTATTCAGGTACAGAACAGTGCTCGTTTCTTCATTTACATGGGTTTGGGTAAAAGGTGACAGGGCAGCTGTCTAAAGAAGAAAGGTGTGATTTTTCTATTGTGCCATGCAAGTTTGCTACACAAAGCCCTACCACTACCCCTCCAGTGAAAGAGTCTTTCAGAATCCATTTTATTACCCTTTCCTTGAAGCTACAAAGTAGTCTTCCAATTACTTTTATGTTTCTGAAGTAGTTAGTCATCTCACTCTCTTTTAATTTAATATAGGCCAGGGAACATGCAGCTATAAATCACTAGCAAGCAGGATCTAAACACGTGACAGTGAGGCAAAGGGTCTGTTTCTAAACCATTGGATCAGCAGTTCTGTTTCTTTACGGTGGTCTAGTGTTGGCTGAACCAAGCTGAACATTAGTAACAGATTTTATTGCCCATCATGGTCATTACCAGAAACAAGCTAAAAGCAAAATACTGTCCCAACGCACTTTGCTACGCTAAGTGTTCATAATAAAATTACAGCGGTGATGTTTATAAGCAGGGCAGAAGTTTAGTGCAGCAAAGCACGATGAGGTGAGGCTCAAAAAGCAAAGCTGCTGTGAGTGCCACCTGCCTTGCTGGGCTCCAGGCTGGCTCCTGGGGCAGATCAGCACTGCACTGGGCAGCAGCACCCTCCTGGTAATGCTGAGGGTGTTCTCTTCCATTTGCATTTAAAAGCAAAAAGTGTGAGAAGTGGCTGAGTATCTTTTGCAATGAGAAATACTTTTCTTACCACATTGTAAGCAAATGCAACCGAAAGATGTTCAGATTAATTGTTACTTGTGTAAGAGCTCTTGATCTACTTTTTAATGAAAACTAGAAACCAGATTTGGCTCTTTCAGTAGAAAGTAGCTAAAAAGCAGTTTGAGGAGCTCCATATTCGGTTGAAAGGGCATATATGTATAGGAGGGCAGTTAATATTTATTCTTTCATGCATAGTCTTTGTTCTTCTCAGTTCCTGCCTGTTTTCATCTATATTCCCACCGATACCTTTTGTTCTCCCTTTAACTCCTCACCCGATCTTTGTACTCCCACAGACTTTCTCCCTTAACATTTTTTCTGTAGGGAGCAGTGGACACAAATGCTTTCATTTAGCAATTCCATCTGGGACCTTCTCAGTTCATGACAGGAAGAAAAAGGAAAAATAAAGGGGATGTCAGGCAGGATAATAAGCTGGGAAATTAGCATATCTCCTGTGCTTCTAAATTCTTTTCACAAATCAAGTGGTGCCTGCCTGAGATACTAAAATGCAGCTCACAAAAGGTTGAGCAGATATTCAAAATAAGATGATGCTAATATTTTGGATTTGGCTCCCTTTTAGTGAAACAGCACTGGAGAGAATAGTTTGAGCCACTTTTTTATCCAGGCTCCCCAAACCAAATAATTAGCAGCTGCACTGCAGAAGTCTTTTAAGAATGATTTCTGAACTCCATAGGCAAAGAAGTTTGGTGAGGGCAGGGTGATCTAAGTGTGATGGATGAAGTGGCACATGCAGGAGCTTCCAGCAGAGCGGAGCTGCCCTGTTGCCAGTGCCTGGGGAGCTGATTCCACCCTGGGCTTTGCCTTGTTTGCATGGTGGTCTGTTTCTCAGTAGCCCATTCTCAGTATTTGGCCCGTTTTTTTAAGTCTACATCAGATATGGAGATTCAGTACATCAAAGCAGTTGCTGCCTAATGCAGAGGTGGCCCAATTGCCTTGCTGAACTGAACAAACGCCAAAAGCTTCCTAAAGGAACAAAATCCTCCCGTACATACATTACATTGGAGGGAACGATGGTGGTGGTGACCAGCTCTGGGTACAGATTGCTGAGGTGACTGTACTCTTCCAAGGGTCCTGTATGTCCTCTCTCAGCATGCAGATGAGTCCATAAAGTTTGCCAAAGAAACCCCTGGTATCTTTTGTCTTGCTTGCAGGTGCCAGGCCCCCTGACAAAACCCACGGCACCCACATCAGCACGGGCTTCTTTCAGATACACAATCTAGCCCTGGAGTGCGAGCTGCACCTGAATTTCTTGAGAGCTGTAGGAGATTCAAGACTAGGCCCTCCTGAACTATTGTATGAACAGATCAATACCTTGACATTTGTTTAACTGGTGGGAATCTAGATAGATGGTATTTGGTAACATGCATCACTTTAACTCTCATTATTTACTTTTTCAGCTAAAACTCCATTTCACCTTGTTTTGCAGGTTTTCAATTACATCTAATTCAA
The DNA here is from genome assembly GCF_023638135.1 of Falco biarmicus. Lineage (NCBI taxonomy): Eukaryota > Metazoa > Chordata > Aves > Falconiformes > Falconidae > Falco > Falco biarmicus. The sequence continues at coordinate 51,124,222 of NC_079295.1, read as the reverse complement.
AACTATGGTACTTTAAATAGGATAAATTAACTAAGGTTAGTATAAAAGAGAACCCTCTTTCCTCCTTGCATTGGCAGGGCTAGTGGGGTTCTGGTTCTCTGATGGGTTGTGATGATGTGCAGATATGTTCTTCCATTACAGCCCAAGCACGGTAAAAGTTAAACTGGGGAAATGCACCCATGGCACTAAAATATATGCCACTCACAATATATTATGTTGATCTGAATTTTCATTTTCTCCTTTTTTCTGTGCTTCGAAGGATAAGCAAAAGAAACCTAAAAAAATATTATCATATTATGCCATACAGATTCTCAGTGTATTGCATTCACACCCAGGAAAGAGACTTCTGTGCAAATATAAATCTTGTAGCAATGCATCAATTGTTTTTTTTTATTTCTAATTTTAAAAGGAATTTCTTCTTCTCATAAACCTTATGGACTAAAGGCTTTTACTTCTGCTAGTGAAAGGTGAAAAGTAGAAAATAATGTCTATATAAAAGGTTAAAAAAATAAATAGATAAGGTTGGTTGTTTGTAATATGCCAGCGTAGCATTTGGTCCTCATAGTACAGTATTAAAGAACACTATTTATATCTCTTTATAAGGGAGGCACGTGTTTACATATATGAATATATAGGTATGATATTTTAGATTATTCCAAGTGATATTTTTCTTTTGTTAGCTTGTGATATTTACTACTTCAAAATTAAAGAGATTTTTTTATCAGTAGGAATTTGGGGAGGCATAAGATGCATTTTCTCTGTGGGATAAGTCACATCGGCTTGTGTTGGGGAGTGTCATGGTTTAACCCTGGCCGGCAGCTAAGCCCCACGCAGCCGCTCGCTCACACACATGCCTGCAGCAAGATGGGGTGGAAAGTCAGAAGAGTAAAAGTCAGAAACCTTGTAGGCTGAGATAAAGACAGTTTAATAGGTAACGCAAAAGCTGCACACAAAAGCAAAGCAGAGCAAGGGACTCATTCCCCACTGCCCATGGGCAGGCAGGTGCTCAGCCACCCACAGGACAGCAGGGCTCCATCATGTGTAACGTTTTTTTAGAAAGACGAATGTCATCACTCCAAATGTCCTCCCTTTCCTTCTTCTTCCCCCCTAAGTTTATATACCCAGCATGACCTTCTATGGAATTAACATCCCTTTAGCTACTTTGGGTCATCTGTCCCGGCTGTGTCCCCTTCCCAGTTCCTTGTGCCCCCCAGCCCTCTCGCTGGCAGGGCTGGAGAAACTGAAAAGCCCTTGGCTTAGTATAAACATCACCCAGCACCAACTGAACCCATCAGTGTGTCACCAACGTTGTTCTCACAGCAAACCCAAAGCACAGCACCGCACCAGCTGCTGTGAAGAAAGTTATCCCAGCTGAAACCAGGGCGGGGAGTATTTTTCTGCCTTTGGGGAATCAATTATGTAGAAAACATCCCTCATTTTCCCAAGACTGTTGTGGTTTGCAAGTTGCTGATTTCTGCCCAGTTTGTTGAAAAATGACCTAGTTTGTGACCCAACCAGTGTCATATTTCATTAAAAAAGAAAAGGGGTGAGGCCAGGATGTACCAAAAATAAATGTTTCTATCCACATATTTTCATGTCCTATCTGTATATAGATATTCAGGAGAAATAATGGTAATTATTATTGTCATTCTGATTTTACTTATTTGCATTTGAATAAACAGGAAAGGGTTTTTACACTCTAATCTAGTTCTGTCAGTTTGACCCTTGCGACTTTCAACCAAAAATAGATAAATACAATTAATATGTCTCTCTTTCATCTGCTGACATGCTCATGGACTTTCATAATGCAAGTCTCATTTGTAGAACTGGAGGAATTCTTTTTGATGGAAATTAAAATAATACTGAAAAAAATATTACAAAATTATTTTTTATAGTAAAATTTAATGGGAAAAAAGACATGTAAATCTCAAAATGTTTCTGCTATTTTCAAATTTACTGGAATTTAAAAGGAAAGAGAGACTTGTAAAAACTTAGCCAAAATTATTTTCACCCCAGTTTCTGCAGTTTTTTCCCTAAAAAAAATTGAGTGAAAATTGCCTGACTAGTTATTCCATGCAGATGTAAAATATTTTATTTCCTGACATTTTTATGTCTCCAGATTTCAGTCCAGATCTGACAAGTGACAGATATTCCATGCCTCATTTGTACATTGAGCTCTTTTTTTCTGAGCATGCCATTGTCTTAAAATACAAATATGGAAATCAATATACAGATGCTTTTAACAAAGAGAACATTGTAAAGTATCTGCTGAATTAGCTTCCGTGGAATCATCTGTCACTTTACTGACAGCCCAGCTTTTAACAATGATGATATAATCTAAAGTGTTCAGTCTAAAGTTGTGTTAGATTTATAATGTTTTAATTGTGATCTACTTTTTTACATTTTGAGTGAGTCAGACCAGATGGTATGAGGAATATATTAAATAAATTAAGGGGATGTTGTAAAGGTACATGAGCCCTTTCCATCTTCAGAAAGGTTGAACATTCCATTTTATTCTTGCATTTATGTTTAATCATTCCAAATGTAATGAATAATTGCATTTTATTAACATAAGTAAAGAAAACCACCCCATTCTTTTGAACTGAAACTTCTATGGGGAGGTGCTTTTTTTTTTACAAAAAATTGCTTATTTTGATTCAGCTACCTTTCACTTGCTTTGTTTAATGAAGATATTTGCAAAATGAACTTCATATGTCGGATTAAGTTTTCTGTATAGTCCTGTGAAATGGTAATAATAGATTCCTAGTCAAATAATTAAAGCTTGTATCAGTGAATATTTTAGTAGTAAGAGTCTTCTGGTTTAGATTTATTACGTGAAGGAGGCTCATTATAACAAACTGTTGCTTGTGTGACTGTAAAACCATCACAGCTGTTGGTATTAATTAGCACTATCTGTCCTTTACACTGAGTGGAGATTGTAGCACGGACACGTTCTAGGAGATTAGGTGGCTAAATCATTTCAGGATTTTCTTAATGTTGGTTTTAAATGCTTGGCTTTAAGATCCTAGTAGGTGCTCTCGGTGTATGTATAAACAATATGCTTAACCTGATGTACAGCAATGGTCACATCACAGGCACCTGGGTGATTTACATGGAATACTCATGTTTTGTTATTTTTAGACCCTTCTGAAGGAATGGATCTCTATGACCCCTTGTTTCTGCGGTATCTGTGTATCTCTGAAACAATTGTAGTTTGGCCAGTACGGTGATCCCAGCAGTTTGCAGATGCCTCTTTCCCAGCTGTATTGTTACGGTGAGATTTTGTGCTGCTCTGAGCCAGTAGCAGGGAGCAAGGAGATAAGAAAAAAGAGTAAGGGAAAAAAGTTCCACAGTGAGCATGAGAGAGAAGTTTAGTGTTACTATTTTCCCTCTTTCTTACACTACCTTCTCTTTTTCACTGTTCCAAGAAAGTGATTTTTTTCTGTGCCCTTTCTGCATTGTTAGCAGGGACATCTCTGGGCCTGTGTTGCTGCTTATATACACTGCCATAAAAATGTATTCATAAATTGCATCATTCTGAACCAAGTTAAAAACTGGAAGGTCAGGAAGCTAAAAATGGAAATGAGGAAGAGAGAATGAAATATTTAGGGTGGTGTTTGTTTGCATTTGGCTTATGTTTATTAGACTAAGTTAGCCTGTGTTTGGAAGATACGCATAGGTATTTTTTTCCAAGAGTCTTATATCTGTTTGGAGACTGGTAACCCCTACTATAACATCATGCCAACATTTCTGTTCTAATGACTGAAAAATAATCCTCTGGATTTGACATTTGTCCATGTTAAATACCCACCTTAACCCCAAGTGCTATATTTTTATGCTTGTACCATGGAGCATGTCTTTATTGCTCTGCCTAACCAAAAGTAAAACATTTATAGAATCCAGAATAATATATTTTTGAGGTGGTAAATACTATATGAACATCGTAAATCTGTCCTCTTACAAAAAAAAAAAAAGAGGAGGGGGGAAGAGGCACTAGAAAATGGCACAAAAGATACCCATTTTCATTATGGCTTTTAGTCTATAATCATCTCAGCCTATTCTAAAGCCACAGTATGGATCATAAGCAGTTGAAATTCAATTTGAATTCATAATACCACATTTAATTTACACTACCACCTGTCAATAGGAAATAGACTGAGACATATCTCCTGAGATATCCATAGGGAATGTTCGTTTATAATTAACTTTCTTATTTTTTTTTTTTTTTTTTTTTTTACTAAATCTTTGTCATTGCAATGGATTGTGCTATTACCCATTTTTGTAACAGTCTTTCACTAAAAAGTTGATTTTTTCTCTAATCTTTTCAGTTGTTTACCATCCATCCTGTTTTCCATTTTGTCTGTGCCCACATTAGCAGCAAACCCACAGAAAAAGTGGAATAGCTTCACCAAATTCTTGAAAGGTTTAAGTAATATCATACATTTTTTAGGTCAGAGTATCTAGTACATAACCATTGCAGCTCTGTTTTTTGAACGAGGATGTCACAAACAGATGATGATAAAAGTGGGCATTGGCACGGATTTAACCCAGTCATTATTCTCATTGGACTGTAATTTTGGGTTCCTCTTTAGATGACAGCACATGATGATAGCTGACATCTACTTTTGATTCCATATTATCATGCTTAACATGTTCAACTAATATTTTCCAACAGCTGAAAGTGCAAATGCATGTCTTCTAAGATGTTAATATAAATGCTGTTCATATCTATCTAGCCACAAATACTGTGGATAATATAGATGGCTGGTACTTAAAATCGGGGAGATAAAATAAGAGCTCCTCTCAATACAAACATTTGAGATTGAGGGGAAAAAGAACATACAAAATCAAACCATTTAATGATTTTTTTCCCCCATTCAGCTTTATACTTCTTAATTCCAGAAGCAATAAAGTTTATTTCAGTGTTGGCACATCTAAGAGGATTATACTAGTTTGACAAAGCTCCTGAGTCTTTCAAAATATTTCTTGAAAAGATGTATTCCACTGATGTTTTGTCACTTAATAACATATGGCAAGGAAATAATGCAGTTTCATCAATAATTTCTTATGGCTTCTGTGATGTTTTCCCCTTAACATGAGACTCAAATAATGCTAAATAAATGAAAAAAAACCCCAACAAACAAAAAACCCCACAAACAAACAAACAAACAAAACTCTCTAGGGAAAATTACTTCCCTTTTTCCTTATAATGCTTGGAAAAGAAATGAAGCCCAAATATGCAAACTATCTTGGCATCGGTCTCAGTTTGAAGGCTCCCTCTTAGCATCTACTCTGAAGCAAACTGCATTTTGCTTTTTTTGTGTGTTTTCATTTGAAATGCATTGCAACTCTTGAAAAGGAACATGATTTAGACACACCAGCCTCTTTATTTTTCTTGGGTTTTTTCCCAAAATCCGGAAATGGGTTGAGTTAAGACTCAGTGTTAAGCTAACCACTATCACAGCTCACTAGATATTCTTGACCTGAGTTTTAGGACTGCAACAAAAGCTCCATGCAATCCTTCTGGTCTTTGAGATGGTATGATTATAACCCATGAACATGGATCATGGTTTTGGGATTTTCTTTGATCCACAGCAATTTTTTTTTCCTATGAATTGTGATTAGTGGCTAACAAAGTGGGTAGATCCTACTGATCTACCTTTGTGAAGTTCAAAAAATGCTTATATCACTTACTTTGAACCGAGCCACCAAAATAACAGCAAAGATAGTTGTTTGTATGTGTTTGCTTTAAATCACAGCAGCCTCGAGCAGTGCTTGTGCTGTTAAGCTTTACAGGAAAAAGCAGAAACAAGGAAATTCAGAAAAGGTAAATGATAATTTGTGTGACAATAAAGGTTTGCTGTTTTACAACTGCTTTGTCAAAAATATAATTTTAACTTCTCTGCCTGGTTATTAAATATTTAAGCATGACATTGCCGTTTTTTACCAGCAACTATTAAAATTTTCCTGTGTCATCTGAGTAGTTATTTATTCAGATGCATAGTTACAGTCCTGTTACGAGTATTTAGCTTATTTTCTGCTACTGTTATATCTTTTAGATCTGATAAAACTGAAAAGCAGTAAGCTGCAGCTCACTTGCAATATGTGATGGTTTAGCTAAGTATGCTTCTTAAAGCAGAACTTCTTTCTTGGCTTGGCCCAGGAGCCTGTTATCTCTATGAACTGTTTCATAACTAATGTCTACATATGAGTTTCTGTTGGCAGAAGAAAGCACAGACAACTTTACTAGATGGTCAGTAAGTGTGTTTTCCTCTTGACAGTCATTATGGAAGAGAAAAAAGAGATGCCCATCTTGCGTAGGGTGGGATCAGCAAAACTGCTATGACCAAGAAGTTGAGTTTCCTCAAGAACTGCTTTTACGCTGAAATATCACATTTATTATGATTAAATAAAAGGTGAATTTCTCTCCTTGATATCAGCAGCTATCAAGGATATAGTTTACGGTAGTGAGGACAGAGATCTCTCTGAGTATGTAATGGACCTAATGCATCAAATGTAATGGTGTGAGTGATCTCATACAATTATTTCCAAGGGGTGTTGAGTCCACATGCTATCAGCATTAGTGTGCAGATGCCGCAAGAAGCCTGAGACTATAATTTCCACATCCAATTCACATAATGGATATGGAAATAGAAGTAATTTCAGATAGTAGATAGATATCCCAAGCCGATAAAAAACATATATAGCTCAATTTCCTCTTCAGCACTATAATAGAAGGTAAACAGCCATTCAGACACAGTACAGTACTCACATTGCTCTGAGCACGTGCAGTGTTATATCTTTGAAGGAATTAGTGATTGTGCAATGTGAAAAGTATCTTCCTAAACTCCATTAAAAAAATGCTGGCTATTTATGTTCTGTTATGATCTTAATTTTCTTTGTGTACTTGGGAAGGAGGGCAATCTTCACTTTGACAAAATATTGTATTTTGGGCTTTCACACTCAGTGTATCCTAACACTTCTGTTTTCAACAGAAGCAGAACAGAAGCAATAAAAACAAAGCAACTGACCCGTACAATCAAAAAGATCTTGTTTATTGAAGCAAACAAGTTTCCATGTATACTTATGACTTGACCAAAGTACATAAAGTCTTATTTCATAAGGATATAAAATATTGTCTTTGGTTATTTGCTACTGTTATGTGCAGTTCTGTATCCCTTAAGCATAAAGGTTTTTGGTGGGCTGAGGTTTTTTTTATTTGTTTGTGTGTGTGTATGTAGAGTAATGTTAAAAACTGGGTGTTTTCTCTGAGCTGGGGTATGGAGGTAATGATCCAGTTCCACACCTATGGACAAATTTTTAATGAGTTTGTACAGTGAATGGGAGAGGTTTAGCTTCCATATGCTCTGTAAGCATAAAAGGGCTGATGTTTCCTGCCTATTTTTATCCTTCTGTTACTGTTTGTCTCTCTCGGTCAAACATTTCAGACTGTAAATTACTCAGAGCAGGCATGGCACAGGGAGGCAATTTTTGGTCTGCTCGTATGTCCACAACAAATACAGTTAATGACAGAAGCACAAATGTTCAAAGACTTCAATGTTTGTTTCAAATGAACATGTATAGTGACCATGAGTCATGTTCTTAGCAAGGCTCTATAATTTTAAAATATTAGATAAATGCTTACAAAACCAAGAATATTTTATAACCAGCTAGTGAGTTCTTAGTGAGGTTTGAATAGTAATTGTGATGATAGTTTACTTCAGAAAATACAATCTATAATGATAATGACAGTATTTTTTACTTTTATAATAATCTATATTGCATTTCTAAAATTGTAATAATTTCAGCTGTGCAATTCCTCTGTATTCACATGCACCTGTTATGTAGTCACTGACTGATGTTACAGGTAGCTTGAACATACATTTTGAATGGAACCCCTTTGATTAGAAAACTGAAATTTTCATAGGTTTGTAAGAAAATCATGACACCTGAGTTTGGTCACGGACCTCTTCTACTTTGTATATAAATGCAGAGTAGGGTGTGTGATCTGAATGTGAGTGACTGAAGAGCACAAAGTTTGTAACTCAATGTGAAATTCTGCAATTTGTTTTCCTTGACAGACTGCCAGCTGGATTTTCATAAAGATGAGAAAATAAAGAGAGGACTTTTTAATTACTGTTTGTTTCTTCAGAAAACAGTAATCAAAGGCGAAACTTTTTATACAAGTCTGTTATTTTCGATGAAACTTTAAGTCCAGGATGCAATATTTATTTAAAATGCAGGAGGCAAAAAGGAAGACAAAGAAAGTAGAGCAACATTTTTGATACTTGTTTTGAGAGTGAGGAGCTATGTTAATGCCCATCCTCTTCCTCTGTAGCCATTATCTTTTAGGTCTCTTCCTTGCTTGGAATTATTTGACTACTTCTCTAAATTGGAATTTATTCTAAAACACCTATTCAAAATGCCCACTCTCCAACTGATAAAATTCCTGATGTTTATAGCATATGGGATATATTCTCCCTTTTCTGTATCTTTTAAAAATCCTTTCCTTGCAAAGAATTAAAAGTATTAAAATACTGGTAAATTCCAGCAGAAGGAATATCACATTTTCAAGCCACATGTAACGAGGCATTGACCCTTAAGAAATGTTGTTTAAAGAAAACAGAAGATTCTCCATTTTTAACAGTGGAGAAATCTTAGAACAGATTATCAATGTGCTCTTCTTCCAGAATATCTGTGTAAAAGATATTCTGGTGATATTTCAGAAATTTGAGTTCTAGAAATCAGAAACCAGTAAGCTTAAAGTCTTAGAGTATAAGTTAGTTTGGATGAGAGTCTGTTTTTTTTTTTCCCCTGTGTTCCTTGAGCTTGCAGACTAGAATAAAAATTTATGTATTCTGAATGTTTACAGTTTGCATTGGGGATGAACAACTTAAAAAGATGTATTTTATCAGCTTGGGCTGATACTCAGAAAGTTTGTTCTACTTTATGTAATTTGCACAGTTTTGAAGACTTACGAGCATAAATCTAATACTTTTTAAAATATGATTTGGAAATTCACACATACAGATTTATTTATATCAAATCTTTGAAATTTAGAACCCCGCTTAAAATATTAAGTCAAGAAACAAAGCAGCTTTTCTCTCATCCACCTCTGTGGACCAATGCAATAGGGAATTAAACATTTCCATCTGATTTTCATAGCTATATATTTTGGATCAAGGGAAAGCATGCACTGTATGACAGCTTCATTATAAACAGTACGAATGAGTAATAAGACTTAATTCCGTATTATGCAAAGCTACACTCTACTTTATCACTCTAATATAAATCACTTCTTAAAAGAACTGTATTCCAGTTCAAAACCAGTGCAACTGATTGAACACTGACTGGTTTAGGTCCACTGACTGCATAAAGCTATACAAAAATATTTTCATACATAGTAATGTTCATGTCATCCTTTTTGTAACCAGTGTATAAATTATGTATTGTTAACACTGTAGCAGTTATTTTACTAAAATGAACGTGCATTTTTCATTGCTTGAAAAGGAACTATGCTGAAGTAGGGAGCCCAGATTCTTTCCTCCTTCTGTCTTTAGCTTACTACTTAAACTCTGAACATAGAGAATTTTTGCCATTGTGAAATAGTCTTCCTCATAGCAGAAGTACACTACTTGATCTTATGAGCGTTTAGTATTTTATGACTTTGTCTCTGCTTCTTCATTACTTATAAATCACTGACACTTCATACTTAAGCAATTAAAACAAGTAACAATTAGCTTATTACCCCCATGATCCACTGCACAATAATTGCACTAGAGAATTCATTTAACATAATAAAATGAAGAACATTAGAAATCATTTTGTGCAGAGCCAGCACTAGTTTGACAATAAGCTTTATGGTGGTTGAGTACCTTATGCTCTAATAAAAGCAAATACATTTTCCATTATTGCAAGCCACTTACATAAAGCCAGCAGGGAAAATGGTGATTCTAAGTAAAGAGTAAATAATCACAGTGGCAAAATGTCTCCTTTCAGGTTAAGAAAGGAAAACCAGGCAGGTAGGTAGGTAGGTGTGTTTTCTTCCTTTTCCCTCTCCCTCTCCCTCTCCCTCTCCCTCTCCCTCTCCCTCTCCCTTCCCTTCCCTTCCCTTCCCTTCCCTTCCCTTCCCTTCCCTTCCCTTCCCTTCCCTTCCCTTCCCTTCCCTTCCCTTCCCTTCCCTTCCCTTCCCTTCTTCTTTCCTTCTTTCCCATAGTAGGAAGGCAGAGAATTGTTTATTAGATGTACCTGAAAGTATGTTAAAGAATTAAAAAAACTTTTAAAAGTACTCTGCAGTATCAACATTTGTGAAATTCATTATGGGTCGGTCATGTACCCAAATTGAAGGTCAGGAAAATGAGAAGCTGGCATTGTGTTAATGTCTGATTTCAAAAAGCCATTAAAGCCTTTTCTTATCTCTTCAGTGTACTGCAAAATATGTAGATGAAATCTTGCCATATTTCAGCTGAATTAAGACCTGAATCAAAGCCTAGTGAAATGATTAATATCTTTCTCAGTGGCTTTGGTGGGCAATATCTTGTCTCCTCTTGAATACAATGCTTGCTCAATATTGTGTCATGGAAAACCATTAATCAAGTGTCTTAACAAATAATGTTAACAGCCTGTAGTGGCTGCCAGTCTTACTGACCTCCACCATCTACGTTCTCATAGGTGCTTTTTACCCTGTGAGATCTAATGGTTTTTATTCCTACAAATATTACTACAACAGCATTTTCTATGTCTTTTAAGATAATTCACTGAAATAAGTTTATAATCTACATTTCTTTTCCCTTTATTTTGTTTACTATTTTTCCATACCAATGACAGTGTATTTTATTCCAACTCTGACACTTGCAAATTACTTTTTAGAAACAGTATATTCAGAGAACTTGGGAAATGGCAATCCATTTTTAAATCTACTGGTTTACTTATCCACTTCCATTGGGGTGGCACAGTTGGAAGCAGAATCCAAAGTTAATAGATCTTCTTTCAGATCCTCCCCCAAAATTTGTGCATCTTGGAATTGATTGCCTTGTTAAATTATTTATTTATATTAAGGCTGCTTGCTATGGAATTTAGTTATTACAAGGCACAGGGGAACTGTTTCTGCCAGCTCCTTCAGGGAAGTAAGACATCAGATGCCCTTTGCTTCTATTCACGTGCACTGACTTGTTTGGGACAGAGACTGTTGGTATTTTCCTTCCAACAAAAGTGCACGTAATAATGCATTAAGAACAGGCAAGTGTGTGGCTGAGCTAATACAGAGACAAAAATAAACTTCTACAAGAAAAATGCCACTAGAGTTCACTGCTTTCTTTGGTGTCTAGCAAAGAGTCAGATGCTGAATTGTGATTCTATTTTAGAAAAAGTACAGTAACAGTCTAGGAGGCAGTCAGAGGAGACTTCCATGTGGCATGGCACCAGATCTGGTTAGAATTCTCTTCCCTCCCTTCCTAAACACACCGATTCCAGAATGTTTATTTGTTATTCAGAAATTTTGTTTCAAATATCTCAATTTATTTCAGTTTCTGTTGTTTTATTCCCCCCATCAGACAACTGAAATGAGTTTGTGACAAAATTTAAATCGGTGATCTACCCTACGCTGTCCTACTATATGAAGTGACATTACAGGTGCATAAAGGACCAAAAAAAAGTGATAAAAGCATAATTGGAATTAGTTGAGGATTTATTGTAAAGCTTTTATTAAAGTATGTTGTGGAAACTGTGTTTTGAATGGTTGAATTTTGAATGTTTTTATCTTGAAAAAAAGACATCAAACTACCATTCAGTAAGTAAGATGTTTAAATTAATGTAGTAGTTATTGCTGACATCAGGACAAAAGAATATAAATACAAAATTTGAATACTCGATTCCAGTTTCAATCATAGGTTCAGCTTATTAGAAAAAAATAAATAAGTTACTCAAGAATACTGGGAAGTCAAAACCATATTAAAGAGAAGTAATGACCTTTCCTCTGCCTTTTATTGTTCTGCCTGTTTGGAATGAAGAACATTTAACCTGTGTTAGCAGTGGTAATAATGCTGGGTAGTACATCATAATCTTTCAGAGGAAGCCTACAAAAAGCTATTTAAAAATATGACAAGTAAATAATACTTAATTAGTCGAGTTTTCTGCATCTACTGACATAAAAAATTAATGAACATTTCTCTCAGTTTGAAGAAACAGTTGAACAATTATTCTAGTCCTTTCTACAAATGTATTAGCTCAAGAATAACTAATATCTTTTGTTAAGACTGTATGGAAAAGTTGCATATTTTTTCCCTGCATATTTTCCAGACACTGTGCCTTTATTTCTGGTATTCTTCAAATAAATTCTTTGTGAGGATAAATTATAATATATTATTTAAATAATTCCTGTTTTATGAAAGTCTGGTGGCAATATTACCTCTTTAATGACATGGCTCTGATTTGGGTGAGCCCTGATCTAATCTTTTTCCTTCTCCTGACTAGGTGTTTGCCTATTAGCAGTAAGCTGCAGGTGGTTTCCCTCTCCCATTTATCAGTCAGGTCTCAAGAGCACTACTCATCAGTAGGCTTTCAATGGAGTGGTATCCTATACCTTGCATTACCTAATCTATTTTGATTTTAGATGAAACACTGATGTTCTTTTCCCGCTGGGCAAGGACAGTAATGGGAATTGGCTACCAAACAGCCTTTTCAAAACAAAGTGTTTTGGGGTTTTTGTTTGTTTGTCTGTTGTTGTTTTGATAGGTTTTGTGTGTTTGGTTGTGGGGTTTTTTATGAAAAAGTATCATAGAAAATATGAGAACACATTTCCTAGCTTTCTTCTAAAATGTGCCCTTCCCTGCCCATGGGAAGACTCAGTTCTGAAGAATCGCAGCCAGACTATCTTTCTTTGTCTATGCCTCCCTGCATAATTTGAGAAAAATAATTCCATTTTTGGTCCAGTCAAAAATAATTTCAACTCCTTCATTTTCTCCAGATCTTTCCCCCTTCCACATGTACATGGACCTTTGTATAGTGGTTTACTGAAAATGCAACTCCTGGAATTATCACAGAAAAAAAGATGCATTTTATTTTAATTTTAATTTTTGTGTGTTAATATTTGGATTGCTCTATTATACTTCCACTTTGGCACTTTTCTCCGTACTGTGGAGGATAAACTGCTGGTAGATATTGTTTGTGTTTATATATCAGGTAAGCAGATTAAAATGTCATACTACATAGATCATTATGTTTACTATTTTATAAATTTCCAGTTCTTTCACTGGTAAGTTGTGGGGTCTTCATGTTTGTCTTTGTGAAGTCATACAAAGCACAGATTACTCTTCTGTTTTGCTTCCATGCACTTTCATAATTTTCTTCTGCATAAGCAGAAAATTAAGCATAACATTAGGAGAGACTATACAGAATTAGACCAAATGTCCATATAGCCAAGTACGTAGCCAGTACCTGTAACTTGTATCTGTACCTAAATCTAATGCTCTTTCTTTGATGGTGGCCAATAGCTGCAGTTAAGGAAGAGCATAAACATCTGCCTGTACACATTCTCTTCAGAAGTGTTTCAGACTCCTGCCCTTCCCTTGAAGAGGCTTTGGTTTTCCCCCAAAGGACTCTAATAACTTCCCTAAAGAATTAAGTGATTATTATCTGAGTTACAGGAAACTATCTGAAATTATTTCTTTAGATTGCATTGTACTTTGGACTGTGACATTTCTACCTTCCATCACACATCAAGCTTTCATGAACAATGACACCTTTTCTCTGAAATATTTCCAGGGTTTGGAGTTAATAGGTGTGTACAAGTGTCAGCGTATGAGTTCTCTTGGCAACATTTTCACCAAGTAAGATTTTTGAAATGTTGCTTTTGATTCTTCATTGATTTGAAGTATCTTAAAGGTTTTATCCTCATTGGCTCATTACAGCAATAGAGATTCCAGGAACATGTTTATTTTGGTTTATAGTTTTGTGAATAATGTGGATGAGCGAGCAGCATATATCAGGACTTGAATTAGGCATTTATTCTGAATGTATATATAACTGCATTAATCAAACCTACTAATCTGCACTGAACTCTAGACCCTAGAAATCTGCATTTCCCTATATATTATAGATTTCAATTAAAAAGAACACTTCCTATTTTTGCATTTGTCTTGCAAAAGTGATGATTGAGCATATTCAAACAAAACTGGTTTGAAATACAGCCTGTCTTTATATAGTAATAGACTATATTTAAATAAAGACACTGATTTCTAAGCACAAGGTGCTCATTAGAAGCATTTTAAATGACCATAATAATTTATTATTCGATAGTGAAATACATAAATGGTCATATTTGATACAGACAGTATAAGCAGTTAGTTATTCTACAAAATGTATGTATAGAGAAGCAAACCAATCATATCATTTCTTCTTTGATGTGTTTTTAATAATAAGGCTTCCTTAACCAATTCTAAAAATGTTCCCAGAACATCTGGGAAGTATAATTTCCTGAAATTGCACTTTATCCCATTGTCCAGGTTGTAAATAAGGACATTAAAGAGTCCTGGCCTTAGCATCTGTGAGTGACAGAGGCCAGCTACATTTTCTGCCACTGACCAAAAGCTGACCCTTCCAGCCTGATGGTCCAGCCTATTTTCCATCTGCCTTATCATCCATTTATCCAGTCCACATTTCACCAGTGTGGCTGCAAGGGAGTCTCTGGGACACTTTGTCACAAGCTCTGCTGAGGTCAAACTGCACAGCATCCACTGCCCTCTCCTTGACCACAGCATCAGTCAGGCTGGCTGGGTCCCATTACCCCTTGGGTCAGCTGCCCAGCTCGTCTCGCCTCGCTGTTCCCTGTCACCTTCAGTCCTGTCCCTGCTTCCCACAGCGATAGTTTGCTGACAGTTTACGGTTCCAATTGCCTGTCTACATCGAAGTGCAGTAGGAAGTTTTTGGCTGTTTTAAGGCTTCCTAGGCTACCAAAGGAGCTATGCTCAGATCTGCAAAGGCAAGTCTCAGACAAGAAGGATCATTCTGAATGACGATTCAGAGCTCCAGGTGAAGTCTGAATACCACCCTCTCAGATCACCATATGGTATAGGCATAAAAAACCTTAAGAATAAACACGCAGAATTTAAAAAGCCTGTTCAAACAGATATGCTGCAATTAAGAGAACAGGGACTTTTCCCATACATTTTTCAATTACCTAGGTGATTTCCTATTTTATTCTGTAGCACCAAATTTGTCTAGAAATGTTATCTTTTCAGAAAAAAGCATCAAGATAACTTTAATTATACTGGCATATATTACCAGTGTTCCTATTCAAACCGATTAGGGAAGAATTTGGATGCAGTTCCAAAGTTAGATTATTTTTTGTGTTCTTTTTAGATCTGACACTGAACTGATGTTCTTGTAACCCTATATTATCTTCTTCCCAGGTTACATGGTTATGGATATTTTAAAAATAGGAGCACCATTTTAAACTTTTTAGACCACATGGTACTGTAGACTGTAGAATGTTTTTTAATATGAGCTCTCTAGTTCATGCTTTAGCAGAATATAGTTTAGCAAGAATCTAATAATGTATAACAATGTTATATAAAATTAATGTAATAAAACCTTGGAGCAAATTGTCCTGCCTATGTACAATTAAGAAGAAGCAGCCTTCAGAATATTAATGCTGTTGGAGATAAGGGATTTGTAAGTGTGTTGTTAGCTTTGCCTGAAGTTGCCTATAAGCCTCCTGATTTGTAATATGTATGTTTTAAAAAAAAGAACCACCACCAACTACACTTTTAACCAGACTATAACAGGAATATCCACTATAATAAAGGATGGTAAAAGTAACTATGGCATCTATCATATTTTTTTCCTTAGATAGTTAGTTTTGTTTTTATGTGTTTGTTTATTTAAGGTTACTGAAATGTGGTCTGTGTACATGTTTTGGTAACGACATGCAGTGTTTTGTCGTGCAGGTATTTATGGACAGCCATGCACTCAATTCAGGGTTATTAATGTTATACACCTTATTTTGAAACAAGTTACAAATACGTTCATGGAGGGGAGCATATGTTCTTTTATATCTTCTTTATCAACAAAATTTCCTTTTGCATTCTTAATCAATCATTATGCAGCAACTTAAGCAAATCCGGTGCACTTAAATGTCAACATTGTCATAAAGAACAAAACCAAGAATGAATCCTGAAAAAAGCCCAACCCTGTAACTATACATAAATAATGATATTTTTGAGAGGCTGATTGAGGATATACTTTAAATATCAGTTTTATAATTCACATTGAATTTTTGTGATTAGTTTGTGTAGCTCCTTTTAAAGTCAGATTTTTTCTCTTCTACTAATACATTGTACTATCTTGTATTAACATTTTTGCTCATTGTGTTTGATCCATGCAGAATGCCTAAATATGCCTTCATATTTTCCTCTGAGTATTTTATTGCCTAATAATAATTAAGAAAGTTCTTTGTGACAAATAGTACCGTAGCAAAAAAGCTTATGTCTGTCTAATAATTTTAAACTGTCTGGCACATCTTCCGATATCTGCATCCTGCTCCTCAAAGAAAAGGACCTGTCGGATCCTTTTAAGGTAATTTGACTTCTTTTGAGGATTCAGAAAAAGCAGAACCAACCCCCTCACCCCTCTATGTGTTCACTTACCTGAATGACTTTTGGACATACTGACTTTTAAAATTGACAATTACCAACTATCCCGCCACCTTTGAACAACCCTGACCTTTGCGATTGGTATTAGGAAGTATCATGAGTACAGCTGACTGATATAAATTTTCCTGAGAAATACTTTGCACAGGACAAAATATTACAAAAAATCCTAAGTGGGATGGAAAGACCATTTTAGAAAGCAGAATGAGGAAACTTTTCTTAATCACGGCTTGTTTATATTTCTACCGCAGTAACTCTTGCAAGTTCTCATATGAAAACCTGATGGTATTGTTCATATTGGGAATACGGATGAATATATATATATATATATATCACAGTCTATTAAATATTCTATGATTATAAATAATGAATCACAGACCACTTTGCAATTCACTGTTTTGGAATCTGTCAGTGACAGAGCTCGGCAAAGGACTGCCATACTCAAAGCCAGTAATGAAAGCTCCGCAGCAGAACTTCTTCCCAGAGGAAAACTCAGTTGTGAGCAATGAAGGCAAATGTCAACATATAGTTTTTCAGATGAGGCCTTTCTTTTATTTTTCCTTCTTACAGCAATACATCAGCAAAAATATGCTAGTAAAAGTTATATATTGACTGCATAAACATCTAAAAATGTTTGTGTTCTGTTAAATATTGGAATTGAACACTCCAGTATAATTAATCTATGTGAATGCACTTCAGCTGGAAATAGTAAACAGTAAGCTGCCTCAGCATCTTTCCCTAGTTTTTAAAATGCCATGCTCATTGTGGAATGTTAGGAAATTAATAAAAAATGTTACAAGTGGTACTTTGAAGCTAGTATTTCGATTAGGTGTGATTTTTGCTAGAGTAAATGACTCCCTCAAGGGCAAAGACCAGTTATGTTTCGTTCTATTTAATGACGTTTAAATGACAGGCCTCGACCAACTCTTGCTCTGTCAGTTCAGTACAAAGCTGAACCGCACTTACAGCTTTGCAGTGCACAGTAACTTCACTTGACCAGCCTGGAGTTTGTATTACTTAACCCAGGGGACAGAGGAAAAGGGACGTGAAGGAGCAGAATTCGTTTTGCCTTGATTCTTCTCCAGCATTTGAATGCTGTATGATAAAGCTTACTCTGCTCAAGACTCAAGTAGAGGTTACTTTTCGTGACTGCACAGCATGAAAAGTAGTTCTACAACTACAGACTTTAATATTGATAGTGACAGTGTTAAGTCAGTGGATACCGGCTGTATCCAAGCATAAAAAAAAGTTTTATGTGTCAATATAGCTGGAGTAAAGACATATGTGTGGATACAGCCACAACAAAGCAGTATTACAATTTCAGATTACTAAAATCTAACTACTTTAGATTTAAAAAAATTCTGTTTTAGATTATTTGGGAGGGAGATATGGTGCAATTTTGAAATACTGTAATTTCTTTTGAAACCATGAGGCACGGGATACAGCCAAGAAGCTGGGATGGACAAAGCTGAGGATACCAAGATTATTACTTTCATTGTTTCTTTCTACATTGATCAAGTAATTGAAGTTATAAAAGTGTCTTTTGACACAGCTAAGAACCTACAATGTTTGGGACATAAAAATGTGAACGAGAGATTTTCATTTACTCTAAGTGTAACAACTCTCTGAAGCAACAAGATATTGCAGAATGGCACTATAATAAATTTTTAGTCATGTAAAAAAGTACATTTCAGCAGTTTAATTTGATAATGTGTATGTGGGCTTGCTCTTGCTTTTAAAAATACTATACTGTTTTGATAATTTCCCAGACACAACTGTGTAATAATTGCATGTCTGGAATGGTTGAAAGCATGAGGCAAATATAATCTAAGCAAGTTTTCCTAGAATAATTGTATACTGTCATGTGTGATTGGCTAAGTGTTATACAAAGTATACAAAACATAAGCAAGCAGGCAACTTTAATTAAATAAAAATACTACTGTGCTGATATTCCTTTTTTTCCCCATGAACTTTAGGAGTGCGTGTTTATGATTTAGTCCACTGTGAATGTTTTTTCCTCTTGAGGATAGCCTTAGAACTAGAAGCAGTGGATGTTGTGCTGCACAGATGCTTCACTTGACTCTGGAAGTACAGCTGTCCCCCCACCACATCATGCCTGTATTTTGTGTGACTACGGCTATGCTGTTCCTAAATCAGAGCTGCTATGTCATGTAATACCCTGCAATGTCCTGTACCTCTACTTATTGGTTCAGGAAACCCTGTGATGTCTGGCATTGCTGAGTGTCACCCATGCATGCCAGGGCTCAATGAGAGAGCTACATGGTGTCCATCTCCATTCCCTATGCCCATCTGAGCAGAAGAGAATTGGCTGACTGAAAATTCTTGTACCCTTAGGGAGTTTCAGGAAGATCAAAGTCAGAATTTGTCAATAAATGGAAACTGCCACTTAAAATGAAGTTAAAACTGATTTAGAAAAGTTGTGCAAACTCCTGGGTATACTTTTGTACAGTATACTTTTTTTTTCAGGAGCTTCAGATGTCAGAGCTGTAAGTAGTTTGCAGTTTGACTGTCTATAATATTGAGCATAGCCTGAATCCATGCTTAAGCTGAACTTGTGAGTGTCCCCATTTTGTGAAGGCAAGTCCATATTCAGATTCTTATTTTGGGAGAAAGTAGAATGAAAAATCTGACATTACTTCAGTAAGAGTCTGAACACATGCCTATCTGTAGCATAGATGGAACTGGGTATGTTGTACCTCCAAGTATCTCACCCTGTCTTCCTTGTAGAAGAAAAAACTGACATAGAGAGTGAGGTTGTGGGAGGTTTCAGTTTCCAGCTGGCACAAGAACACTTTGGAATAGATTCACTTCTTTATTTCTTTATTCCCAGGACCTCAGTAAAATGAAAACTGTGCCATTTACCTTCTACAGAGAATGGTGAAGATAAATTCACAAAAGGTTTTAGGTGCTCAGAAAATTTAGTGGAAGAGGTTGTATAAATACCCAGGAAAATATCAGTGAAACCAATCTATTAGGACATACTTAACAGTAGCTTACAATGGGTAATTATCCATTGCTTCACTGCTACTGGGCAATTACATTGCCAGTAAACTAAATTAGTCCATCTGTGGGTTATGTGTCTCTAGGACATTCAGTTAATTACATTACAGTATATTTTTACTCATGTGAAGCAGAAATATCTAGTGGTTAAAAGACTGAATAATAAATTTGGAGGTGTGGTATAGATGCAGCTCATTGCATAACATCTTCATTCATCTGGGGCGGGTTGACCTTGGCTGGATGCCAGGTGCCCACCAAGCCGCTCTATCACTCCCCTCAGTAGAACGGGGTGGGGGTGGGGTGGGGTGGCGGGAATAAAATGGGTTAAAAAAACCAAACAACTTGTGGGTCAAGATGAAGGCAGTTTAATGAAGCAACAGCAAAAGTTGTGCATGCAGAAGCAAAGAAAACAAAAGATGTTTCCCATCAGCAGGTGACGTTTGGCCACTTCCCGGGAAGCCGGGCTTTAGTACATGTAGCGGTTGCTCTGGAAGACCGATGTCGTAAATAGCGAGTGCCCCCCCTTCCTCCTCCTTTCCCTTAGCTTTAATACCTGAGCAGATGCCATATGGTCTGGAATATCCCTTTGGGCAGTTGGGCTCAGCTGTCCTGGCTGTGTCCCCTCCCGAGGTCTTGCCCACCCCCAGCCTGCCTGGGGGGGGTTGGGGTGGGGGGACGCTGGGCAGACAGCCTGGCTGCTGTGCGAGCGCTGCTCAGCAGTGACCAAACCCTGGTGTGCTGCCACCAGCTTTCTAGCCACCGGTCCGAGCCCAGCACCGAGGGCTGCTGTGGGGCTCAGCCAGACCCAATACAGTAACTTGGTCTGAAGGAACGCTTACCTGCCTGAAAGTGTTAATAACTGCTGCTTTACTGAAACGGGGATAGAAAAAGAACTTAAGAAAGCATTACTTCAAATATATCACACTGTGTTGCCTCCCTCAGCTGAGGCTGTGAATGAGTTAAACGCTATTCTGTGAACTTCATTACACACTTTGTGATTAACAAAGACTTGGCATTGCTTCCTTGTCGATGAATGCTTTGGGTTATTTTGTACGTGTCTGTAACCTAGTTGAGCAATCAGCATGTGATACAGAGCTTTATATAGCAGGAAGAAGTGGGTGCTATATCAGCATTCTGAGGGAGAAAACCTGAAACCTTCTTAATTCATCGTAAAATTTTCAGAAGTGGGTACTTAAAAACATAGTTGCATAACCTGAAGCTAAGACTTCTAAAATGTTTATTGTGGCTTAAATGTGCATCTTAAAACAGTCAGAAGAAAATTTCTGGCAGGATGACATTTTCAAAATAAATAAAGATTCTCCAGTTATTTATAACTTTGTGTCAAGGACAATTTATACTCCATGTCATATTACAATATTTAATTTGTTTTTGTTGTCATACCATATTAACTCTAAAAGACTTTTAATATTTCAGCAGCTGCTGCGTTGCCCCAATCAGTACTGAAAAAACATTCAATACCAAGTGTACACAATATGCCAAGCATGCTCTTTGGACTACTCACCCCTACATGAGTATCTTTGTTGTGCACCCAGTTAGCTTCTGGAAGTAACAGAACCTGCATGATGGAAATTTGAAGGAACAGAGCAGGCAGCTAGCAGCTTTGATTGCTGCCAGTAATCATATCTAGTAGAGACCTTACGCCCATGGCCCTACTGACATGACTGTGGTATGTAATCTTAGACGTATCATGATGTTCTGAATGAGTAAAGGGGTAGAACTTGTTCAGAGAAAAGCAAATCGTTGCCTAGATCACCCTGAATCAACCCTGAATCACAGTCTTGAAGCAGCAGATCCCAGAGTGATCATTTTGTTCTTTATCTACTAGAATTCTGTATGCCGACTCTAAGAATTGCACACTCTATATTTAACTTGAAATCCTTACTGGTATCAAGAATTTGGAGCAAGTAATATTGCTGTCTCTGCCTTGTTTCTAACATATTTTTGTGGGGGAGACTCATTAAAACAGGTGTTTCAAGGTCAGGTGTTTTTTTTTTTAATTGTATCTGTTCTGGTCATTACAGATTTGTTAATTATTTAGAGAGCTTGGTTAGAATGTATCCAGGTTTTGTTCCAAATTAAATCTGCTTGTCATGGTTATGAAATTTTCTACTGTATTGAACAATAGAAATGTATAGCATTCCAGGATAAGAATAGGATAATAGATACTATGAAAAAGGTCTGATTATGGTAGTATTGCTAAGCTTTTGGGTTTTTTCATTCTTCTAATCGTCAAAATTCTGCAGCAGTACTGAAAATATGACACCACCACTTGGACTGATAAATCGGAAATGACACAATTCAGAACAGTGCTTTGAACCTGTACCAGAGGTTAAAACTATTAACAGTGAAGTAGCTTACTGAAATTAGACTCTACTTGAAGCAAATTGATGTCATTGATTTGTATGACAGGCTGTAGTACTCAGCCCTTAGTGAATATGAGTGTATCTGTGTTAAGCAGAGGGTACTGTCACCTTCATATTTTTTAAGACTATCCCAGACCATTCCCACTGTTAAATTTCAATTAAACAAATTTGGTTGGAAAAAATGTTCTCCATGTCTTTTATCTACCCCGAGCTGCTGGCAAAACAAACTGGCTTTTCCATATTTGGCATTTATTAATAATATTTTGAATACCACTGCGCTTTTTAAGCTGAGTGTGGTGGAATTCTCATGTGGGATTATTAAATGAGTCGATTTGCATTCTAATGAGAACAAATGTTTGGGATTGCATTGTTAAAATGCTAAAACGGTGTGTGTATAATTATTTTGCAGCTTAGATTCGCAGAACTCATTTCCCCAAACTCTTTTTTTTAAATAACTAAAGAGACAGAGCATACTGACGGCTGGAGGGGAGGTGATTAGGGTAATTTAAACTGTTCACAAATGACTTTGCTACTGAATGAAAGCATTTCTTTGGCTTTGCTGTGCTCCTTTCATTATCTTTAAGCGGCTGCAGTGTTGAGTCCCATAAGAAGTCTCACCAAGCTCTCTTTCCTTGTACAATTTCTCATTTGTATTGATTAATCATTTTGTAATTCCATTCTAGGTTGCCTTGCTCATCTTTAAGGCATGTGCTGCTTTTTCTTTGCTTGTCTATCCTGTAACGGTTATGTTGTCTCTTCTAATACCTTAGCTTTATCACTGCAAGTCAAGCTTTAAAACATTAATCCCTTCATGCTTTAATTTCATATTCTATTACCAGAATGAATGCAAATACTGTTTCCTTTTTGCTCCTTTTTAATCATCTTCACTACAGCTTTTGCAAATGGTCCAAGAGTAAAGTAAGCTTTTTATTACAGTCAAAGTCAAAGATTTGTTTGGCTACTCTTTTCATATATTTTTCCACAACTATTGCCAAACAAGAATTGTTTACTGCAGGCTTCTGAGATGTTCTGCTGCCATTCTGTTTCCCATCTTGTGCACTGCAAAGTAGCATTGTTTAAAATACTGCTTTCCTAAGAAAAGCTGTGTCTTGGTCAAGGCAAATTATCATGAGATACTGGAGGGAGGTTTTAATAAAGCCTTGTCTTTCCCCCCTCCCCCACCACTGTATTGTCTTGTCATAAGCAATTGTGGTTGTTAGGTATGGGTAGGGGCTGCTCTTTAACTTGCTGTGTGAACCACCAGGCACCACTCTGGCATTGTAAACTTATGTAAAATTTATAGAGAGAGACCTTAGCAACTCCATAGTTAAGCTCAAGTTATGCTCTTCAAGCAGGTTTTAAATCCCCAAGATTGACACAAACTTTTTTCAAAGATCCCATCAGAAAACTTGTACCATTTTTAGTACAAAAAAACCCAAACAAACAAACATGCAGAAGTTTCTAGCTAAAAAACATACTCTGGTTACAGTTCAGATTTTTAAGTAATTTATAGTTCTCTATACAGGTATTTTTGGGGGTTTTTTTTCTCATCCTGACCCTTGGTAATTGTGACAATTGCAGGATCCTGATTTTCTTTAAAAAATTTTCTAGTGTTATCTGAATGAATATTCCTGTTCTGAATGAATATTCCTGTTCCTCATTAGCAGTAGCACCTTTTGCCAAAGAACCCCAAAGTCTCATTCTCTCCAATTTTCCTAGGGGAGAAGAAAGGAGCTGCATCACAGGAGACAATTCCAAGTGTCAGATCAGAAGGCGAAGGGCTGCATATCAATCCCTGCTGGCACTCAGGAAGGACAAAAGCATTCCCTTTTCTTCCCTCTGTTGTTTGCATAAAAAGCAGTCCTTTGAGTTAGGTTAGTTGTGTTGTATCAGACATTTTTCTTTCAAAGCTAAATTGTTTCCAATTCTCCCCTCTCCTACAAACTTGCAATCAGTAATTGTGTATATGCTGGATGGGAGACTTGTTGGAACGGAGGAACCTGTGCTTATACTGACTTCCCTCTGTGAAAGCAGGAGGCTCCGGCACCTCTTTTGCTGGAGACTTGAGAATGTACCCAACATACGATCTTCCATAGTGTGTGATTTGTTTTTCTGTGCAGCTGAAAACAGACATGAGACTAAGGTACGCTAGTCCTCCTCTCTACCAATACCTCCACCAGAACAGAGTTGTTGTTGCAAAAGTCTGGTTTCTTTCAGCACAAATAGAAAACTCCTGCAGAGAATTAAACCAATATAACACACCTGCCACCTCAGTGAAACTTTGTGGGGATTGTAGCCCTCAGAAATACTTTGCCTTTCCCCTCCACAGCTTGCTGATGAAAACAATCAGCCACTCGTGATGTGCATGTCCCATGCCCAGCCTTCACGTCCAAGTTCACAGCCTTCATGTTTGCAGAAACGAACTATGTGTTTCTATGAAATTAGTGACAAAAATTACGAATGCATCTGCTACATTATGGAAGATCTAGCTCCATTTTGTATGTTCTTATGGTAAAATGATAAAGCCATTAATCATTATTAAATCACAATGCTCATCAACAGGTATTTACAGCTTAATTAAGAACTGTGCTCTCTAAAACTGCCAATTAATTACAAGAAGCACAAACACCTCTCTACTCACAATCTGCTACATCATGGGTTACCATGACTTTTTATTCTTTCCATATCTTCATAACATCCTTTACAATATCATATGCTCTAGGCTTTCCTTAGAGGCTTTTGTATTCAGGTATGCAGCAAAAGATTTATCAAACTTCAGAAGCTTGTGGTTACCGGTATTTATTAACAGTCAGGTTGGCTTTAACCCCCCAGTGTTTCAGGCTGGGACAATGCTATTGCCTAACGGGATAAAGCTCAGCATTCACAGCACAGTGTCCCACCCTATTTATTTCAGCTGTTTCTGGTTTAATTACGGCTATTCAGAAATGAGTGCTCTCTTATCTATCCTTCGATTTTGTACTCAGCAAAGCAGGAACTGGCAGCCAATATGTTGAATTTTATCTCTCTCTCTCTTTTTTTTTTTTTTTTTTTTTAATCACAGCAAAATTTAGAAAAATTCTGCTCTCCTTGGTGAGCTCCCTACACACCTATGGCGAGCCAGCTCATGCCTCGCCTCTGCCCCACACAGCGTGTGACCCAAAGGGCACACAGGGCCTAGGCAAGAAGTAGAAAAACATTTATGTTTAAATTTTTGCAGATGACATGCCTGGAATAAAAATGGCATTTATGGAATGTTTCAGAGCTTAACATGCTCAGCAGCAACCATTGGACGTCTCCTTCCAGAAGGTTCCTTCTGGAACAGCGGCAGCTTGAATCCCACCTGCTGGCTGAGGGAACTCACAGAATCACCAAACTATTTAGGTTAGAACAGACCTTTAAGATGATTGAGTCCTGTTTAATGTTTACATTAAGTGCAGTTAATGCTGACTTGCAGCCAACACTGGCATTGTGCTACCCCAAGTGGCTGTAGCTGTGGAGAAATGTACCCTTTGGGGAGGAGGGGGCCGGGGGCGGGGGCGGTGGGGGCAGGGGCAGGTGGTGCACACAGGTGAGGGTGGGTGGGAGGACAGCCCTTCCCCAGCGGGGCTGTAGGGGCAGCTGGGAGTGGTTGGTGAAGCAGAGGGTCAGAGGAGCTGAAGAGAGAAGTTGGGAGAGCGGTGTGAGGTAAGGTAAAGTTTTTTTTGCTCTTCACGGGGAAGTTTCTTAAGTGAGGGCCTGGGAGAGAAGGGGAGGTTGTGTGGGGGTGGCTGGGGTGCCACAGCCCTGAGGTAAAAGGGTTGTGGGGATGGGGAGGGAGGACTTTGGCAGTGGGTAGTTTTCTGTGTGGGCTTGCTCTGCTCCTGAGGAGGTGTGCTGGTGGTGTGTCCGTGGTGTGCTGTCGTGGGGGCTGATAGCAAGGGAGTGCTGCTTGGCATGGCTGGGCCCGAGGTCGTGCTCAGTGCTGGCACTCACTGGCAGCAGGACAGTCCTTGGAAGCGCTGAGGGGCCGGATGGGTTTTGGCACCTTCTGGAAAAATGAGGTATTGTAGTATAAGTATGAATGTTTTACAGTGCTGGTTTCAGTTATGTACTTAGTGACTGTGTTAATCACCTGCTTGGTACAGAACCGGTGAAATTGCAATGCAGACTCAGTTCTGCAGACTGCTGTTATGGGGTCTGTGTATCTTGTTTGCATATTTGTCTGCAAACATGCTATTTAGGTGCAGCTGTGTGTCTCTACCTGCTCCTGCCAATAATCCTGTGACTGCTACATTAATGAAGAGGGAGGTGTCGTGTCATTATTTCAGACCTGTATTGGAAAGGAGTTGTCTAGCTCTTTATGTCTTTTTTTGCATGTGTGTTTTATTTCTTTAAGTAGCCCTCAGTAATGGCAATAACAAGAATATTTCTTTTACTTGAAAGTTACTATGGGTTTACTAGCTATGCAGAAATGCTTTGGGATATGACCAGTATATAGATCAATGCCTCTGGAGACAACAGTGTTTGTGCGCTTGTTTCATGATCTCATGACTTAAGCTTTTACAGTATTACCAATACTTGTGTTCTTGAGGGGAAAAAAATAAACCACCTAATTTTGTGCCCTTGCACATTCACATTTATGAAACAATATTAATTCCAACACAGTTAGTTTAAAAAGGAGAGAAAAAGAATAAACCACACATACACAAAAAGAAAATCCTGCCAAAAAAACCCCCAACAACCCACCTTGAAAAGCAAACATTTAAATTGCTGCAGGGTGCTGTTTAAAGGAGGCTTTCATAAATACCACATTCAAAGAAGATCCTTTCCTACCCAGCTTCTTCCAGAAATACCAAAAAAACATATCTTACGTCCAGGTTCTTCCATTTGTCAGACAGCATCTCAAAGACTAAAAGACCTTCAGTTTGTACATACATCATACTTTTTCAGATGTTTGAAAATATTTGCTCTTATGTGAGATTATGGCACAAAACTGAAGATAAACCTGTATTTTATGATGGAAAACGTCTCAATATTAGACTTCTATCCGACTGTTAACCACTATGCTATGTACACATAAAATATCGAGGGTCACCAAAAGGGTCTTAAAAACTATCAAGTTGCTGAAAAACATTTGTTTTGTTTATAGTGTAATTTGCAGAAAGTTGTTTCCTTTCTATGTCCAGATCTTTCAGTGATGGAAAAGTCTTTTGAACAAGAAAAAGTTGTTTCCCTCTTGCTCTTTCTCTTCTAACTTCTGCTAGAATAATAACTGAATGAAGAAAGAAAAATTTATATTGTCCCTTATTTGCATTTGTTTTCTAACTTAACAATAGCTTATCCCTCCCATCTTGATGTTCACAAGGTAAGGCTTTCAGGTCTATGAGCTTAAGAAGGAATATCGATACATAGGCTAAGTATGTGTGATTTCTTCTTTTTTAAATGGAGGCTAGGCACAGTGATACACTTAAAAAGCTATAAATATGATAAAAGGCTGAAATTTAGTTAAGTAGTGCAGGTATCTAGATAAAGGATAACCTAAGAGATGAAAAACTGAAGTCTTCACCACCAGATGCATGAATTTTGGAAGGATAAAGGGATGGACTGTTGGTTTTAAAGTTAATCTTGCTAACGTGCTGGAAAAAAATTTTAGGAACCTGTTCAGCATGTTAACTAAGTGCAATTACTATTTGCATGTTCCCACATAGATACATTTTAATTTCTTGATGTGTCAACCAGGACACGCAGATTCTGTTTTCTCTCTCTCAAGAGTATAAAGCCTGTTAGGCACTTCTAAAGAGTCATATCCTGTTTATATAAAACCAAATAAACAAGCTCAATAGATGTTGGATTTGACATTATTCCCTGAAAAATCTAAATAGTTTCTCTGCATTTTTACTCATGTTATTTTCACCTATCCTTTTTCTTTCCTATATCTGGCTGCCTGTCCTTTCCTCTCTTGCTCTCAGTTTCCCTAAGAATATTTTTCTTTTTTTTTTTTTTTTTTGGGGGGGGGGGGGGTTGATCAGATTAAATGTTCTAAAGGGAAAGTTCCTATGGTAATAGCCTGGAAAAAAAACCCAATACTTCCATAGTTTGCATATAACAATTACTTAAATCACCATAAAGAGTAGAGATGCTAAAGGAAATAGTAAAAAGAATTTTGTGAGCTGAACATGCCAAATGGGTCTCAGTTATACATGAGCAACTTTCAGTGCCTTTACATGCTTCTACTTGTGCTATGTGCTAGGGCAAAAATTATAATTCCAACTGTATTACACTTGTGTACTCTTTAGTATTGAGTCTAATTTAGACACAGCTTTCCTGAGTGACACCTATGAATCTGAAAGTCAGTTGACTGATCTTTAATGTGCTTTGTGTTTTGGCATATTAGATTTTGTTGCATGTAGTTGACTTGTATAACCCCTCAGAAGGGGAACTTTAGCAGTAAAAATAAAGTAGATGATCTGTCAGCATGCACAGCAAATACTAATGCTATTGGTTTAAGTGTTCTTTCTCTTTATGAAGAACAGTTCAAGATTATCTTCTCCACTATCATTAAACTGTACGTTACGCAAGCTGAATATTGAAGCTAAATTAAAAAATATGTGCTGACAATATCCAGATCCCTAGAATTATGATATTTCATGGCCAATTTGAAGTCAGTGATATAAGGATTACTTCATAAAAATATTAAATAACTCTCCGGCATCCTAGTTGAAAGCACATTTTACCAATATTGAGTAATGATCTGTGCACAATACTAAGCAACTGATATTGTTTGGTTGGGTTTTCTTACAAGTGGGGTGACTGAAGTGGAGGGAAGGAAGCTAAACATTTTTTTTTTGTTTTGTTTCATGACTAGTAGTGCAAAGACTATTACCAGGAGCTGCCTTCCTAACATGCAGACCGCTTAGCAACTCTTGAGTCATATTTGAAGACTAGACTATATTGCTGCAACTGAAACTTTGCTGGGATGTAAAAATATTGCTGATCTGTGAACCCAAATGAGAACTTCTTTTGGTGCTTAAAAATAAAACCAGTTTTTAGAGGCCATGAAAATACTCGGTGACTAATTCCATGTTGAGAGGTAGTACAGGCTAATAAGTGAATGAGCAAAGTAAAAAAGATAGCGTCTTGGCCATGGCACTTAGACTAATACTTATTTTGCAGAGTTTATATTCTGTGCTAATTGTAGCCTGGTTTTCTAAATGGAACAGTCGTTCAGGATGTGAAGGATTTATGTGTAATTCTGGAGCACATCTTCTGGCTTCCTTTCAGATGAAAGACATCTTGTTTGTGCACTCTGTCCCCTTATTGTACCTTCATTCATATAATAGAGCAAACTTAATTGTGAAATTTGCATTAAAACAAAACAAACAAACCACACTCCTTGACCCAAAATAGAACCCTAATGTAGGCCCACCCAGAGATGATTATACAACACCAGTATTGAAAGTCTGTGTCACACGTTCTAATTGACTGTCATTATGAGGGACATGGCTCATTACATTTAGACCCAAAAGTATCAACAGGTTTGTCTGGGGTGGAAAGAGCTCATTTTGTCACTAAATATTAATTTGATTAGGTATGTGGAATCATAACACTAAGGTTATAGAGAAAGTGCTCTGTGTTACATTAAATGAGAATAAATCCCAGTATAATTTTCAAGCTACCTGCAGTAAGTGTGTGCCCCATAGGTGAACACTGGCAGGTTGAGAGGTATGCTGTGCAGCAGAAGCTAAACCTGTCAGAGTAGACAGAGTGCCCCAGATCTACCACAGATGTAATGAGACAAGCTGATCTAAAATTCAGATCTGTCAGTAAGTATAAGATGGTATTTTTCTTATTCACCACATAGAAAGGTAGAATCAATATCACTATTAATTTAAACTCATAATAGAAGATAAACACATGTGCTATTAAAGAAAATATTAGTGATATTTGTTATCTTGATAAACTGTCATTACATGAAGCCAAAGAGAAATGTTGAAGAACACAAGTTTCAATATAGATGTTTTGTTAAGAGAAAGTGGGGGAAAAAATTAGGAAAATCCATAGTAACTCTGACATTGTTTTTCAAACTATAGCTAGTATAACTATTTCAGCATCTTCTGATATGTAAGTATGTTGATAGTCTCATGAGTACCCATCAAAAATGGAATCAGTCCTGTCATTTTAAGTCCCCAATCCTGGCTGTGAAAATGTGGAGGTATCTCTTGAGTTGTGACAGTCCTCTTTCCTTCTGCTTCTTTGAAATCAAACAAACTGAAGGGTAAATTAGGAATGTTGAGGAAGACTTTTTTTTTTTAATATATTTTCTTGGCAAGGAACACTGTCAATTAAGTATTAAAAAAAGTTGTAGAATGTCATTATCATCAGACAGGTTAAAAATCAGATTGTCTTTGACAGAGGTAAGGACAAATATCATTCACTAATTTGATGTTTCCATGGCTACAGAAGTAACAATTTAGGTCTAGTTGATACCCCTCTGCTTGCAGTCACTAATTTCCTAGTGGAGGCTGTGTAGCCTGGAAGATTTTAGCCTGTGAGTCAGTACTGATAGTCTCTGCCCATTTCTTAATTTGCTTCTGGATACCAGGAGGAGGAACATGGACTCTGGGACCTAGTAGAGGTGAGGCTTGTATCATCTGGGTTCACTTCCTGCTTGGCCAGTTGTCCCAGCTAGGGATGGGTGAAGGCAATGAGGAGCTTTCATAGATGTTCTTCTAAACAAAACCCAGAAACTGTATAAAGTTTATCTGACTTTCGCTAAGCTCAGTGCTCTTCAGTACAGCTCTTAGGGTCTTCCATGTCTTTAGCGGCCATTTACTTATGGGTGTTCATCCAATCCCCAGGTCATTAATAGAAGTTCCAGTAACTGTAGAAACTGACTGGAGACAGATGTGTAAATATAGCTGCATGAAAAGATATGATGTGCTCTACACCCCAGGTGATGAAGATACTTGTTACTTTTATGTCTGTCTGGCTGAAATTTCAAGTTTATTTCATTTATCACCCTCGCTTTTCCCTGTCAAAAAGATGCGGAATATTACCTTGCACTGAAATAAGAAGGGACAATTATCAGAACTTAAATTTATTTCAAAAAAATTAAAATGTACCAAGCTGGTAAAACATTAGCCTTTATGTTTTTGTTTTTTTTTCCTTGGTGGTAGGAAGAAATAAATGGGGGGTAGGAGAAATGAAATAAATTACAGATTTCAATTATTTTTTTTCCCCTAAGTCCTAGATTTCATGATTGTTAGTTTTGGACACCATATTTTTCTGAATATGCATCACATTCACTTTGGATTATTTAATTTAACTTTTTTCCAGATGAACTAGCTTTATTAAATGCTTGCTGTGGATGAGCAAACAAAGTTTGTGAAGACTATAAATATCTATGTTTAGTCTTATACAGTATTTTGTAATCTAAGGTTTAACAAGTGTATAATGTTTTTATCCAAGCTTGGTAAACCACTGTGGGGATGACAGCAGGCTGGGGCAGGGGAAGGGAACAGTTTAAAATTCATTAGTAAAACAGAACCAACTATTCAAAGCAAATTTATAGTCAGACCGTGGTATATGCCACACCTAAGTGATGAACTTCCAACTCTATTAAACTATTAGTGCAGGCTGTTTAAGTTATTAATAGCTTCTCTCATTCATAGAAGGGTAGGTATACTCTAGGGTATGTGACTGCAGCCTGGGTAGCAGAGATGAGACAGTCCCCAGAGCTGCTTGTCGTTCATGTTAGTTTACCTGAGGTAGTACATAAGCAAACCTCATTTAAAGCCAACTTGACAAAGTTTGCACAGAAGTCACGTGGCTCCATGCATGTGGTCATGTTCATTGAAACTTTGGAAGCTATTGCAGCTTCAGTCCTCTTTAGAGCAAAGTTTACATCTTTGTTCTCTTTTTTGAAAAAAATAAAGTTATTGGGGTTTTTTTTAGTTGTCTTACTATTTTAAACAGTGAATATATAGTGATTCTCATTGAAGTGTCATGCATTTTAAGAATAAGTGAATAATGGCAAAGAGCCATTTGTAGCTAATAGATTTGCTACCTGTGGGTTTGTTGACTTGTGGGGTTCGTAGCCAGTTACTGTTTTTGTAAAGTAACAGGTTGTCTTTGTTTATTAATTCTCTTTTCAAAAAAAAAAAAATATTTAGGGAGCCTTCCTAAAGAGTTTGTCTTTAACTCCCTAATTGTATACTAGTGACTACATTCTCCGTGACAATTGTGAATTCACCTTATACTTCAGCAGTATACCCATAATTATTAAGCACCAAAAAACCTGCCAGGCTGGTACAATCATTTTTTCTATGTTCTAATAGTGTTGCTCTATTCCTACTGAAGGTTCAAAATGTCTGTTGACATTGTTAACTTATCTACAGTAATAAAGACAATCCAAAGTCCATGTATAATACATAGCTCATCACCAGTAAAAATGCTAACAGGAAAGAAAAAAAACCCACCTTATTCATTTGCGGTTCACTTGTTGCACTATGATCATGGGCTCTGTAGACTGTATTGTTTATATTGGCATATTTTAGGTGGGCTGACCTAGTCTGAACTACATGAGGATCCTTTAAAAGTTCAGAGGTTTGCCTAGAAGTCTTAAGCATACAATTAGTCACAAAGTTTTCATTTGCATATTTAATTTAAATGTAATTAAGCCCTAAATTATTACTTGGCCATTAATTTGAATTTAGCTTCTCATGTTATTCATCAGTCTGTTACTACTACAGAGATGCAATAAAACTCGTGCATTTGGGGGTTTTCTTGCACACTAGTTTTCTTACCAGTTCGCTAAGCTGAAGTAGCCCGATCTTGTAATTGGCAATTGATTTGTTTGTTTTACTATAACTGATCTTTTTTTCTGTACTGTAGATTGTTAATACCAGGATGATTATAGGTTTATTGAGAGGTACAGTGAACGAGCAAGAGCTTGTCTCTTGGTAAATGTGCAGTAACTACACTGTCCTTTGGCTGCCATCACATAGTACTTTGCATCAGCCTGGTGCCTGTATGACTTTGCATCCCAGGTGCCCTAGGTGGCTACAAATAGTCACAGAATCAAGGTGCAGATAGGTGTTTTATGTCTCTGTGTTTGCATGATGTCTGAATAGTTAAAAAATGTTGCATTGTGAATTACATGAAGTGAACAAGCAAAATTTACAAGAAGTGACAAAATTGGCTATGCACAAATACAGGAGTTGATACCTGAAAAATATTGATCAGATCAGTAGCAAAGCACATAATTTTTGTTCTAAGTCTCTGGGATACTTGCCAGAGCCTTCTGACAGCTGTGGGTGACTTGTATTACTGTTCTTCTGTTTCAGGAATGAAATAGTTTAATAGTGTTAGTAATTCAATAAATTGGAAAAAAAACCTTCAAACAATACACATGATGTATTTCATGAGATTAAGCAAAACTATAATTTATAGCTGTAAATCTTACACTAGTCAGGAAGATGTGAATCTGAGATTTCTGCTATAGTTATTCCTTGATCTGAGGTTTAGCATTACATATGCATCTTGGCAAGTATATTTACTGCATTTTGATTTCTCATGTAACTTGTAGAAGTACACAGATTAAAAGGTTTAAAGAGTAAAACCTTTAAGTGGGCAAAATTTAATTAGAAGTATGAGTTGATGCTGTATACAAACAGCACTCAATTCTGCTAAAAGTAATTTAGAAATTTTAAGTATACGTTAATGAATATAACAGTCCGAAAACATATGTCATGCTTTGGTGGACGAATAGGAAGCTAGTGCTGTGTATGATTAACTTAAAGATTCCATTTTTGTGGCTGACATTTCTGAAATAGTGCTCACCAGAAAAGTTGAGTAATAGGACAGTTCTTAACTATGGTTTACTTTCTTTCCATGTGTTTTGATTCTGGAATGAAGTGTTATGTTGTGTGATTTTTGTGATGGTTGTAAGGGTACTTTTTTAAATTACATAATAACTTTATGTCAGTTAATTTGCTTTAGTTTGATTTGTTTTAGTTGTAACAAAAAATAGAAATTTCACAATGATAACTGGTCACAGAAGGTAAAATGAAACTACAGAATAAGATATTGGCTTTCCTGAAGGAATGAGCAAGAATAAAAATAGTATAAAATGATATATTGTCGTGGATTGAGTGACATACTTAACTTGTAAGAGAGAAATAGCTATATGTTTATTGGTATAAGACAGCAATTTAACAAAGTTTGATAGCAAATGCAACAGTGGTCTAACAAGACTCAGTGGCAAGGTACACTGGAGTATTTACTGCAGGGAGGACAGGGTCAGACAAAACTGTCGGGGAGACCCTCCTGTTGAGTCATGAGGGTCAGAAAGGACCCCTTGCCTTCTAAACTCCTCAAAGGGAAGTTCAGGTGCAGCTGGATGCAGACTTAGTCTCGGACTCAGTCAACGGGTTCATATCTAAAGGATTTTATATGCACAATTAATCCTTTATACCACTTAGATAAGATTTTCAAAGTTCAGCATGCTATTGATCACTGGCTGAGAGTCTGTTGCAGCAAAGAGTGTCTCAGCCTGGAGAAGTAACCTTGAGAGATGTCCCTGCTCAAGGGGAGATCCTGTCGCGCAGCCTGTGCCCCGTGGGGGGGCTCCGTGGGCTCTGGGTTATCCACTGCTTGTGGAGTAAGATAACTGACTCATAGTCATATTTGCATACGAACTACAGAAGTTAGTTTCTTCCAAGCTTGGCTTGAGCCGGACCCTGACCAGCACCGTTGGGTGGGCGCATGGTTCAGATTAGCCCTTGGCTACTGTGTTGTCTGTCTCCCCAGAGTCCACTTTGAGATGGATAAAGCTGTTGCTACCCAAATACATCTGTGACTGCCACAGGTGGTTATCACTTGAGCATTGTCACCAGAACAAAGGTCAGCATGGGGGTGGGGGGGAGCACACCGCCACATTTATAATTTTCATCTTTGAAAGATGCATAATGTTAAATTGGAAGTATAATTTAGATGGTTTACGCTTACCCTAGTATAATAATGTAACTTTTGTGTAACTCTGATGTGTGATCCAAGAGTTAATGAAAATGTCATTACTATAGATTAAATTATACCCTTTCAACCAAATCATGAGGGACTAGGTTAAAAATAACAACATTCAAAAGAGTCTGGTGTAGTCACTTAAGACAGGAGGTTGAGTAGGTGTTTTTTGGAGCTGGTCATACTCTTCCTGTGGAACCTTACATGGTGTCCTAGTGCAACCCCAAATGAGGGAATAAATCCTGAGGACTATGACATGTCTTCAGTTTCCAGTAGTTTGTTGTTTTGCAAACTTGCCTGAAAGCTTTTCAGTGGTTGCAAAAGTGGCAGACGAGAATGCATGGTAAAAGGAGAAATACTTGGATATACTGCTACTAGTGATGTCACTTCGCAGGTAAGTTAATGCATCTGTATTCATAGCCGACAGTGAACCTTGTCACCTAAGTCTGAAGGTTAAGTTGCAAGCTTTTTTAATCTTGTGGATTTTCTAAAGCAAAAGGCATTGACAGAGTGACAATAGATGGGAAAAATGATGAGGCTTCATCCTCTTAAGAGGAACTTCAGCAAAAATGTCTGTAGTAAAGCCTACCTTTAGGTTTTGAATAACGTAATTAAGATTCTATTTACGATGACATGGTTGGAAATTTCTCCAGTATTTCCAAGTACTTGAAGTACTCAATAAATACCCATTGCTCATGTTCTGTAGCATTACAATTCAGCACAGGAAAAGGTACTTTTGATTTTGACAGTTTAGATCCAAGTCACTGATCTGCACGTTACACTTAGCTGTGTGGGTTTGTTTCTTCTTTCCACTTTCGTGAGTGAAATGGTTTCCTCACCCCTTCTTTCACAGTTATAGTTATTGACAAAATGGATCTTTAAGTGAATATTTATGTCTTGAATGACTGTAACACTGAATCAAGGAGTGGATGATTCCAAAAAGACACCATGAACTGACACAGGCAAAACATTAGCCTTTTAGGAAGTCTACCTCTGGTAAGTTCAAAAGGGATGGTGAACAGAGTTAGATGATAGATATAAAGTTAAGAAAGATTACTTAACTAATAAATGTGCTGTAACATCGATTCTTTGTGTAGAGATTGAATTCTTCCTGTCTTTCAAGTGCTAGGGTTTTAAGGTGATTCCAACTTTTATAGACCATATTTCAAGACTTTTAAGTTCATGAATGTTGCTTTTTTAATATATTGAAATAACAAATTACTAAGTTAAACGCCAACAAACAGGTTGGGGTTTGTTTCTGCAATTAAATGGTATGCCTGAAGTTCCCACTTAATCAATTGTAGTCACGAGTCTTACACAGTCTGAAAGCTTCTCAATTTGATTTAAATGATTGATGTTGATTATTTGATTTTGAGATGTTTTTATCTGGGATTTTTATCTAGCTATTGAAATGAATGCCACAAATATTACAGCAGCTGTATTGATTACTTTGTTTTGATTTATGTATTTGTGTTTTCTTATCTGAGACTCAAACATGCATTTTGAAGCTCTAATTAACACTTGTGTTCTGACAGACTGGAACTGGCTTTTCTATTAAGGGGATGTAATTTCAAGTGTGCAATGAGAATGCTTGCAAGCTGAGTATGATGCAAGGCTTAGGCTTCTTAAGAAAAACCCACACAATTGTTTAAGATATAATTACAATAAATATTCCCTGAGGAAAATATGAGATTAATGTTTGACTCCATATGTAATATCTCTGTATTTTCAATATACATCAAGTGCATAGCTAAAACATAAGCCACTTCTGTTTTTAAACAGATTTATTAGGAGACTGTCTAAAAAATATGGTATAAAATGAACTGTAAGTCTTTGACCCAACACTGGATCAAATCACTGTTGCTTATTACCCAGCACTGACTGGTGCTGAGCAAAGCTATCTGTTCTTGGGGTTTTGTTTTTAAAGAACAATAGCACTGTCCTTTTCAGTGAGAGAGGGGCAATAGTAAAATGGCATCTGTATCATACGCTGAGACAGAATAATCCATTACCAGGTATCTTGTGAAATTTTGGCTAGGATTAAAGATGTGGGGGTTTGACATTTTGTGGTCTCTTAATTTTGTTTTTTAAACCAACTGATGTCATTTTTACTTGTGTTTTTAATATTTGACTGTTCCACTACAATTCAGTCCTTACTTTGTATTTCAGAGTGACACTAGCTGTATGAACTCTTGATAATAACCCCTGTCGTGGTTTAACCCCAGCCAGCAACTAAGCACCACACAGCTGCTCGCTCACTGCCCCCAGCCCGGAGGGGTGGGGAGGAGAATCGGGAAGGAATGTAAAACTGGAGGGTTGAGAGAAGGACAACTTAATAATTTAAATGGAATAAAAATGAAGGAACTATAATAATAACAACAACAACCATAATAATGGTTGTAATGGAAAGGTGGGGGAAAGGATAAAATCCAAAGGGAAAGGGAGAAAGAACAACAAGGGAGGCACAGCACAAGTGCTCGCCACCTGCTGACCCGATGCCCAGCTAGTTCCCCAGCAGCGATCCCCAGGCCCCAGCCAACTCCCCAAGTTTATATGCCAAGCATGGCATCCCACGGTATGGAATAGCCCTTTGGCTGGTTTGGGCCAGCTGTCCCGGCTGTGTCCCCTCCCAGTTCCTTGTGCCCCCCAGCCCTCTTGCTGGTAGGAGCAGAGAAACTGAAAAGCCCTTGACTTAGTATAAACATCACCCGGCACCAACTGAACCCATCAGTGTGTCACCAATGTTGTTCTTACACCAAACCCAAAGCTCAGCACCGCACCAGCTGCTGCAAAGAAAATTAACTCCATCCCAGGCAAAACCACGACACCCCCTGAATCCTGTAATCTATATGCATCTGTTAATTTGTATAGATAGAGCTCTTGCAGTTTGCTGTAACAGCTTATTTCTATAGAAGCAACTATACTTGGAGGGTAGTAAGTGAAGGACACTCCTACTGTGTTTTAAGGAACGTCTGTGATTAGAAAGGGGAGGAATTTATTCCAAATTGCTAGTGTATGGAGTAGTAGGAGAACCCTTTTGAACTTTGCAGGAGGACCTTGTATAACCAAGTTTTGCTAACCTTTTAGGTACACTGACTGTCTTGGGAAAGTGGGGTTTTTTGGCTTTACCTATGCACTTGTGGCAGGCAAGAGCACCTTAGTGTGTTAGAGCTAATGGATGCCTGGATATAGACAGGTAGTGGCTTCAGATGGTAGCTGTCTTTGGTGGCTCCCTTTCTCCGACAGCCGGAATGAAATTAGGTCATCTTGTTTTCCCCATGCTCCGTTGTGCATCGTTGGTTTCCATAAACATTTTTTTCTGTGGATCAAGACAAGTTTCGTCCAAAGGTTTTTTTCATTTCTTATGTATCTGGCTTGTTGAAAAGGGTGCTGGTACATTTAACTTCTTCACACAGACGTGACTGATTTGCAGCCTGGGTGCTAATCATCTTATTCCTTCAAGTACTTGCAGAATGGGTATCATGATCATAATTTTACTATTTTATTTAACTGTTCCAAACAAGTAAACCACAAAATATTTCACTTTGTGCTGCATACCAAACAGTCTTGTGATATATCTGGGTGCAACGCAAACACGGTATGTTTTGTTCATCCTTTAAATCATGCAGGCTTGTGATAGATCTGTGTGCAGGGCAAACAGTTGCAAATAATCCTTCAACCTATAGGAGGAAGTAGGAGGGAGAGGCTTCAACTAGGACATAAAAACTGTATTGACTTCATAATAGGCAATAGTTGCAGCATGTCAGCTATGCACTTCAGAAGCTGCATGTTTAGAGGAATTGCTATGAAGGAGGACTTGAAGGACAACCAGCCAGATCTACTGATATTACAGCTAGTGAGTGATACAATAGCTGCATGAAGAAGCTGTTCTGTAGCATGTTTATTCTGTACCTGGTAAGAACCTTCATTCCAGTCCTGCATAACTGTTAGAATCAATATGGACTCTTTTAAAAGCAAAGACAGCCATCACTTCCATATATTTAGGTGTGTCTGAAAGAAATTGGGGGGGGCATAATTTAATATCTGATATAGTTTAATTTTAGACAATTTTTTTGTATACCTTCCTAATGTGTCCTCCAGAATCTCTTCCTGTTGCCTCTATAGAAGTACAGTACCCATCCCAAACCTTTCTTGTCCATCATTCTAACTCTCTTATTGCACTCTGTGATCTCATTGCTGAGTGATACTGGTGCCCTATGGGGCAATCTTGAGTTAATCAAGTAATTAAAAAAAATAATACAAAATGTAAACAAAGGAACAGAATTAAGGCTGCTCTGAAATGTCTAACTTGATTTCTTCCTCATCCACCTGTGCATCTTTGACACTTCACAAATAGGGTTTCAATTATTTCTCTCCCAAGTTTTGCTGTGTAACAGCAGAAGAATTTGAACATTCTGTAGCATATCATGGTTCTCTAACATGGTATAGACACTAACTACATTATAAAGCAGCAAACAAAAACTGCTATCTCTGTCTTGCACTCCACCAAAGATATATAAGAAATGATCTAATGGTTTATTTCTGCAAAGGCAACTCCTTCTATAAGCCAGGGCAAATACTTACTGGATGTTTTGAGAGCCAATATTATAAACTCCGAGATTCAAGTACGTAATATTTAGAATATTCAACTCTACTGCCAAATCCTATAAGCTGTGTAGCCCCATTTAGCATTAAAGTGTTAGGACTACAAAATTGCTGTTAGTAATAATGAAATACAAGGGTTTTTGTTGTTAGTTTTGTGTTTGTTGTTTGTTTTTTGCAAAAGAAACATTCATTGGGAAAGTGTGGTGGGACACAAAACTGTTACCTGGCTCAAGGGAATTCCTTTGGATTCTTTGCTCCAAGACAGATGAGCAGATCGAGGGCAGTAGCACTATGGTGCTGCATGTTAAATGCTAAGTAAAATAAGTTTTACTTTGTTGCTGACAATACTTCTTGTAAGTTTTTGTGACCTAGCAGAAGAGAACACAAAAAGCCTTTGCTAAATCTGAGGGCTGTTCCAGACAATAAAAATGCTCTTTAAGAACTGTAATGTCCTTGATACAGTGGAAACTCTGTAGGCAGGATAGAATGTATAATATCCATTAAAAAATGAACTGAGACATCCACGTACTTAATTTATCATAGGAAAGTTAGTAGCCAAACTCCTGTTTGGCACAGTGCAATGTCCTAGTGCATAGAATACAGCAGCTTTTTTGGGCCTATTGGACCATTTTATATTTAGAAATCAATAGCTCCATGTCAAGATGGTGATGCGGATAAACAAGAATGAGCCAATACCAGAAAGATATTTCTGCAGTGGCAGTAAGGACGGCGGAGAATCCATGGCATTTAGCTCAGTATAGTATATAATGGCAGTACTGTACCAGATTACTATCAGTCAGCAAGTTTCAATATTTTTTTGCCAGGTACCAAAACCTAGGTTATTCTTATACTTGAGATTAGAAGCCAGTTTTTCACCCCTTCATAAATATAGCACTCATTTGCATTATCATCTAGTTCTCTAAATGTCATTTTTTAAATATGAATTTATTAAATGTCAGTTGAGTGGGGTAATTTGAATAGTTATTTTCTCCTACCATTATTCTGTTGCCACTATCCTATTATTAAGGACATTTTAACTGTTGATTGCTTATATTACTGATTGGAACCTTCATTTGTCTATGTTAAAAACAAGGTTTTTTTAATGTGGTCTGACTTTTCTTTTCCTCCGTTAGAAGCCAACACAGACAATGGAATATAATTGTAAAATCATAGTGCAAATTCTGCTTTGTTGAGAGGTAGTTTCTCTTATGCTGAAGATAATTTCTGCCTTCTTTCTACCTAAGCTGGATCTCAGCATCCTTGTGATTTCTTCTCATTTTGTCTCATCAGAAGATTTCCAGAAAAGACTCAATTAATTGCAGCTACAATTGTCACTATCAAATTATCAATCTTCTGCAAAATCTGATTCTCTAATTAATGTTGTAACA
This sequence comes from Falco biarmicus, assembly GCF_023638135.1. Lineage (NCBI taxonomy): Eukaryota > Metazoa > Chordata > Aves > Falconiformes > Falconidae > Falco > Falco biarmicus. The sequence goes on along the minus strand of NC_079295.1, from coordinate 51,083,179 downwards.
TATGTGCATTAATCTGTCTGCTACTTCTGCTCTCTAATGAGACAGATACTTACAATGCTGTCTCAAGAAATAATAATAAACTGACTGGCTATGCATGATGTTACTACCTAATAAATAAGATAGTGGTAGCTTTTGTAATAGTCTTCATCCTTCAATTCTCATATCATCAACATTTTTACTCACCTTACCTTTAGATCCAAATACCAGGGATTCAATATATATTTGAAATTCGGCAATTACTCATCTTTGACTAAATGAGCAAGTCAATATGACTTAAATGCCTTTTCTTTAATTTTTAATTTTAAAAAAAGATAGCAGTAAAGCAGGAGGCTCTAAATTCAGTACCAGGAATGCGCAATTCACAATGTTCTGTTCATAGTGACATCTAGTGGAGTAGAGTTCTTCTGACTAAATGGAATAACCCAATACAGACACAATAAAAAATGTTAAGAATAAAATGCTACATGAAAATTAATAAGTTAACTCTCTGATGATAGGAAATAATACTCATCTTAGATCTATGCATTGATTTACAGCAAATATATCTTGAAAGTCCTTTATAAAAAAGCACTTGTATAATGTGCATCACATTAAATCATGTAGATTATTTTTACCAATAATCTTTCTCATCACTAAACAAACCATAAGACATTAGTAGCACTGCTTGTGAATTAAGGTAAAAGACATGCTATTTTCAAAAGAATAAAAGTGCTAGATGAGTATGTATAAGTACCTCTCATACAGGCAAATGGAATTAAGTGAAACTGTACCAAAAAATTAATTACTTTCCCTCCTCACGTGTTTGTTTTGTTTTTTTTAAATGCATTGCTTTAAAAAAGGGTAAATACTTATGTAGACATAAGCTGATTGCAGTAGCTTAGTACTGGACAACCAAAGGCCAGAGGTTATGACCATGATAGATTGCCTGGGTTTTTTTAGGAAAAATGTACGTTGTTACGTGAAGATCGGATTATGACAATCGGGATGTTTTCCAGTTAATTTAGCTTGAGTTTTGGTTGGTGGAGATCTGATCAGGAACAAACACTTAGTGCCACACATTGAAGAGTTTTCCCTTGACTTAGCGGGGCAAGCAGCTCATATTAAATGATGCAGCCACCTTTCTGGGCTTTCATTTATTCCTTTGAGAGATCATTTTATCCCTCCCTCTCTCCTCCCACCGTCTTTTGAAATTTTTAATACACTGATAACTGATGCATCTTTCTCTATGCACAATAAAGAAGTAGGAACCCACATTACAAATAACATATTCCTTTCTGTTGCCATAAAAACCCTAAAATACCATTCTAGAAAATTAAGTATGCGCTTGGATCTCTTTCTCAGTATTAATTTGGTTTGCTTTTCCCAAAGCTTGCTTTTTCTACAAGAAGCCGATATAGATGAAGAGCTAATGTTCCTTGTAAGCAGTTTTTCTGGCTTTCCAAGAGAACTTTTTCAACTACCCAAAGTGCCTAGAATCATCTAGGATTTGTTTTACAGGTCACTGATAGTTTTGTAATAATTGCTTCTGTGTGAATCTAGTTGCTGAAGTGTTGTTACTGTTTGATGGAACAGTGTTAGTGAAAGACAAGACATTGAACATTTGATATAAACATAATTGAGAATCAAGAAATAAAATCTAATTTAAAAAAGTCAAACCCATATATATATTACATTGCAAGCCTGCAGAAAAATATGGGCAAGCTGGAAGTGATATGTAGATACAAAAGACAAATTTCACTGAAAATCTTGCAGTTTTGTGCACAACTGAATTAGCGGTTTCTGTCCCTTGTTTCTGTTCTATATGCTTCATGTTGTGCTCCTTACGATACAGTTTGGGCTACTTTGGAGGATTTGGCTAAACAAAACTATCATTGGAGACAGACAGACATAACTGTCATTCTGGGGATTAGGAAGTAAAGACCTGAGGAATACGTGTGAATTTGTACCCTTTATCTTAGGACAAGTATTGACGGCTTTAACTTGACACTATGAGGTGTTTGAAATTTGGTCTTCTGGTGAAAACAGAAATTTAATCTTTTAGAAGATATGCCTGGACAATTTCTAATAAAAAGCAAATACGTATGTATTTTGGAAAGATAATTCCTTCTTCCCATTTTCTAAAGAGCTTTATTTTTTGGAATTAATCATTTGCTCTTGCTGTGCATGCCTGAAAGTGATAGTCTGAGCTTCATTAATGGTTAAATTCATGACTGGACTCTTAGTTTAACAAGGAAGGGGAAATATTTTTCTTATAAGCATGGAAAAAGAGGCAGAACTTCTTGTAAACATAAAAACTATTTTAAAATGGCTATGCATTATATGACTAGTTCTCAGTGTTTAAACAGAAATCTTTCCGCACACAGCCAAACGGAAGTTAAGGAGAATGGGTGTATACTGGTCCCCAAACTCGTGAAAATTAAGTAGTGGTCAAGACTCGTTAACATGTTTTGCTAAGGCTTGTTTCTCTGGAGCTGTGCACTGATGAAGCTTGCCTCAGATTTTTCCAAGAGGCCTGGGGAAAAAAAAAAGCAACAACAAACAAACCATAAATCTTAAAAATCATATTCTGCTGGGCTTTGATTTATCCTTTCAATCCACATTCACAGCTGGACTCCAGTAGATACCAAAGTATCCCAGCTGCTCGGTAGAGCCACCAAACACCATCTCTTCATACAAGACTCCTTTGAAAAGTGTGGAGGGAAGAGAAGGGGAAAAAAACCCTAAATCCTAAATTGACGTGCCAGAAATGTAAAGTAAAAGAGGTGGAGAAGAAGCAATGCAGTTCTGGTTACTGAAATCTATGGGAATTGCATGTTTGATTCCAAAAGCACAGCTGTGCTTTATGAGTCTGGGTTACTAGCAACTCATTAAAGTAATATACAAATATTGACTGCATTTGAGAGCAACAGCTGTGAAGTCACACTTGTAAATTCAAAAAAAGTGAATTTGTGCTCTGTCTTGCGCAATAAGTATCATTGGAAAAAAAAGCATTTTAACCAAACTACAATGTTTTGTGCTTTTGATATTTAAACAGCTTGGTATATGTTTTATCAGTCTCGTCGATGTGTAGAAGAAATAGTGCTTACAACAGTACTTCTGGAAAGGATCAATGCATGGGACAGGAAATTGTCAGTTAAAGTTCCCTTCTGTTTCAGCTATTGTCATTAATAGCAGAACTAGAAGTGGTAGGACAGGTCTGCATGACTATCCAAGATAGATAAAACTTGATCAGGCACACTGAATAGTCCATAACTTAGTATTGGCTATGAAGCTGCCCAGGACATGGAGTGTACGCTGGAGTAGCTTACCTGAACTGCAAACTGTACTGCTGGGATTATGCTTCTGTCAGTACAGAAGTTAAAGAGCTAGCTGAGAATCATTTATACTACTTTGCCCTAAGCCAGACATAATTTTCCCCGTTTTCCTTAGCTCTCTTTCTGTAAAATAGGGAAATAGTTGCTTACCTAGCTTATAAGCTCTTTTACATTTTCTGGGATCCTTCTCTTGTTTGTGAGGGTACATTGATAGAACTTGAATATATAAATTAACATCCATGGATCAGAAATTGTTTGGTCCTTTTTCAGGCAGTAGGGAATTCACTAGTGCAAAATTACTAATGCTACTGATAGCGGGTCACATCTGTACCTGGTGCCCATATGGTTGTTCACATTTCAATTAAATACTTTGTCAGGTAGACAATGTTAAGGTTACTGCTTTACTTTGTTCTGTGTTTTTCAGCTACTTTACCTCCAGGGCCGCCTTCTGTGTTTCAGTATCTAAATGTTTACTTACCTTAGAAAAGTGTAAAGTACTTGCCTGTCTTTCAACTGTACCCTCTGCAGAACAGCAACAGGAAAATCAATAGGGAGTCATTCTGTCCAACACTTCAAGAAGCAATATTGAACAATTTGTCTTCTTCCTTTGTTCAGTCATATAGAAACAAGTGGTATCAAAAATAAAAGATAATATATTTGCACATTCAGGAATTCACTGACATTTTTTCATTGTAATTTTGTGATGTAATTGGAACAAACTCTGCTTTGGTAACACTCGTGCAAATCTACCAAAATTAACTAATTGCATTATGTTGTTTGCTTTCACATATGTTTTGCATCTTGACAACAGCTGATGCTGTTGTAAAAAGTGTAAGGTTTACCTTTGAACTGTGAAGTGATTAGCGCAGTGAATTTGTGTGGTTTATGCTCCATCATTTGCTAAATAACACAGAAGCTTGCCCTTAAAATTGTTGGGTTAAAATAACTTAATATGTGTAATTTAATAGTATTTTGTATTCCTTGATGTCATAATCTTCTACGCCCGTACCAAGTGCAGCTTCTTTGAGTTGAATTTAAAAGTTCTGCTTGAATAGTATCTCTGTGTGAACTAACAGACTCTTTCTGATCCCCACTCTTCATTTGATAATGAAGTGAAAATAGAACTGATGTCAATGGCAGACTCTTATCAATGTACTGTTAGTTTATTTTAAAGATGTAAACAGTTGTTCTTTAAAGCTATTTTTATGATGATCTTTCTGTCCCTTCTCTAAATATTTACCGAGAATTTCACAGCAGGTACTACGATTTTAGGATGCTAAGATATTCCTAATGTGCTGCCTAGAAAGGTAATAGGCTAATTTTTGTAATTTGTATTATCCAAGAATTTGAGCTATACTGTTAATAGTTACCATGTTTGGAAATAACTTGCTAGATAAATGACTATGAGAAGACAGAATGAGTTATGAAAGATAATGGAAGTTGATGGCTGTTTTTTTTTTTTTTTAAAAAAAAAAAAGACAAAAATCCACAAAATGCTCCAAAACCCCAAGACACTCCATTCCTGATCATCAATTTAATTGATATTACATTTTTTCAGTAGTATAAACTTATGTAAATAAGGTTATATCTTAATTATATAATTTAGAATGAAATTTATATATTTCAATATAGAAATTCTCAGGGAAAGGTCTTATGATTTATACAAACATAAATAGATAAGCGCAAATCAAGGTTGGAATTAAAAATCATGGTGTTTCTAGTGTGTAACTATGTATTATTACTTGCTTTGTGAGTTTTTGGTGTGTTTTCCTCTGGCTTCTGAAATTAGTTGACAACACATACTGTCTGAACTATTCTACATGAGTGTTCGTGCCTCTGCCTTTATGATGCCTTTCCTGATCAAAAGAAAGGACGTGAAGCTACGTATGCTCAACTTGAGTCAACAGTTCTGTTGTATTAACAAATCACACTGAATGTGCATCTAAAGGGAAACATGGAATTTCACTGGCGTTTCCACCTGCCTTGACGTACCAGTTTTCATTGTCATGTCTTTAGCATATGCCTTGGTCCTATTTTTTTCCTTGAAAATTTTTGGTAACATAGTAACAAGTTTTCGCTTAAAGAAAAGGGAAAAGCATTAAGAAAATAGATGTTAGCTGTTTCTGAAAATGGTGTTAGCACTCCAAAACCTTGATTGTCAATCTATAAAGGTTCTTGGAGATAGATTGTGATCTGTTTACTGAAGCGTTTAATTTTTTTCCCTTTACTTTATCTGATCTGTCTATTGTCCTAATATTCCAAGAAGGTACCATATAATAATGGAACCTGAAAGTCAAGAATGAAGAACATTACTTAAATAGCATCACCCTTCCAGAACAGATAAAAGCGATAAAGAAATACTTTGGTTTTAGAACAGATCTCTCCTTATGTCTGTGCTGCAAAGAAAGGGAAAAGGTACTTCCATGGTCTAGCTATCGTTTGGATTCCTCTGGATGTCTTCTGCTTCACTTATTCCCTGTCTTTGCCTTTTTACTTTCATATCTAGACAGAATTGATGAATGTATAAAATAAATAAAAGAATACACAGGAGCTTACCTACTTAACTGCATATTGTCCTAGACAATTTGCCAAAGCAAACAGTTTGCAATATGTTCTGAAATAATAGCTCTTAATATGAACGATCCATGGTACTTGGTCCATGGTTTCTCATTTGACAGGAGGTACTGTGGCTTTCATAAAAATAAATCCTCCTCAAGTATGTAGCGATATAGAAACGGCAGCCTTTTACTTGCCAAATCCCTTGTGCTTAGTTACAAGCTCAAATATTTTCTAAGGCGCTCCAGTATAAATTAGACTGTCTCCAGATGTTTTGGTACAGTGAATACTGAGGCTCAAATTCACTTTTAATGAACCGTATTTTAATGTCAGTCTCTCCTGTCTACTTAAATGACAAAGAGCTCATCTGACTTTGTAATGAATCCCACAACTGTATCATTTATTGAGCCTCTGTCTCAGTGTTGTGCTGGTCCATGATAACATAGGTTGGCAGTCTAAGCAAGCTCTATTGGCAGTTTATTACCAAAGCTGCAAGACTTCAAGAAATTACACCAACACAGCAGGAGATGCTGGAATTTCTATCGAGGAGAACTGTAGCTGTAGGTTGGAGATGGGTTAAAAGGGCATGGCAATACATGAGGAAATATCCAGCAGAAAAACTAATGATAAATGAACTGTGCAGTACCTGATTCAGACAGTAATCTAGTCTGATTAGACTATACGGTGTGCTTCTTGGTAGTGTGTAAAAGACCGGTATAGGTGATCAAGAAGGTATATAAATCAGCTGGCTTTTAAAAAAAAAGGCATGTGAAAATTAAAGAATGATCTTACTAATAATTTTGCTACATAAAAATTCTAAGATATGTTTTTATATATAAGGAATAAGAACATAGTAGAAGAGTGTGCAGGGTGTGCTGAGGCACACACAAAAAAAAATGTCGTCAGTATGCTGTCTACATAGCAACATATGCTGTGTAAGAGAAAGACAGCTTGGAAGTAAATCATGAAAAGATGGTTGTATTGATTGAAGACTGACAAATTAGAAAATGAGGCAGAATCTACCTTATACTTTCAAAGGATGCGCCAAACTAAAAGTCAATACTGTTGTATATTTTGGAAGTAAGGAGGCATTGGAGCAGGCTAACCAATGGTCAATGTTTATGAAAGATTTGAGAAGTATGAAGTTTTGCCTCTAGCCTTGTGCTCAGTAGTGAAGCAGATACTGGAAGTAAATGCTAATTGAGGAACCTATCTGAATGAACAAGTAGTAAGATGTACTTTTTTCTTTCAATTATACAAGATTTAAAACCAAATCTTTCCACTTCTAGTGACATTTTTATTGATTGTTAACTCCTCTGTTTCAGATGCTGCAAGTAATCATGGTCCTGACTGTGAAGGTGTTGCTTCTTAGGGTATTAGACATTTCATTTTGGGGTTTGCTTTTGTTTCTCTTAGGTGAAATGTGGTTCCTCCTCTCTCTGGATATTGGACTCTGAATTTTCACTGTAGTGCTTTCAATCCAGAATGATTTACATTTCTCTTGGAGATTTAATATTTTGAGGTCTATGCACTGACAGGCCTTCACAGTGATATAGGAAACTTATCAAAATGTTTCATTTTATTCATCAACTAGGATATGAAACAGTGGCAACCATGAAAGGACGTGAAGTGTTTGTCCCATCTGGCATTTCTGTTGAAAGCTGCGTTGATTGAAATGTTCTGAGTGAGCATTTGCACCAACCTTTCTACTTATAGGTACCACCAGACCTTTTAAGAAGTTATTTTCTCTCTCGAGTCCCACAGGACCTGAATAACATCAGATTTATCTTTATTTTCTCCATGTGTACAGTAGGTGTTACAAAGGCAATAGGAGCTCTGCTGGCTGTGGCTGGTTAAAACCCTATTTGATTGTCTTTGACAGAAAGTTGCTGGATCTTAGACAAAGAAAACTTCCAAAGTACAGTGAGGGTTTTAAGTAAACATTTAAAAAGTCATGCTTCTACAGCTTAGTAGATCTCAGGCAACATTTGAAAGGAAAATCTTTGTAGCTTTTAGGCATAGTGTCTGAGAATGTAAAGTGACTTGAATTTTGGAGTACTACAAAAAAAAAAAAAAAAAAAAAAAGATATCCAGGGAAGTTTCTATCAAATTTCAGACAAGCTGCCATCAACTGCAACATGAACCTCTTCTGGGGAGTCCTGTCTGACACCTTGTTGATTACAGGGAGTGCCAAATTAGGATGTATTTTCTATACAGAGTAATATATTACATAACATGTAACATATAAGTAAGCATTGGGACTCAGTTTGAACTTCCAGAGGATTACTTTTAGGGCTTAATCTTCCTATACAGTAATCCTTGGTTTAAGGTTCTGCACAGATAGCTCATTCAGAAGGAGTCTTCAGCTGCCGGTTAATTTACTTGTTGGGAAGCAGGCCTGGACCTCAAGGGCTGGAAGCTGCTCTACTCGGGCACTCAGCAACTGTGAGTAGAGCTGATGTGGGATCATGTTCTCTGTTGTACCAGAAGTCTTGAACGTTGTGATGCTTGTTATGTGGCTGTGATGCATGTGAGATTTGGATGCTGTACAGGGGATGACTCTGTCAGCTGGAGAAGTTGTATAAAGGTGTCACGTGTCTTCTCAGGGAGAGACGGCACCTCGTAAAGCATTCATTTAATTTCCTCAGTGGGAAAGGGTCCATTGCATCAGATTGGCAAGTATTTTGGACTGACTAGATACACGTGCCAGCAACTATCTAGAGTACAGGAGGAAGCATGGCTACGCAAGAACATCTTTTAAGGATGTTCTTGTTCAGCTAAGAATTTTTGTATTTTTAGCTGCGTTGAGTTGAACAGCAGAAATATCATTGCACAAGACCTTGCTGTCCACTGTGGGGGAGTCAAGGAGGAGAGAAAAAGGCATGCCATGTAAAGGATGTGTACAGCAGCAGCTGCATTTTGGATAATTTCTTGAATGATGGTGTGTTAGCATCCAAAATTACTTGCTGTCTGTAGACGTGATTGGCTACTTGTACATCCTGAGGCTGGCTTTCCCATACATACTGTGGTACTGTCATCTTTAAATACGATAGACTTGAATAACATGAAATGATGAAAACTACAGTATGTTGAGACTCTTTAGCGAGTCCAAATGGTGAATCCAAATCTCCAAACCCTGCATGTCCTGTCTTTGCTTACTAGCCTCTGCTTTTTTATGTAAGTCTTTTTCTACCTAACTGAATCTACATGTATTTTCCTTCTGCTTCTAAATGTTCTGAGGGGAAAAATAATAAATGGTGATTGTTTTGAACAGTAACATCCTAGAGAACACAGAACATCCACAACCACTTACAAATCTATTTCTTGGTGCAGAAGCCTAAAGGAAACATAGCTTTTTTTTTACCCTGTGTTTATTACCTGTCTTGTGTTACTTTTATTAAATTTGTATCTAAAATTCAATTGTCTATTCAGTAAATGCTAGTATTAGTCAGATTTGTTAGATGGTATAAATATTGACTTACACTGACAAAATAGAATCGCTTTCTCCAACGTATGTGAAAACACTCAGTTGAAGATTTGATTTTGTAAGCTTCTGCTTGTGCACTATGTGTGCCTTTGAAACGTGTTTATACATGGTGAGTGAACAAGGGATGCTTAAACAGTGAAAGCAGTTACTTTATTTCAACACTTAATATCTTCTAGAGTATCCTGTGTACCAACGTCAGTAAATATGTCATGCTGTACACAAATTCCCCAGCTATATTCAATCGAATAAACAAAAGTTGAGTAAATAAGGCTATGAAAAACAGTAGTCTCTTTCGTTCTTGGAATGTCCTCGTGCATTCATTAGATGCAAAGAGAAGCTAAAAATGTCATTTCTATTGTCATAGGGGGAAAATAAAACTACAGAAGAATATAGTACTCTGTATTGTATTACATTCACATTCCAATTAACCTTGGAGATTGTTTTTGAAGGCTATATTCTTTAGCTTATATAGCTACATAAGTTAAAGGAAATTAATAAGGACTGCTGCGTAGCTGTACTGTTTCTTCTGTCATGCTGTACTTTGACAAGATTTAATGCAAGGTCTTCTCCTTCAATGGAGGACTATAGTTGCTGCAGCAGCAAGGAAGACTTTATTTTTACTTAGGCAGGATGCCTCATGGAGACATGCCATATGGGGAGCATGTATTTTCAGTGGGCTCTGAGCCTATTCCAAACTTGTGGAAATGAGTTGTTGAGGGAGTAGTTGATTTAGGATTGAGGGTCTCTTTACTAGGAGACTAAGCACTGAAGCTTTGGGTTGTTAGTTTTGAGTTGGGTTTGGTGATTATAAATTTTTAAGGAGGAGGGGTTGTTAGAAACCTGTTTTGAAAGGACTGTGTTTAAGTGATGAACACAATGGCTGGTGACTTTAAGGAACTTGTTTCTTAACAAAACAAGGCTTCAGAGAGAATGGTGTCTGAATATCTCTTGGTGTACTCCCTCCTTCTCAGCATCTGAACAGGTGACTTGATTTCAACCAAACTTAGCATAAGAGTATTAAGATATGGTACATCTGGGAATTTGGGAAATTTAGACCTAACTGCTTAGAGGCAAAAGACTTTGCTGGTATGTGGATTGTATATGCAGAACCCATAAATGTCCTAACTGTGGGATGAGTCTGTGAGATTTTGCACTTTCACTAAACATAATATCCAACCAGGACAGACAGGAAAAAAAGTAGAACAGACTTCATTATTTTGTTCCTATGGAACTAATGCTTCCTCCTTTAAAATCTAATGGGAATAGCCTTTAGTTTGTCTAGCTTAGAAAATTGTCTTGCTTAGAAAAATTACTGTTACATACATTTACCTCTACATATTTAACAGCTTGATTCAGGCCATGGGGACCTTAGCTGGCAGAAGTACCTGGTTTTACATTGTCAGGCAGATGAACTATGAGCAATACTTGTGTTAGTTATGAAGTGACCTTTTAAATCAGCAGACAAGCCTTACTCCTCCTTCTATAACATGTTCATTCAAGGAAAATAGATTCATCAGGAACACTGCAAACAGTGTCATAACTGTGTTCCACATTCGTCACCTATAAATCAGATGAGAAGGTAGAATTTGTTATTTTGTGTTTTAACCAATTGAGTGTAATGTTTCTTATGGTTTGAGAGTCCTGAACAAAGTAGATGTAGTTATGTTCTTTTCCTTGTACATGCAGACCTCTCTTACCAGCACTGTCCTATGCTATGGCTATGCATACCACCTTCTGATGGGTTAGTGCTAACCCTGTGACCAACACGAGCAGCCATAACTGAGTTTGTGTTGATAATGGCGATTTCCTTCCCTAGCTTGTCTTATACCAAGATCATGGACCTGGAAAATTAGAGCTTGCAACCTTATGTAGATGGCTGAACAAGCTGCTTTGCTGGAAGCCTGTACTCATTTTTATGGACCTGTTATAGAACCGGGGCTGAAATTTAATTTGGACCTGTTAGTTATCATGAGGATTGGTAGTTTTTCCAGCTATGTCAGATGGCTAAATCTCTACTTCTGATATAGTATATAGGTAAGACTGAATCAGGATCTCCCAGGCAAAGCAGGAGTATACCATCTTTGAGGCTATTCAGCTTTGAATGTGACAGAACCTTTTCTATAATCATTAATATAGTTGTTTAATATCATTAAGTAGCGACTTTTTCTTTGGAATGTTTTAAGACCGCTGAAATTATTGTAGTTCTCTGTCATTGCTCCCTTCTCATGAGATAATAATGGTCTCACTGGAATGTCATTCCTGCAAGGCCACTGCATGCACACACAGTTTGGGAAGAGCTTCAGCTCTCACCTGCTTCAGCTTCTATTTTTTTTTTTTTTCTTTTCCTGCTTTAACTCCTTTTTTGTACTTTGCCCAATTATCCATGTTGCGGGTCACAGGTTAACACTCTATTCGTAATTTTGTATACTTCAATCAAATCTCCTGTCCTTCGTGTCTGATACTTTATATTTACCAGTGTTATTTTACCTGTTTTTTGGTTGGTTTGGTTGGGGTTTTTTTGTAACCTGTTTAACACACTGCATCCAGGTTTGCAGTTATTTTTGTGCTGTTTGATCTCCAGTTACTTCCAATTTAGTTTGCTGGCAAAGGCAGCTTAGTTTGTCAGGGCTGTTTTTTCTTTGTTGTACTTGTTATCTATATTGACTGTGACCTGTGAGTGTAGAGATGAGCTTGACTCCAGCTCAGCCTCTACTCAAAAGGAAACATTGCTGAATTCATGGCTAACAGTACTTGTGGTTATGTTCTTGTTGCTTACAGCTCCCTCCCCTTAGTTTTTATACCTTCCTGTAGAATTTTTCTAAGATCTTCAGATAGAAACACACATTTTAAAACCTGTAACGTGCTAGGTAGACTTTATTTTAAACAGCAAAGAGCTTAGTTTCCCCAGTGCTTCTCTGGTTTTCCATAGATAACAGTTGATCTAATTAAAGATGATATTTCAATGTCCAAGTCTGTTCTGCCTATGTTTAGAACATTATGGTGATAGCACAGTGTGGTAAAAATATACAGTATTAGATGCAATTTTAAAAGTTTTAATGAATATATTTAGGAGGATGTAATAGTCCTTATTTTTAAATTTTAGATCAAATTGGTAATACCGTTGGGAAGAAATTTTGCACTTTTACTGCAGTAAGTGGTTTATAGGTTATGGAAACCAACATGTGACTAGATGTATTTTACATACATTTAGTGGGGGAAGCTAATGTGTGAATGACTTTATTTGCCACAACTTGTGCAAGCAGAATTACATTGCAGAAAAAAGGAAAATGCCTTATCTAGCAAGATAATTCTTTGAAGGGAGTACATTTTTAAGAGGAAAAATATATGATATAATACAGAAGAACTCCAAAATACTGCATGAAAGATATTAATGCGTTCCTAGTTCCAAAATGACTTTTTCTAGTCTATCACATATATGCATGTAGAAGGTGCTACAAATCAGTTAATCTCTGAACAAATGGGAAAATACTGTGTTCAAACTCATAAATCATTATGTGGTATGCAAAGTTTACAGCTTCCAAAAGGCAACTCACATTTGGAATATTTTTGTGTAACATGCATATTGCAGACCTTAAATGGATGTTCATATGTGCATGTGTATGCATACGGTAGTGCATGGATGCATATATATCTGTTGGAAACCTCAAGAACGAATCGACTGGATACATACAAGTCAATGCAGTTACATAGACTTGTTCATATCTGGGATATTGTACAAGTAACTTAGTCTATATAAAGTTATTTTGTTGCTGCAGAGCATACAAAATTATCTATGTGGCTGTTAAGCCTCAAGTAACTGATATGTGTTTTCGTGGGAAAATGTTGAATAATAACACTTTGTGCTTGTTTCTTATTCTTGTTCCTGTGTGTTGTTTCACAAAAAAAAAAAGGAAACCCAAACCCAAAAATTCTAAATAACAATAATATCTAATGGCATTTAATCAGGAAGTGATAGGCAATATTAACTTTATGATCTTGATTTCTAAATGAAAAATTAAGATTTGTTTTCAGTTTTTCTCTGGAAGCTTAGATGTCACAAAGTGAGACCACATTCAGTGGAGCTGTAAGATAACCTATTCAAATGCTTGTTTACAAGTTACCACTGAACAGTAACTTTTCCTGCTATCAACACCTTCATAAATTTTGGTGTTCATTCTTTATCTTTGCATCATTTCTCTATCAATAAAAAAAAAATAAAAAATCACATATGGTGAGAGGGAACCTGTCATGCTGTTTATGAAAAATAAAGATAACCTGATAGGTAGCTCAATCCTAAACTTTTATGTAACAGGTGTAGTTGTTACTGGTTTTATTACATAGCCCTGACCATTTTCCCGGGCCTTTGTTACTTTCCAATAAGTCTCAGGAAAACGTAACTTTCAGGATGTGGTTGTATGTCAAAGCTGTAGTGTCTTGTGGGAACAGTTAATTTGTTGGTACAGCAAGAATAGCCATGAATAAATTCTTCTAGCCTAAAAAGTGCAAGAGTTGTTGCAGGTTACCAGAAAAGATGCCATGTACCAAGGTACAGAGAAAACAATGAAAACTAGGAAAAAGAAGGCTACTTTTGTTTGTCATTTTGTAGCATGAAGGATTATTTTCTGAAGCCTCCCTATAATACAACTAAGATGCTTTTATTGGTTTTTGCCTCTTTTGGTGGTTACGGAGATAGCATGCTGCTATAATTTGGGAGCTTTTTATAATTTGAGACTGCTCCTTATGGATAATTGTTCTTTGTAGGGAGTCTTGTTTTCTGAAGGTGATGTACTGCTTCACACTCTTCTCTGAGGCAGCTGCATTTAAAAAAAACAAACTAAAAAAAAAAAAACCCAACTTTATGTCCCTTTCCTCTTGAATCTGTATGGAATGCAGAATATTACAAGATTTCTTTGGCATAAATTGCCCAATAATACCTAATGATATTGTGGACTTGCTTTTTCTTTATTTTGTAACTACAAAATGATCTTATTGGTTTAGCTTATGAAGTTTCTGATTTCATATGAGTTCTTGTTGCTGTTGTCTATAAATGTCTCACAAAAGTTTAAGGCTCACAAGTCTTAGTAAATAAACATGCACCGAATCTGTTTTTATTTAATTGGCAAACTGTCTAGGTGACTGAAAACTGTAGAAGCTGGGTTTCTTACTATGTCTATAACTACAATGAGAGAAAAAAAAAAAAACCAACCAAACTCAAGTATTTATTCTACCTATCGGTGTTATGAATTCTGCCTGCAATTGTAAGAAAAGATCTATCTTGGGGGGTAAAACATAGCTAAAGAAATATTGGCTCTGAAGACCATTCTTTAAAAGATTTACATTACCACTGAGGGATACAAAAATTAAGTCAAAACGTTACATTTTCTGTGGCTTAACATAAGAACTTTGTGATGAGAATTTCCTTGTAACAGGATAATTTAAGTTTACTCCAAATAAATTAATCATGGGAAATTTTGTTAATTGTAGTCATATGTTTGTATGGTTCCTTTCATTGCTAGATCAAATAGAGGTATTCAGAATATCATTAGTCTTGCAACTGTATTGTTCTTAAAATTTCATAGATTCTTTTAAATTACAATTTTATTTTTATGTGTACAGTATTAGGAATATTCTGAAAGCTTGGTGTTAGTGCACAGTCTTACTTATTCAGCAAAATTGCTACATGCTTTACAGTGAACTGATTAAGGAGTCTTGGGAGAAGTCATGTGGTGTACTTATTTAAAGTTAGTACATACCTGAATTAGTGTTTGGACGGATGTAGAACTTCAGATAGTACTAGGGAGAATAAGTAATGCTGAGTAAAATTGCAGTTGTTGAATATTACTGCATTTGTGGTGAAATATTTTCAACTCATAGGGTTTGGGGGTTTTATTTAAATGTTTGCTAAATTTAAATAAATTTTGCAATGTTTTTTCTGCATATTGAAAATGGAGAATACAGTGGAAGGCAAACTAAAAAAGACTCTTAGGAGAGAGTCAGCAGTGGTATGACTATCCATCCTTTCACTTGTGCTGATAGCTTACAGAATAACTAGAAGTAAGAAAGAACTACGGGATTCTGTAAATTGTTTGGTGTAGACCCAGTTCAGGACAACTTACGAATGCAAATTAGTATATTTTAACTTCAGAAAGGGGGCATTTTGTGCTTTTACTTGGTTTCACACAGAAAGAAGTTCAACCCTTGATGTTGAAATTCATAGTTGAGTTACAACTGGAAACTATAAGGAGAAAAATCCTGTAGCTGAAGGAATTAATTAAGCTTCATAATCTTCATAAAGTCATCCACAAGAACCTTGATAGGCTTGAGAGGTGGACCCATGTGAACTTTATGAAGTTCAACAAGGCCAAGTGTAAGGTCCTGCACCTGGGTTGGGGCAACCCTCAGTGTCAATACAGGCTGGATGGAGAATGGACTGAGAGCACCCCTGAGAAGGTCCTGGGGGTGCTAGTGGACAAAAAGCTCCATGTTGACCCAGTGATGTGTGCTTGCAGCCCAGAAAACCAGCTGAACCTGGGGCTGCACCAACAGCAGCATGGCCAGCAGGTTGAGGGAGCTGATTCTGCCCCCCTACTGGGCTCTCATGAGACCCCACCTAGAGTACTATGTTCAGCATTGGGGACCCCAACATAGGAGTTGCATGAGACCTGTTGGAATGTGTCCAGAGGAGGCCAGGAGGATGCTCAGAGTGCTGGAGCACCTCTCCTGTGCAGACAGGCTGAGAGAGTTGGGGTTGTTCAGCCTGAAGAAGAGAAGGATCCAGGGAGACTTTGTAGTGGCCTTTCAATAGGGCTTAAAGGGGGTTTATAATAAAGATGGGGACAGAAATTTTAGCAGGTCCTATAGTGACAGGATATGTCACAGCACAAGCAAAACTATCAAGCTGCAACAAGCCTTTACCATGGGTCAGATTCTGCCGTCTGTGCTGTTTCTCCGTTCTCCTGAGGCCAGGCCACCCTGCTCCTTGTCATTGCTACATCAGGGTTCTTCCTTCGCAGGGCTCTTCTTCCATCCAGCCTTCTCCCACACTCCTCATGGCTCTTTAACCACTTAGTGGGGATGAGCTACAGCTGTGCATTATCTATGTCAATCAGCCCACTGCCTTTGAAGCAAGGCCACAGCCGCATGTTATCAATGCTAATCAACCCCCTGCCTTGGTTCACCTATAACAGGACAAAAAGGGGGAGTGGTTTTAAACTGAAAGAGAGTAGCCTATGGTTAGATATTAGGAAGAAATTCTTTACTGTGAGGGTGGTGAGACACTGGAACAGGTTGCCCAGAGAAGTTGTGGATGCCCCATCCCTGGTAGAGGTCAAGGATGGTTTGGATGAGGCTTTGAGCAACCTTCTCTGGTGGAAGGTGTCCCTGTCCATGGCAGGGGGGCTGGGAACTAGACTATCTTTTAGGTCCCTTCCAACCCAAACCATTGTATAAGTATATGGATCTCTGAAGTATTGCAAATGTTTAAAAATTATTTTAAATAAAAAAACCTTGCTTGATTAATAATTATTATATTTTCAATCTGTTTGAAGTATGAATCAAATTTTAAGTGCTTAATTTCTTATATGACCACTTCAGTTTTATTTATGAGCGGCAGTGTTGCCTTTTTCTGTCTTCGTAGTGCAAATAAGGAGCACATTTGGTTTGCTGTTTTCACAAGGCACCTCATAATTTTAACTTTTTTTTTTCCCCCACTACCTTATTAGTAACAGTTGCATGTTGAAGTTTTTCAACTTGGGTTTGCCAGACTCATACCTGCTATGGTTACTCTATGTGATTAGATTTGGCAAGAACACTTGCCTGTTTAGCTGCTAAGTTTTCTAGTAAAGCTATTTCAGAGATAAGGAGAATATTAATCTAGGCTAAGTGTGCTGGTGTTTGGGTGTTTTTTTCCTGTTGACAATAGAAACTTGCCAGTAGCACACTGAAGAGAAGAGATAGTTTGAATGTGGTTCTTTTTTTTTCCTTCCAGGGTAGTGGATTCTTTCATCTTCTACTTTTACAGTGTGGAAAAGCCTTAACAACTTTGGGGTTTTGGCATTCAGTTTAAGGTCAATAAAGAGTATCTGTCCTTTCTGTTAGTAAGGCAATTTATGTATTAAGAATTCTATGTCCTTTTTGAGAATTTTATTGAGAAACTTTAAGATTTATTATTATATTCTAAAGAGAACATACCTACCAGTGACAGTTTGACAGTACACAGGTATTTAAACATGGAGGTTTCTGATATCTGGCTAGTATCGGTCCATCTGCTTCCCGAGATAGTAAATCAATTTGTTAAATGAATTAACAGTCTTAGCACTGGATTTATATTTATAAATATATATATATACACATACACATATATTAGCATCAACTAAATATCTTTTGCATTCCTAAAAATTTCGGAAATTGTTTTGTCAAAGTAGAGAAGTGCTATGTAATTATTTTACTTGCTTAATATATATTGTAACAATAGATTAGGGTTGTAGGTGTCTGCCCTTAGTTTCTTAAACTGAGTTGCCTTTAATAAATCTGCAAGTGCTATTGTGGTTTTGCTTCGTCAGGGTGCTGTCGGTGTGACAGGCTACATTATTACTCCCCTGAGCAAGCAATAGAGTAAGTGACCCTTGTAATTCTCAGCTTAGGAAGAGATAAGTTAGTCTTTGATGGTTTTCTAATAGATCCACTGGTGACCAGTGTTAAAACATCCAACTCCACCTTATGCGGAGCTCTTATGTGGCTGATTCAAGCTGGATTAGTAACTTTCATGCGTAGTTCAGCATTCAGAGTTGCTTATCCCTTTCTGTAAGTCCAGGTTTGGCTCAAACTTAGTGTGATGCACAAATGTATTCTGTTAAAATTGTTCCTGTTGTCTTCTGTATCTGAAGAGCTTCATCTGCCACAGAGCTTTTAACTGTTGTACACTCTCATGCAAAGTATTCACTTTCTTTCCAGCAGGATATGGCTTTTTGTGTTTGCTTAGTGTTCACAAAGTTTACAGGAGCTTCGCTTGGTAACTTTAGAAAGAAGAATCAGTGATTCATAGCAAGAGCTTCACAGCTGTTGGTGGTTGTTATGTACGCTTTTGTATGGTATGTTTAATAGAATACAGTATTTAAATATCCATTATTTATTTTCCTGTGACAAAAGCTACACAATAAAAGTTTTATGTCTCTGTAGGAGCTGTGTGCAGCTCATTTAGGTGACCATGACAAGGGTACACTTATCTCATAGCCTGCTTGGACTATGAGAGCTTTGTATAGAACAAAAATCTCCTTAGGTTTTATCTAGCTCTGCAATTTCAATTTCTTGGCAATGAATAAGATGCTACTTAAAAACCACCACAACAACAAAAAAAACCAACAGCAAAAACCAAAACAAATCCACCACCAAAAAGCCACCTGATGATATGATGAAAAAAACCCAACCAACCAGAAAACAACCAAACAAAAACTGCTTTTTGTTTGTTTGTTTTGGTATATGCAAAATAGTCCTCCATGAAAACATGGATTTTCTGCTTCTCTGACATCATTCATGTTGTTTCACAGAAAACACTCTTGAATCTGAGCTGATATGTTTTTTCCCTGAACAGGTAGCTGAAGGGCTAGTATTTTAAGATGTTATTTTTTTCTTGCTGTGGACAGAATGCAACTCAGATGTTAATTAGCATATTTTTTATAAAAATGTTCCAAAAAAACCCCAAACAAACAAAAATACCCAAAACAAACCCAACAACCACTGAAAGGAGGAGGAATATTAATGAAAAAAGCTGAGGGCTGAGAAAGGAATTGGAGAAAAGTGACTCTACAGAATGAACGTGGCTTAAAAAGAAGGGTTTCAGGAGCAAAAGAAAAATTATTTTTGTATCATGTGGCCTGATATGCAGTGAAAGGGATTAAATTAAATATTGATTTTTGGAAAGGTATGACTATACTGTTAAAATGATAAAAATAAAAAAAAAGCCCCCACAAAAAAAAAAAACCAAACAACAAACTATACAAGAAAACAATGAGGGAATTGATCACCAAGGAGAGTTGCAACTCAGGGCCATATTCCAGTTGCCAGCTACTCAAGGGAGTCATAGTTTCTGTAACTGGCAGAAATGCATTAGGCTCATGATGATGATCAAGGAAAAAGTATCAAAGTAATTCATAGTGAGGGTGAGAATGTGAAGCTAATGATGAAGGATTTCAACCTAAAAAACTTCAGCAGTAATAAAGAACTGATGTCCAGTGCAATGAAGGATGAAATTCATGGTAGTGAAGAGTGTGGAGAGACTAGGCCATTTCTCAAGTTGACTGAAAATAAGATAGATGGAAGAATTAATCCCTCATAATTAAAGATGTGCAATTTACCTCACTAGACTGAAGCTTAAGCAATTGAAGTGGTTCTTCTAAAAAACATAATTTAGTTTTCAAATGGTTACAGAGAATTAACTGGCTAATGAGATTCGTACTAACCATGTCATGGAAATTTCGATAATCTTCTAAGCCAGATCTGGCTTCTTTAGCATTGGTTTCAAATATACACAGAAACAGTTTAATTTCTTCATTCCAAGTGGGGGTTTGGTGTAGATGTGCCTTAGAAAAGATTCATCTATATTATCATTTCACTTCTAGAGACAAGGAATCCATTTCATAAGGAAAAGGGGAAATAAGATGTGGGTGCTAGAAGATGGGAGAGTGGTAAAATAAAATATGTGGCCAAAACTGCGGTCCTAAAAATCTCTCCTCAACTTCTGTGATCAGAATCATAGCTGTGTGACAAGGTGTTTAAAAACAAACAAACAAAACAAACAATTTTTACTGCTTTATATTGCTTTTAAAGACCCTTTTTCTCGAAAGAACCAAACAGCTTGGATCTTGCCTGTGCTATGCTCAAAATACAGGTCAACAGCTACTCTTTTGTTTTTTTTCAGCACAAGAAGTGATGGCGTCCTCCTGCTGTACCATGGCTGAAGCACAGCTTTTGGTTCAGTGCCTTCTTCTTCCAAGATACTTATATCCACATGGGCTGTATTTTCAGCCAGCTGTAGGTTAAGGAGAGGTGGTCTTTTTATAGTGTTATGAGGCAGAAGGTGCTTTTGGTTCAATAGCCCGGAAGGGAGTGAGAAGAGTGTATTAGTGAGCATGAATTCAGTATTAAGACTCAATCTCTATGCTAGTCTTCCCAGTGAGAATACTTTGTGGAGAATAGAATGCTGTTTTTTCAGACCTTGTTGAAAGACATGTTGCAGAGGGATGACACACCAAACCTGAACAACAACAATAAATTGAAAAACAAACACACAAACAAAAAACCCCACTCAAACCCAAATTATTATTCAGTTACCACAGATTCCAAGTCAGGACATGAATTCTATTGGTTAAGACTAATAAATATTTGTGCATTATTCATTGTAGAGGAATGAAGCTGGGTTAATTAGCAATGATAATATACAACTGTGGGTTGGCTTCAGGGGCGGTGGGTTGGCCAATGTAGATAAGGTGCAGCTGTGGCTGGTTCTGTTAAGTGGTTGAGAGCCAATGAAGAGAGGCAGCTGAGGAAGAAGCAAGAGAAGAGAGTGGGCCCTGAGTGAGGTGAGATGAGGAGAAGGCAGCAGAGGGACTGGCATGAAGAGTGTGTTGGTATGAGATGCTAAAAGACCTTGTTGCAGATTGATAGTTTGGAGAGTGCTGCGACAATTCATTATGTATCCATATAGTAATGTTTTATCTAGGTCTTTTGTTGGTGTCTAATCCTGTATTAGTCACATGGAGTACCAGGGAACATGATCAGAAATTCATGGCAGCATCAGGAGGGAAGGATGATGCTGATATATCTAAATGCAGGTGCTCACATGCCTTGTTGGACCTCACCCCAACTGGTCAGTTCTGTGTACAAATGATTGTGTTCTTGCCTTAAGCCCCTATTATGTAGAGGGGCATGCATTTTGGTGGCATGAGGCGCTAGATAAGAGCTTGTAGCTGCAAATGTGAAACCAGGAGATGCAGTCATGGCTGTGAAATATTGTGAAGCCTAGAAATAGCCTGTACTGTTGTGCTTATGGATTTCCCTTCACAAAAGTAGATAATAAAAAGTACTATTACCTCACTCATCAGCTGCTGGCAAGCAAGTGGTACAGTGGCAGATATCCTGGAAATTCAATTGAATAGACTTAGGAATGGGATTTGAAAACCACTATGGACAATAGAAATAATATCTGTGTAGTTGTGACTAGCGGGAAAAAATATGTTGTGGCATAAATCAAGAAGCAATAACACATTTTGTCTTCTTGCTATCCATCCAAGTTTTGTTTGACAAATAATGTTGCTTTTTTTTCTCTCTGTTGCTTTTGGCATTCTAACTTTTGCCTGTTTGGTGGCTCTGCTGCACATGTACTAGTTATGCTTCTGAAGCTTACTGATATCTGCAGTATTTTTTAACTTGGGTGTTTCCCTTGCTGTTTCAAAGATAGTTTGTTTTGCTTTGCTATTAAATAAATGGATGTCAGCTCTACCACTGCAAAATCTTAAATAGAAGCAGGGTACTTTGATTCCTCTGAGGTTACTATAAACAGCAACATGATAAAATGCATTCCTTTGGATGAGTTCATTTCATTTTGCTTAGCTTACCTTGTATAAAATGTTTTGCCTCCAATGTTCTCTTGCAAAGGCAAGTTTTTAGGTATTAGTTATCCCATGGTAAAAACAAGTTTACCTTTGACAGCAAAAGTAGTCTAAGAACTGCTCAGCCATCTCAGCAGTTGCCCCATGGAGTGCTATCATATAATGTAAGGATGGTCTTTATTTCTTAGTGAGAGCAGGAAAAAAAACTTTATTAGGAATTTAGTAGAAGTTGTTTATAATACTGCTTTTCCTGATAGAAGAGAGAAGTGAATGAGTTCTTTTGTAATTTTATCTATGTATTTATATTAATATTTAAGACTGAAAGGCCTTAAAATTAGAACTCACCTAGCAATGATGTGTTGATACCTCTTGAAACAGATTGCCTTCCTTCTTTAGGGGGTGTTTGCATCCTTCATATGATCTGAAGAGAAATTCAGCCAAAGAAGTCACTCTATTCCTCAAATTCTGTTTTGAGTAAGAAACTTCCTAAGTTGCAATCCTTATCCTGCTCTCAACATATTATTATTTTTTTTTTATTCTCCAGTATATTTCAATCCAGTTTAGTTTAATCCCCCATGAGGTTCTTGTGAAGGCCTGAGAGGTTAGCAGGCAAATAGGGAGGATTTTGGACTGGGTAAGGAGTGTGTCCACCTGAATCGAAAACTCTATTGTAACCTAGGAGATCTGGGTTCTCTTACTGGTGCTGCTCCTAACCATGGGCTTTCATGTCCCTTTCTTTGTATCCCCATTTCCTGGCCAAAAAAACCCAATGGGTTACCTTGTAAAGGATGCGGGTATATAATTTGAGATTTGTATCATTAGTAATGTTGGTCATTGGTGCGGTTAAAAGTGTTTTCTATATAAAACCAAACAATCCTATGTTTGTGAAAAACTGAACTGAGAGGAATATGTCATAATTCAAAAATTAACATGTACAGGTTCTGTCCTTAAAAGTGGAGAACAATTGATTTTTTTTTTTTTAGTGCTACTATAGTATTAAGGAAGACTTAGGAGAGATTGAGTTTGTTTCTGATATTTATAATTGAATTGATAAAGGATGGATTGAAATAAAGATCCCAGTAGCATCAGAAGGCAGTGTTCCCTTTTAGATAAAATAATAGATATCGATATGATGCTCTGGTTGCCAACTTTGCTAATTTTTAGATTAAGAAAACAAGTGAAGAAGACTGATATAAATCAAAATTTGTGTTTCTTTTCTTATAAGGACCTCTTTATTCTTGAAATATATGCCTGTAAGTATAGTTGATTATAAAGACTTGTTTGCTTTTCACTTTTTTCATTTGAGACTAAGATTCATGTAATGACAACTCAAAACTGGGATTTTTGAAAGGAACATAACCAGAAGACATATGTGATGTTTTCTTTTTAACAATCAGAGGTCTTCTAGGTATGTGTTCTGGTTTAACCTTGGCCAGCAACCAAGTACCACCCAGCCACTCACTCACTGCCCCTTCACCCAGAGGGCTGGGGAGGAGAATTGGAAAGGAATGTAAAACTTGAGGGTTGAGAGAAGAACAATTTAATAGGTAGGAAAAGCAAAAGCCATGCATGCAAGCAAAGCAAAACAAGGAATTAATTCACTACTTTCTATCAGTACGCAGGTGTTCAGCCATCTCCAGGAAAGCAGGGTTCCATCACATGTAGTGTTACTTGGGTAGACAAATGTCTTAATGCTGGATGTCCCCCTCTTCTGCCTTCTTTCCCCAGTTTATACACTCAGCTTGACATCATATGGTAGGGAATGGCCCTTTGGCCAGTTGGGGCCAGCTGTCCCAGCCGTGTCCCCTCCCAGTTCCTTGTGCCCCCCAGCCCTCTCGCTGGCAGGGCCGGAGAAACTGAAAAGCCCTTGGCTTAGTATAAACATCACCCAGCACCAACTGAACCCATCAGTGTGTCACCAACATTGTTCTCACACCAAACCCAAAACACAGCACTGCACCAGCTACTAAGAAGAAAAGCAGCTCTGTCCCAGCTGAAACCAGGACTGTATACCTCTCTGCTGCTGTTGCACTCCTGGTCACTAAAAACCACTGGAAAACACTTCAGTCTGGACTCATGAAGTTCCAGTTCCTGACCTGGCTTATTCAGCTCAAATAGCCCACCTGTGTGCATTTTTATATGGTTGAGGATGCACAAGTGAGCAAGGGGTTCCAGTTAAAAAAGTTTACCAAAACTCTAATTGGATAAATTCTTGTTGTTACCAAGTTAGCTTAAATCACACTAAAAGAGGAAAGAGTTAGAATGAAAATGTAAGCATTCGTTATTCACATCCGAGCTCTAAAACACTTGGAAAAGAATCTCAATCTAAGAGATATGGAGAAAAATGCCTAGCCTACTTCACCAAGGCTGTCAGAAAGCTGTGTGTTTCTCTTCCTCATTGGTTATGTTGATACCAACAATGCGGTAGGGTTTCAGACACTTCCTTTGCCTTTTGTCTTGCATAGTCTGTATGTGGACATCTCTGTGACAGGAATTTATCTGAGCAAGCCTCCATAAGAGGAAACTCTCAGGTACACTAATCTCGCTTTTCTTGATGGACCCAGGCAGGTTTAGTCTTTAACTTCAGTATTTATTTTAAGTAAGAGGTAGTCTGGACAACTTCTAATTACAATAAGTATGTTTTATTTAGTTATTTAAATAACTCCTAGTCAAACAAAGCCATACCTCTTCCATATAATGTAATATTTAAACAACTTCTTGCTTCAATGAAAAGAAAAAATTGCACGCATCTTCTCATGGACATTTGGCACTTTTCTGTGTTGAGATGTGATACAAATATGTAGAGATTTAATTTTGTAACTGGAAATGGTCTGAAAGTTATAAATTACAATAAAAAAAATTCAGGGAGAAATAACAGATATTTTAAGTAACTTTTATTTAGAAATAACGGTTAGAATATGTTAATTGCAACTAACACAACTATGAGAAAACAGACTGGAAGGTCTCAGTGTAGAAATTGCACAGGAGATACTGCAGGCAACATATTTACCTGTACATAATATATATAAAAAGACATTGGACCTTCTGAAATATGACTTTTTAAGAACTTAGTAATAAAATTTCTAAGAACATTAAGAAAACTGGGAAATGGTAGAAGGAATATTGCATGACAAGTTCACCTTCCCAGGTACATTCTGATCTTTAATCAGGCAGACTGTAAGAATGGGGTCTCTGATATCAGCAAAATCAAATATCAGTTTAGTTCACTTCATCTAAGCTCATTTGATTGAAGGTATGAGAAAACTCAACCCTGTAGCATCATAATAGTAGTCTGGGAGAACACGTGACAGTGTATCTGCATAGGTATATCTTCTATAAAATTTTATAGAAGCCCTTATCTTACTACTAGCCCTGATGAAAAAAAAATATATATTTCTTTCAAACCATAATAAAATCTTTCATCTAGATTAGGGGTAGCACTAAGGAGTCTATGAAGACTTAACATGCAGCTTGGAAAAAGTAATACAGTAGAGTTTTTAAAAGAATGAAGTATTATATTATCTGTGATAAAAGAAGTCTGTGCATTTAGTAATTTTGTTATAGTTAAACCCAGAATGTCTCTGTTCCTAATTCAGCATCATAATAATAGCTGTGCAGTATCTTGCTAGTGATTGTATTTAGTGAATCATGCATGCAATCAGGTGAGAAAAACTAAGTGTTAAAGAAAAACCATCTGTGCAAGACATGTGCCCAGTTGCTTTTAGAAATGATAGTATTTTGTTCATCAGTAAAATCCTTTTCAGGCTTTTCAGTTTTTAACCTAATTGTCAATAGATTTAGGCTGAACGACACCATTTATGACCCTTCCAAGATGGTGTGTTTCAGTGGTATGTAGTGCAGACAGGGTGGGAACTCCCTGTGCCAGAGCTGTAGCAGCAGGGGACCATGGCATGTGGAGAGGCTTCTTTTTCTGTGAAGCTTTGTTTTTTGTGATAGACTTCTGGTTATTTGAATCTTCCCTTGGATGGGAACGACGGGCTCTTGGCTTAAAAGAATCTGAGTAGAAAATGACTGAAAATATTATTATTAAGTGATACTGGTATGAAGGTTGCAAGCCATGTGGGAAACGTTGTGAGTTATGGAAAAGGGTAATTTCCACAGCAGAAAATGACAAAACATGCCTTGCTATAGTGAGCTCTGTGTCTCTAAAGACAACATGTAAAATGAAGCCCAAGGCAGTAAAGTCACTCCGCAGCTTGGGCTCTTCAGTGAAACAGCCCTGCACTATAAAAAGGAAACCTGTTTCATGACACAGTTGGTAAAACAGAGAGATTACCTTCTAGGGGTGAGGAGGGGTTACAGCCAGACAGGTAGGTGTAAGGTGGGAGGTAGGAAATGGAGCAGCAAAATAAGGGAAAAGAAGCAGCCAAAGCAGTGAGGCTTGTCCAGACGAAGGACTGGGAGTACTGTAGTTTGTGTACCAAACAGTATGAAACTATAAAACCCCACCCCAATGACGTAATGGTCCATTTGAATCTCTTAAATTTATAGGACAGCATACTCTGTGATTTTAATTTTATTTCATAAGCTCATTAAGAAATACAATAAATATGACAAACAGGGGCTCAGTCCCCTTTTGCCCAGTCTAGTCTATCATGAAATCACTTATATACCATTCAAATCATAAAGTTTCATAACTTATAACCCATAATTCTTAATCCATGCATTTATGAGGAAAATAAAATTAATGACCTAGCTGAAGGTGAAAGTGCTCATCATTCCTTCTGTGTCAGGGTGCAGGCGACCCCTGTATCGCAGGAAGTATGAAAACCGGACTGCTGTCCGGCTTCTGTTGGATCTGCTTCAGAAGTTTTTTGATTAAACTGATGTTTTATACCTTCTAGCTCAAAGCCTTGGTCTATACCATCTCCATAGGTTCGGAGATCCTGACAGAACTGCCAGACAAAAGGCAATGGCTGCAGGAGATGGCAGTTTGCAGGTGATAGCTGCGTAAGGCTGGTTAGCTCTTCCTGGCCACTGGTCCCACTGAGGTGGTGCTGTCGCTTTGACCTGATGACATGGCTGCCACTGTTCTTCAAACCTTAGCATGAGCTGGGTTAGCCAAAATCTGAGTCTGAGCAGGGGTCCAGTGAACTGTTGTTACACACTGCCTCTGCCTTTTTTTTTTTTTTTTGTATATTGGACTATGGAGCACATAGACCATGGTTCCATATTCAGAGCAGTGCTAACTCAAGGAACCAGTAGGACAGTGTTTTATCTGTTTATTGAAATCACGCTGCCTTCTACCCTGCTCCCTGTTGTCGTCTTTCCTTTCCTAACATGTTAAAGGTTTGCATAAAATCAGGTTAATCATCTGTCTCTATACGTGCTAAGAATAATCTCTGAGGGATACTTACCGCTAAACATGCGAGTTCTTTACTGTCTTTAACGGACCTGTATACAGGCAAAATACGCAGAGAGATGCAGGGGAAAGAAAAAAAGAAAATGCTGCAGTATATAGTTTTGCCTGTAATACCACCATTAAGGCCAAGGATTAAAAAAAAATAAAAAAAAAAATGTAAGTGGAACACGGGAGCTGTTTTGTGAAGATCTAACTGCCAAGAAAGACTTTCCTGCCTAGAGTAAAATATGGCAAGCCTGTGGAATTTTAAGTATTTACAGTAATTTAAAGAATGACAGTAAATGCTTAAGTCTTGTTACAGCTGTAACAAATTATATTATCTAGAAGGTGATTATTGTTCTGGGGTTTTGAGTCATGTTTTTTGAGTGTTGCATTCAGGTGGAGAAATCAAAATGGGTAACAAATTTCAGTATGGAATCACTATTTTCTGTTGGTATTACCAAATGATATGCTAACTGTCCTGTGAAACCTTTGCTCGACAAGCCTGGCATATCTGAAGAACTGTATCCCTCCCTTCCCTGCCCCTCCCTCCTTCTGTTAATGGTATTTGAGCAATCCTGCCTGCTGACTGGAAAAGCAAATTTGCTTTGTCCTTTATGTGCTGTATTTATCCTTCATGAATATCCACAAAATTCAGTGGGGATTTGGCCAAGAAAGTTGGATCACTCCTTTCAGAGAAGAAATTTGTAAATATGGGAGTGTGGTGCTGTTTGTACAAGATCTAAAAGCAGCTTTCAGAATTTGCTGGAGAAGCTTGTGTAGCTTTAAGTAAGGAGATTATGTAAAATGCTGACTAAAGCTGAGAGCTTGCAAGGGCTCTGCCTAGTAGCAGAGCTGTGTGAAAGAAATTAATAAATAGCTTTTGAGCTCTCCCAAGGCAAGGGCTTTTCACTACAACATATTTCAGTTTCCTTGTTCGGCCACTAGTCAACACAACTTCTCTTGTTACATCAGTGTCAATTTTGTGTTCATCTTTCATTAATACATTAATATAGGCTTTCTCCTGACTAGGATATATTTTTCTGGCTGTTTATTTTATTCTCTGAGCGCTAGAGAGGAATTTCCTTACTCTTAGATCAATCCCACCTAATGAAAAATAAAAGCTAAGTATTTGAAGTTCTGTTTAGATGTTCATTTGAAAATTCATATGAAAGCAACCTCTAGTGATAGGTTGGGTTTGTTTGGGTGTTTTTCTGGAATGCCTTTCCTGATTGAAAAATTGATTGTTGTTTTCATCTCAATACAAGGAGATAAGAAAAAGCTAATTACTTTGAGTTGGAATAAAAAGCTCCAGTTGAAACTTTACGAAAATATTTCAGGTAAACTCAAGTATTTCAGTAAAAGTTTTAGTGAAGCTTTATATAAGAATATACATATGACGAGCAAAGCTCTACTGCCAAAACCTTCAGGACTTATTTTTTTTCTTATTTTTGTTGTGTTTGTTTCAGGACTAAATTAATGCTTTTCTGTAGAAAAGTGTTTTGATCTTGTGTTTATTTATCTGCTTTAACCCTTTGGATATTCTATGTGTTCTGCATATCATGCTCTCTAGCATGACTTTTCAGTGGCCTATGTCCACGGTCATTTATATTTTCATTCAAACATTACTTGTAGCAATATGACTAATGGATGAAAATAACATACTCATGCACACACAGTTTAATGTTTTGTAGCAGTACTAGGGTGGAAAGGGAGAGAAGAAAACTCAACTTTAGGAAGAAGCTGCAGCCTTGCATACTGCAAGTGATCTCCAGCGGTGCAACAGTGGACAGGAGAGTTGATGCGAACAGAATTTGGGTACTGCATGCTTGGAAAACTGCATGCTGCCCCAGGAAAGAAGCCCTGGCTGTTCCTGTGTGGGTGAGTTGGCTGTGCCTTCAGCCATTCGTGGACTTCTCTGCCCCAAGGAAGATAAATTGAAGAACTCTTCTAAAGGGTCATAAATAAGTGTCGCAAATGCGTGGTTTAGGTTAAGAATCACCATCAACGGTATGAGCAAAATAGTTTTAATATGAGTTTGTGAGAGTGTGACTTCACAAGGTTCAATGGCAAGGTTCGCACTATTATGTATTTTACGTATAAAACATATAAAGAAAAAAAAAATCAAGTTAGATGTAAGCTAGAATTATTTACAGAGGGATCAAAGACACTAGGGGTAAGGGAGACCCTACTGTTGAGTCATGAGGTTTAGAGTGGACCTCGTTGTTTCCTAAACCCTCTGGTAGAGTTTAGGTGTGGCTAGATCCAATCTTAGTCCAGACTTGGTCAACAGATTGTATCTAAGTGTATATAGAGAATGAGGGTTTATTCACAGTTTAAGGTTGATCACAAAATTTTAGTAGCACTAAATCATTAATGAAACATTTACAAAGTGATTCAATAGAATTTACTTCAATAATAATGATTTAGTTATGGCTCTGAAATGATAACACACGTAGTGGTTGTGAGGTATCTAAATCAATTCATGCACACACGCACACAAACACAAAGGGATAGGTATGTAGAAATATACATACAGAGGTATATACCTACTAAAAGTTCCCCTCAAGTTCAGTGAAACATGTCAAATACTTTTGCATTCCTCAAAAGGTGAAAGGTTGAGCCTCAACAGGCAGGGGTATCATCTTAGGCTCTGTTACCAGCTTTCAGTAACATTCCCCTAGCATGGCAAACTTGGGAGTTCGTGAGCTCTGAGCAACATCTTGCTCAGAGGGAGGTGTTGATCACAGCCACCTGTAGTCCAGGAGAGCTCAAAGGGTCTCACTTAGGACCACTGTTTGTAGGGTTGGAGATGATTGGCTTTAGTTGTTCATAAAGTTCCATCCTGGCCGTTATCAGAGTCAGACATTTTTCAGTGACAGTGGTATCATTCCACTTGAGCTATGGTTCAGGTCACAAATGTCCCAAGGATGTCAGGGGATGACTGATTATAATTTTCCACCTTTATGAGGTAACAGGAGTTCCTGCTAAGGATGGTAATGCTTAGTCATGCAAAAGTTACTGGTACGATCAAGGGGTGCTTAACTCTCCAAGCCACTACTCAAATGCCAAGGCTTAACAGGGATTCCTGTGATTGTAGAGTGGCCCAGAGGAGGGGGCCAGATGCACCACAACAAGCAGAGATACTGTTGTATTTCTTTGCTTTACAAGATTATTTTGACCTTCAAGAAGTATGATCTGGATAAGCAACTGCATGCTGCTGGTTAGGTTTTTGTCCTGTAACTCAACTGATACGATTGAGTAGGATCACTGGACAGGTGATGACCTGGCATATTTCAGGTCATATCTGACTTGCACCATAAGGATTTGGTTCTCATATTTCATTACTGTGGTTTACATACCTTTTAAAATAAACCACTTTACAAACTCATCTTTTGTTGAATTCTGTTGCTTGAAAAATATACTGGCTATAAAAACCAAATTGGGCCCAACCCTGTTTTCAATAAAGCTTTAAAAAAAAAATAAAAAAAGGTACTATTTAAGTAAATGGACATCATAAGCATTCTCAATTCATTATTGAATGCAGTATATTAGTTAGAGAAGCATGGCTATAAGAACTACCTTTTGATCATACTTCTTGAATAGCAGCTTAGTTTGAGTGTACGGTCCCTTTTTTATTAGCTTTCATGCCACACATCAAAGAAATGAGTGTTTCTAGAAACTTTTATTTGTAGAAAGTGTATAGAAAGTATCCCTCATTAATTCAGAACCACTGAATCCATTGTCAAAGAGAGCAGCTGTGAATTCTAATAATTGCCCAATTAATCTAATGATACATTTTTCCTATCATGATCCATCTAATACATTTCTGCACTGGAGATGGATTCTGCAGCTGAGTTGTCTTGATGCTGGTTTTGACTAGTGACTTTTAAAACTGAAATATGCTTAGGTGTACTAATGAAGCTGAGCAAGTAAAAGTCATTTCCTAATAACTCAATTATTCTCACTAAATGTTTGGAAATATATGATCTCAAAGATGTGCATTTTTTTTATTATTATGCAGTTGGTAGGATTCTAATTAATTAGCAGAGTTCAGTTGACTGGTGCTTCTCCTATTCATTGTTATCCTACCAGGCAGAGAATGTACTGAGGTGTTGAAATGGGAGCTGGCGATCTTGGGAGATGAAGTATTCTTCCAGCTCCAAGGGTGACCAAACTGCATGCTGGTGTTTTGGGATTATTAGCCTACTTTGCATAGTTATTCTGATACCTTTTTCCTAAACTGAAATATCTGTTTTGGTAGCTTTGATTCTAGGCAGTCCTGTAGTTGTGTGAATTGCAAAAGAGAAATTCAAATGCATTTCCCCAAAAGAGTTCAGAACAAATTAATCTGCCAAGCATGCAAGTGTGTATAATCAATTAAACTAATACAGCCTTGGTTTAAAACAAAGCAAATAATTAAACATGTACAACTTAATTCATGTTATTGGTAAAATATAGGCCAAAGGAAAATAATGCAGTTACAAATACACTATTAATAGGTAGCTATTCTAATTTTGTGGAGTCAACTTGATATAAGTTTCAATTTTGTTACTGTTTCTGTGAGTAGTAAAAAATTTCGGAGAGTAAATGGGAATCGGAGAACAAATAAGTGGCAACAATTTGGGATTTCTTTTTTATTGCAAACTGCTCCCCCCCCCCCCCCCCCCCCCCCCCCCCCCCGCCCCGGCCCCGATGCTTTCTCTATGCCCTTGAGCAGGATCAAATAGTATATAAAAGATCCTCTTGTTTCAGGAAAGTAAAATTAGCCAGCAGATTTTCAGTTCCTGTTGTATCCAGAGAATTGACAAATCAGAATGATTTTACACTTTGAGCAGATTCTACTGTCACTTGAAGATGCTCTTCACTCCCCATAGCACCAATGTGATAAAATTTGTTTCATTTCAACCTAAGCAATGTCTTTCTGACAAGAAAAACAGCTGTCAAAATGATAATCTAGTATGCAGTTTGCTTCTTTGCACGCTATCCACTGTTTAACAGCCTCTACCAAATAAATTTATGGTTTATGCCATATATGCATTTGGAAACTATATTACTAACATAAAGAGCAAAAGTAAGCATCATACATGCTGTAGGGATTAATTTTTGGTGGTAAGCAAACACTGCTATGAAATCTTCTTTGCAAAATTACTTTTCCGGTAACACCCAACACTGTATTCTGGAAATTCTTTTAGAATTTCAGTGGAATCATTCCTACACAATTATGAAAAGGAAGAGTCTGTCACATGAGGTGTGATCTTGTCCTCATCTACTACAACAAAGGTTAACTGTACAAGAAAAAGGATGTATGAAGACAGGGGATCTGTGACTACAGTGTTTAGTATGTTCTCCAATGACAGCCTGTGCTTCAGGTGCCTGGAATTTAAGTAAACGTGCTGGATATTTAACAATGATTTCAACTTGTATTGCAATTTTTTTAAAGCTTGCATTAAATGCAAATCAATTAAAATGAAAGTAATCTTAACCTTACAACTATATCTGAAAAGTACAAGGTTGTATCTTTCAACCTGATGACGAAGGACATGAGCCAATACTTCAGTGGTGATGAATGTGAAAGAATTGGCTCGTTTTAATGGCTAGAGGCAGTGAGAGAACTTCACATAAAACTCACTCCTACTGTTTCTGTGGAAGTGAATGGAATTGTTTCTAGAACAGGAGGAAAACTTATCTTTGAAGAATAGTGTGCCGCTTGTCTAATAAACTTTTTTTTATGCTAAGTTCATGCTCTATAGTATTTTCCTTAATAGTTAAGATACAAATATATTAAAATGATTTTCCATTGTTGAATACGTACAAGTTGTTAAGACATAATGACAAGATTGTGTCAAGCAACAGGTAATTTGGTGAAATGAGAAGATACTGGAGTAGGGAAGTCTGCAGTCAAGATTAAATGACACCATTTTCTTTCTTTCTCACCAGAGAGATGATAAATGTGTTAGGTTTCAAGGATTTCAATTGCTTCTATTTAATTCCTGTGATCATAACCAGCAACAGTGGTTCAGTCTTGGTGTAGGTTTTCTTAAGGTAAGCAATATGTACTTATAATCTAAACGCAGCTATAAAGCTGTACTTCATTTTCACACTTTTATTTCCTAGAAAAATCCCACTTTAAGTTGAATGTTGGTGAATGTTTTTAGGTTGAATTTAAGGTGAGTGTTAAAGTACATTCGGGCCCCTCTTACCACCTTTTTGTGTGAACTTTGTCATGTTTATGTACCAACTGAAATTCCAAAATAAAAAGTTAATTTTTCTGTCCTTTAACTTCCTAGTGTGATTATTTGGAGTATATGGTCACAGGAGCACAGAGTATATTTTACTGTATCTTTCTGAAAGGTGTAGTTCAGTGATATCCTGAGCTTGGTGTTACTGTTGGTGTCAGTAATGAAAAAAAAAATCTGAAAAAGACCAAAAACATGTATATGGGAAGTTTGATAATTTTTTGGGGTGCTTTGGGTGGAATTTCTTGTAAGGATGAGAAAAATAAAAATGCTACTTTCATAGTCATGTCACCTTTTCTACATCAAGGTAGGTCTTCCTGCTTTTAAAAACTTTTTTGGTATATTCATTAGTGTGTTCAGTAACATTGTCCTCTTTGTGCTTTTTGCCCCATCTGGGTTAAGGTTGCCTGATTTATTTTAGCT
Organism: Falco biarmicus; assembly: GCF_023638135.1. Taxonomy (NCBI): domain Eukaryota; kingdom Metazoa; phylum Chordata; class Aves; order Falconiformes; family Falconidae; genus Falco; species Falco biarmicus. The sequence goes on along the minus strand of NC_079295.1, from coordinate 51,049,193 downwards.
GTGTACTTTTAAAAGGAGCAGCAAGAGGATCCCTTTAGGATCTTTTTTCAGGAAAATTGTAGCCAACCTGATAACCTGTGCTCACTGTAGCTCCTGAAATCACATTTTCAATTTGACCAAGGGTCAACAAACTCACAGTCTTGAAAATTCTGCTGTCTTCTATAATTGAAGCTAATGCAGTCTGAACTATTACAAAAATTTTTTAATTCAAGCTTTACAACATCACCATATTATGTTTGTTAGTAATAAAATACTGGATTTCTTCTGTTTTTCTCCTGATTTCTGAACTTCAAGAAGTAATTTTACTCAAGTTTTCAGGATTGTTTTTCAACCAGAGCTACATTGCTAGGAACACTTAGTGAGTTCATTTCTCAGGTAGAAATGAAGAATGGTATTTATCAGTTGTTTTCAGATGCTGATAATTTAAGGCGAATGCTACCTACCATGTAAATCAGTTTAACTAAATTTGAAACTAGAAAACCTCTCCTGCTTATTCTTTGTCAAGTAAAATACCGCATTGGAGAAAATTTAGAAATTGTCTTGAATGTGATTGAAGAAACAGGTTTTAGCTACGTTTTCAAGCTCTGAACAAAACTATACAGAGAACAATATAAATGGAGCTGTTCAGAGCATAGTCTGTTCTCTGCATGAACAAAGACATGCAGGGAATTGTCCAAGAAGAAACTGCTTATTAAAGTTTTGGCCGATAATCACTTTGTGTATGCTTGAATTATGCTACTAAACCCCCTTTCTGTTCAAAACCATCTGCAGGGATTGTATATTTGTAAACAAAGACAGATTAAGATAATTTAATAATTCTTTGTCTGCCATCCATTCATTATTTCTGCTAGAAGTATCCACTTCTAAGCTCCCAACCACAGTAACCTCTGAGCACTGAGACGTTTTAATTGGCTTACAAGTATGAATTGGCTTTTATCCTTATATAAAACATGAATGTTTCTAAATCTAATTCATGCTAGGAAATATAGTACCCACATGCTTTCAGGATTAAGTATAATGTGTTAACTTCACTGAGTGCAGATGTGCAGGGAGTCCTGTAAATTAGGCACACTCCTTGTTCTAGCCTGCATGGACAAAAACTTCCAGAGGGAGAGGACAAGAAGCTGGTGTGAAACGTTATTCAGGTTATCTCTGCCAGCTCTTTGCAGCAGCTTAGGTACTTAATGCTCCCAAGTGAATGGCCAGGCTTTAGAATTGCAGGGCGAGGAAGTACTCTGGCTTAGCAATTAGCCACAGGAAAGTAAAGCTGTATCTTTTGTCGACAGATAGATGAAAGGCTGGTTAATTGAACTTCTCCTAAGTGCCAAACGTTGAGCAGCACAGAAAGGCATCCTGTCAATACGTGTTTAACACTATCAGAGAAAGAAAGTAGAGAACATCCTTTCTACCAATTACCTATTAAGTTGCAATGGAGCACCACCAGATTTGTCTAGGTTTATGAATTAGAGCATCGCAGCTGAATGGTTTTATTAGATGTATGTCTAGAGTCAAAAAGATGAAGTGCTTTACGTATGGGCTGGAAAAAAATGGTTGCAGCAAAAAATTCCCAATAAGGCTTTCGTCTTCTTGCTTTCTTATATGGAATCAGTTTGCTGTACTTTCTTTTCCATTCAGTCTAGGCTCGCTTTTTCACTTTTATTTCCTAATCCTCAATGTTATCAGCAACTTTTTTAATATATCTATTTAAATATACTTGTATGTTTGAATGATTTTTTTAATAAAGCCTGACCTAATCTAAATCCACAAATATCCGACTACTCATTTTATTATGCAAAACAGAAAATTCTTTCTAATGTATCATGAGTAAAGCTAGTAAACATTGTGTATATATGTTGTGTGTGATAGTATATGCTTATCTTTACATGCACACGTGTGCATAGTCTGGGTAACTTTGATAATCAGATGTGTATATATATTATAAAAAGGGTCTATACTGTTGCATGAATTTAGTCCAGAATGTCTCCCTATTCCATGCCATCTTACACTTACTTTTCACATCAGCAGCAAGGGCAAGAGACTGCACTTGAGAAGTAAGGACAGCTCCTGAAAATGACCCGCTGGAGATGGGGAAGCCCCTTCAAGAGCTTCCATTTCAAGAGCTTTGCTGTTACTGTTCCCAGCTTGAAAAGTTGTCTGTAGCTGCATTTTCTCAGAGATGGTAAAATAGGCCTCTCCCGAGGTCTGTTGGGGTGAAAGGTGTTGAGCCAGCAGTGGATGGGAACACTCTGACTTGCCCAGTGCACCCACAACCTAAAACAGCAGATCTTGATAATAAAGAACCTGTGACTTATTGAACCAAGAGTCCATCTGTAGTGAAGCGATACAGGGGAGCTGATGACACTTGCCCGCAAGTTTTGAGCGGCAGGAGTCCTTTTTTTTCCCTTCCTGGTCTCTCTGAAAAATGAAAGCTGAATTCATTACAAGTTGCTGGTCCCAATATATGTATGAGATTCAGAGCCAGTTGTGGTTATAGTAACTCTGTAGAAAAATAATCAGAAACTTCTGATTACTTGTATGTGAGATGAGGTCAATTTTTTGTTACTTTTTTGCTACAAGTAAAAGTAGGGCTGCTCTGGAAAATATTTTATTTTGCATTAGGGTTGCTTTGTAATTTTATGTTCTCAATTTAACATTTTATTTCATGCTTCCTATTTTTTTGTTTAATATTTTCAAGTTTGACTTCTGTAATTTCTTGCCCATATTTTCCTCAGTACATATTGTAGTTCACAAATTCATATAGCCTATTGAAAACTCTCTGTAAGACTGAGGATTTATTTACTTGAAGCTGCAAAGCTGATGTATCTTCAGCAAGAAAAAGCACAACAGTCATATTCCTCAGATTCTTAGGTCTGTATAACTTGATTACATGGACCATTAGTGGTAAAATGTACAAAAAAGATATAATCAATTCCATTAAAGAAATTTGCTCGGGATACAAGTAAACAGGTACAGAGAGTTCTACAAAGTGGATTTGGGCACGGCCAGCATTTTTCAATCTTTCATCTGTTAAATCCTACTGCTTATTATGAAAATAGACATAGGGATTTTCTCCCCACATGAAGCAGATATGACCACTAGCATTCTGCAGCAGCAACATGGGATACTGAGTGTGCAGAGGCTATGTACTGATTTCTTCTACGTAGAAAATCAGATGTCAGATGCTCTGTGATATCTTGTATATCATTTGTATTTTACCTGAAGAGCACTCTCAAATATATATATAACTTGTGGAGAATGATAAAATGTCACCTATGTAACTAGGCTTATGCACTGCACCGGCAATATTTGTGCCAGTGGCCAAAGAGCTAACTCCTGAATCTATTGCCATTTGCTAGGTTACAGGTGCCACCATCACAGATAATACATACGTGCTTTGCATGTAAGAATTACAAACCAGCACAACTGCAATGACTAATGAGTTCCTCAGGTCTGTTTCTGGGGCTTTTGTCAGAGGATTTGCAATCTTCTTTAGTTTCAGTGCCTCTGTAAGTTTAATAAACTCAGTATTTCATCATCCAAGTTGTTTGGGAGCCATAATCAGCATATTTTTCCTTTTTGACAGATAAATAAGTCTTTGATTTCCAGTGTTTGCACACATTTTTCAATATGGACATGTCTTTCACCATGTATGCCTCCTGAGGATACTATTGTAAAAATCATACTGTAATCTTTTCTGGAAAAACACTATCTCCAAAGATGAGTCGTCTTAAAAAGTCCCTTTCCCAAGTTAACTGCTGTCTTCTGAAGGTGCAGGTGGTTCAAGGGGATTACTTGGAAAGCACAGTGTTCATACTCTCTCCTGTGTTTATTATTATTGGTATAGGAACACTATCTCCATTATTCTTTCATGCTTGCCATCAAGTGTAATTCTCAAGACCTCTTTTAATGCAGCAGATACTCATTGTACGTCAACAGACACAAATACCTCCTGAAAGCTAGTGTAAAGATCACCTCGGTAAACAAGATGATGTCAGCACCCTCAGATGTTTGCTTTACTTTCAAGGGAGTAAAATAGCCATGGTATGCCGGGTGCCTGTGAAACCCTTGCCAGAGCAAGCTGTTTTTGTTTGGAACAGTGTTTCATTCTGTGCCTTTTGTGAGTAAGAAAGTAGGTCTGCAGTGGTATCACAGAGCATGGTTTCCATTTACTCTGCAACTAAGTATAGGAAGTACAGTAGGTACTGCATAACAAACAAGGAGGCTATATATAATGTTCTGTAATAGTGGTGTTGAATCACATCATCTCTCCCTTTTTTCTTTGTGTAAGATGAGTTTCTTCCAAATCATGTAAAAGGACAAGGTAGTAACTGCATCTGTTTTACAGCGTCTTACATAATTAGGAGTTCTGCTTATCAGAGTGACGATCTTCAGTCACAGAATGACTTTAGCACTGTGCTTGATTTGATTGGGGTAGAAGGAAATAAGGGGGGGGGAGTTGTGTGAAGGAACATACTCCCATTCCAGTTTAACTTTAATTACAGATAATGTTGAACAGCAAGTGGGTTTGTATTAGGTTTGATTTACTTGGTTTGTTCATTATCACAGAAGTGTTAGTCTCTGTTCAGGGGCTGGGAGGGAGGTGCAGAGGGGATTGAAGTGATTTCCTGCATACAAACCTTTTTCTTTTCCTTTAACTCTTTTCTCCATTATGTGTAGCAGGCACTGGTTTGGCACCAAACATATTCAGCTTACTCTGATGTGTGGTTTCAATATATAGACTATTCCAATAAGCCTCTTTGTACATAGTTTGATAACAAATGGTTTCGGCTTAGAGTGGCTCCACTTTCAATCTATGCCAAATGGGTATTTAGATAAATGTTCAAAGACCATGTTGGGAAGATTTTATATCAGTCATAATTTTATGTCAGTATTGGTCACAAATCTCTCTTGAAGTGAATGATAGGTTTCAGTGTTTATTTTGGAAAAGGGTTACTTCAATAAAATGTATTCTGAAATTACTCTGTAGTTTTTCTCTGTTCTCTGAGGACTACAGAGTGATTGTGTTATGCTTTTGTGTTTGTGCCTACATCCTTAACTGGTCTGTGTTCCTGCACGTGAAGCTTTGGTTGAGAACATGTTCTTATGAAGTTGTGGGTGACTTATTTATAGGTTGGTTCTTTTCTCAGTGATGCTTATAGAACCAAAGGAACTGTTGAGGCTGGAAAAGACCTTTAAGATCATCAAGTCCAACCCTTAACCCAGGACTGTCAAGCCCATCACTAAACCATGTCCCTAAGTACCACACCTACATGTGTTTTAAATACCCTCAGGGATGGTGACTCAACCACTTCCCTGTGGAGCCTGTTTCGATGCTTGACAACCCTTTCAGTGAAGACATTTTTCCTAATAGCCAATCTAACCTCCCCTGGTGCAACTTGAGGCCATTTCTTCTTGTGCTATTGCTTTGGAGAAGAGACTGTCACCTACCTCACTATCTCCTTTCAGGCAGCTGTGGAGAGCCATCAGGTCACCCCTGAGCCTCCTCTTCTCCAGGCTAAACACCTCCAGTTCCCTCAGCTGCTCCCTGTGACATTTGTGCTCTAGACCCTTCACCGGTTTCATTGCCCATCTCTGGACACACTCCAGCATCTCAGTGTCCCTCTTGTTGTGAGGGGTCCAAACCTGAATACCTGAAGTAGTCCTCTGTAATCTGTGTATTTCTTTTGCAGCTGTTGCCTTGTTTGGTAAAGTAAACAAATACTCTTTCAGGCTTAGGGCTTAATGGTGAGGAATCACGTGACAGGGAAGGGACTGATGCCAAGACTGATGCACAGAATAACTGCTCTGAGACAAATTTTGTCTTTAAGCAGCAAAGGTATTTATGTTGTGCAGCGTTGGGGAGCTAGTTGATTCGCACCGGACAAATTAGCTCCAAAGTTTTCAGTGAAAAGTCAAGTAATTTATACAGTTTTTGTGAGAGGTTACACATCGTTACATACATATTCATTTGATTTTGACACCAAATCATCCCATTCATGATAGGTGGGATCTAGGTGGAATAGACCTTTCAATTTTCTTTGTTCAACAATTTCCTGACTTTATGGTCTCCTTATCTCCTTCAGATGCCCCCCTTATCTTTTCTAATTATTCAGAGTACATTCCTACACTCTACCATCTTTAGTGGAACCTTTTCTTATTCAGAGTACTTTTCTTATTATTCAGAGTACATTTCTTTAACACACTCAGTGGAACCTTTTCTAATTATTCAGAGTACATTCCTTTCTCAACACAAACAGAGCATCACTCAGAACATTGTACCAAACTCATCCTGACTAATTTTTTTTTTTTTTTAAAAAGACCTTGTTCTGTTTCAGGATCACAAGAGAAAACAGATCAAGAGAAGTGTCAGGCAACCACCTGCACTTAGTCAAGTTGCTAACTAAATCGTGACAACATTGTAGATTTTGCTGAAGTTTGGGAGAATGGCCTTCTCTGATAAACACTGTCTTGATTTAATGAGTCTTTAATAAAGTTAAAAGGTTGCAATTTTATTTTTTTATTATTGCTAGTTGTAATTTTAAATATAAAATAACATTGGTTTTATTGAGACTTAAGTGAGGCTGGTAAGTACATAAGGCAGTAGTAGTATATATGAGCTTGTCAATGTGCAGTCTTAGGGAGACATACAGTGGATGTCCATGTAGGAGACTGTTAGCAGGCCAATAACTGAGCTGTGTTGTGGTTTGCTTCCCCCCAAGGGAGAAAATACTTCTTAAATGGTTGCTTTCCTCCAGTATGAAACTACTAGATTAGTAGGCAAACATTGTTTCATAAATAAAGAAAACTGGAAAGGTTCTCCTCTATGGCCAGCTAATGGGAAAGATTGAAAACCAGCAGATCTCTCTTCCTTCCCTGCTAATTCTCCCGTGCTGAAGTTGGCCCCTGAGCTTTTTGCAGAAAGCAGCCTGTATTCTTGGAAAAGGAAAGTACTATTGCTGTGCCTGGTCTCTCTAAGATTAAAGTGGAAAGGAGGGTTATTGTATTATTTTATCACCTCATTGCGTTCATTATAGGGACTGACCAATATTTGCTTCAAAGGATATGTACCATGGATATTGAATGCTGTACCGCTTGTCTAAAGGATGGCGCACCGATGTTTAGTTAAAGTCGGGAAATGTCCAAGGACCCTTATTGCCACATGACGGATGTACAGACTGCTAAGTCCTTGGGTTGGTTATCTTTAGAAGGGACATTTTGTCTTAGATTCCTGTTGTACATGCAACATGGCGAAGATGGAGACTTTAAACATGGCAGCTGAGGAATAGAGTCTGCGCAGAGACAACTCCTCAAGGACATTGCGCAGGCACGAGATATGTAAATGAATTCTCAGAATTGTAATGAATATGTAAACAATTCTTTTGAAAACTAATGAATAGGTATGAGTAGCTTGTATAAAGGGGGGACTGAAAAGTCCCCTCTGTGTGCATGACTTTGGTGGAGCGATCCCCCACGCACCCAGCGCTGCTGAACAAAGATAACCTCTGCTCGCCTGTATATTGCTGACTGATTCTTCAAATCACCAAGCTAACAAATGTCTTTCTATGTTCATACTGTTGTTTGTTTAGCTGGATGTGTGTTGTAGACTGGGAAGCTCACAAAAATAATTAATTTACTTTTCTTGGTTTGACCTAGTGTGTAGGGTTGTGCAATGCTGTCAAGTGGGTTGTGTGCTATTTTTATTAAGCCACTCCCATGCCTGACACTCTATAATAATAATAATAATAAAAAAAAAAAATAATCAGAAGTTTAGGCTGTGGGAGACCACAGTCTACTGGGAAGCTTTGAAAGCCTAATTGACTAAAAGACACAAGTTTTAAGAACTGATGATATAATGCAAAATAAAGCTGTCCTGATAGACTCACATGTGAAAACACCTGCTATGTAGACAGAATGAAGTCTATGGCAGAGGGGTCCAGCACAAACCTATGAGACCACATAGAGTTTTCCATCATAAAGATTTGCATGGAAATGTTATCTTCTTCTGAATATGCAAAAGTACCACTCTCCCCATCTTCAGGAATGAGGGAAAATTCAACCTCAAGTGGTAGACCTACCTGCTGATACATGATGTTAGAAGGCAGGTCAATGATTGTCATAGATATAATAGAAGAATATGGAGCTGCCATTTGTTAACAATTAATTTGTCTTTACTCTTCTTTTTTATATTTGGAACCGCTAACCACTTGCAGTTCATAAAAGTACATTAACCCAGAAAACATTTGTTTTTGCCTGTTAATGTGTTTCTCTTAAAGTATGTTAGAAATTCTGCTCTTTGTAGTATCTACTCTATTAGATGTTTTTATTATTGCATTTTAAGTTCTGAACCTAATGTCTCACTCCAGCAAGGTCTGAGAGACTCTTTAAAAATGCATCCTGCTTTTTGATGTTGTATGTTGCTTTAATCTTGCAATTGAGGTTGCTTTGTTTAACATGGAGTAGAAAAAAGCCCTGTTCTAAGATCTACAGATACTATTATCCCTGAGGTGACAAGTTGTTAGCCATCTAACAAATAGAGTGGAATCACAGTAGTCTTAACTAAGTTTAATTGGAATTTTAGGCAGGCAAGAATCTAAAAGAGCCTTTTTTCCAATGTACTGTCAATTTTGGCAGCAGATTGATGAACAGGGGTCCCATAAAGTTAGGATGAGTAAACATCAGAGCTCTTTGTGTTTCCTTTTTCTAAGGCATGACAGCTTGAATGGAACCAGTGTTTTAAAAGCCAAGGCACATTCTAAGCAGTTGCAATAATTGCAAATACAAATTCAATCTATGGCAATACAGGGCAGATGGACCCATGGTCCTCCAAGTGTCTGCTTTGTGGCATTGTATGCACTCCCCATATATAATAGCCTTGGCCAGTTCTTACACTGTCTAGATTTGTGTTTGCTCTCTGTTAAGACTGAAGATAGTCTGTGGGTCTACTACCGCGGCTCTGGCCCATCGACCATGGTGATTATAAATGCAGTTCAGTAGGTTGCACAAATCTCATCTGAAAAAAACTGTTGACTCAATATGTGCCCTTAGGAAAAGCCATTAACCTCTTCAGGTTTATTATTGAGTTAATACAGCCTGGTAGCAAAAAAAAAAAAAAAAAAAAACACCACCAAAAAAAACACCAAACCTGTGAGATATCTAGTAACTAGAAAGCAGGCATATTCCTTTAAAGACTACCTTGTCATTAAATTTAAAATACCCCTATCTAATCATAAGTATGTATTTTGTAGGAACTCCCTTCTCTCTTGTTGCTGAGGGCAGGGGGAATCTGTGATGGGATGCTTCTAGACTGCTGTGCAAGAATCTGTCCTACAGCTAACGTAGCCACACAGCACTATTCTCCCTGATGATAAAGCTACTGCTGACTTCCCTGAGAGCAGTTCTTCCCTATAGCAATTGCCTTGGATGTTAAATAGCTGGTCTAAAATAGGCTCTGATTCTGAATGTCAAGCTACTCAAGCACTATATAATCACCATTTTGGGGATAACAAACTTTCTTTCATAAGTGCTGGTTGTGACATGTTAATTTTGAAAGTAATAATACCCACAGGGTGAGTGTGTAAATCATCACTTTGCAGAAGCAGTTTTTACATTAAGACAATTGTTCAATGCAAAAATAGCAGATGAATTAGTAGATATGTAAGCCTTCAGTTAATGCTGCATGGTTCTATTTTTCGTTCAAGGAAATACGCTTTTATTGCTTGTAGCTCCAGAGAATATTCAGCTTATATTGTTCTTTTTTAATCTTACTAATAAAGGAGTTTGAGTTGTTTAACACATTCTCAGGAGTCCATGCTCCAAACTTTGCCCTCCAGTTGGTATTACGGTATCAGTAATTGCTGCCTCATGTTAACATTTATTTAAAGCTGCTGATTTAACATTTAAAAATTCTGAGGTTAATGGATCTGTATTCACAGATCCATTAACCTCAATAAAAACAAATGGGACCTTTAGTGAACCAAAATAAGTGCAGATCAAGGATACACTCTCACTAATACTTACTGATAGCGTTTAGATTGTACTGTTAAAATGTCAGGTCATAAAAAGGGCCAGTAATGTAGTAATATTCAAGGTGAATTTCAGTGTTTCAGTCACTTCTGTGACCCAAGATAGGATAGTTTAAGATCAAGCAAGCTCAGTGTTCTAATTGCAAGATATTCTGTGTGGATTGCGATGTAAGTGGTACGTTATTGGGGCTGAGCTGGGTTTACTTAAGGATGAAATCTGTTTGAATGCACATTCATCTAATAAGCAAATTATGATAGTGCAGTTAAATTACAAACGTTTATTTTATATAGAAATTGACTTCTATCTTGCATCACAGGAGAAAGCTGTAACACTTAAGAAATTATTAAATAAGGCAATGCATTTCTTTAGAATTGCTTTCCTTTAGTCCTCGTATTTAATCTAATACTGCTGTAAAAACATATGGCGACCTAGAAACACCATTTAGAAAGAAACATTGCTTCCTCAGTTCATCTCCTGCATCACAATACAGAAAATCTGGATTTACAAGAAATTTGAGGTGAAAATCCTGACTTGAATTCACTGACACAGACATCTTTGCTTTTTGTGGGAAAGAGTTCATTCCCCAATGAACATGTGATTCCATCGCTGTTCGTCTTAACATCATTTCGATAAACAAGATCTAGTCTTTCAAGGTCTTAAATATGTATTATTGTACACTAATATGCAGTTCAAGAAGGTGGAAAGTGCTCAGTGCTAACACCATGCATGGACTCTAAAGAGCTAGATTGTAAAGTACAACACGTATTCCTGCTTAGAAGTAGTATTCTGTGTCTGTGTATAGTGAAAGACTGCTTATACCTATTAAAAAAGTAGATTAAATACTGAAAATATATTGTTATTTTTAGCATGCAAAAAGGACAGATGGGAAATCACTGAGCAGATAACTTTGAAGAGCATTATATAGGCAGTTTGGAGCTGTATTATACTGAACTTCAGAGTAGATGGGTCAGTATAAAGGTAATTTAGTTATATGGGCATGCAAGGTTTTAGTGGATGATTATTTAAATCAGTAATATTTTCTAAGTGACAAACAATTAGAGGAAGAATGTGCAAAAGCACATAAGTATTTAGAAGCCAAAGTCCCATGGAAAATCCATTACCAACATTCTTCAAAACAGTTTTACTGGCTTCATTTGCTGTATCAAATAAGGCTGTGATATACTTTTGCATAGTTCATGAGAAATAAAAGTAGATTTGATTATTTTCTTTTTTTTTCAGAAGACCAGTTTAAAAATCAGGAAGAACATTTAAGAGATCAGGTTGAGTTCAGTTCCAAAAATGTGCTGCTTCTATTTCAGGTTTTTGCTGTTACTACTAAAGACTTCACAGTATTACACAGGCAGAACTGTAATCTAAATTTCGCTTCTCTATGAGCTTTTACAAGGAACTGACTGGTTTTTGTCTGGGATTTTAAATAAGAATATTGATTAGCCTGTACACATCACAACAAACAGGTATGTATTAAAATCTCCTAAGAAACAAGACTAAAGAAATAAATCCCAGTGACAAGTCCACAGATGCCACAGACTAATCGCTTTCCAAGGTATAACTGTATAACAAACTAAACTATAGCTGTCAAACAAAGGAGAGGTACAACTGAATATTGGTAGTTTATTGATATTGAATAGTTTAGATCTACTGTCATAATATGTGTTTTGATAAATAAAGACCAACACTCTTTAAGAACAAAAAAAACGCCATTTTTAAAGTACTTCTCTATTTAGCAAAATAGGCAATGTCAGTTTTCTGCTGCTGTGATTTTGTTTCAACTCTACTAAACATCAAGTAGATTGGATTCTCATGTTGGAAACCAGAATGCATCGCTGTGTGAATAGAAATGCATTACTCTGTGAATTGGAATGAGTTAGGCACACTCTATTGCCCTGTTGTCTTGTCATATTTCTGCCTTTCTAAAAATGGTTCTTGTGAGAATTTATTATTAAATCTAGGACAATACTTTAAAGAAAATTTATTGGAATCTTTCATCTGTTAAATTTCATTAAAAGTAATATTAGTTCTTTCTAACAGTGGAAATATGTTTGTTTTCTCTGAAAGTTACACTTAAAGCATTCACCAGTTTGGCTGATGTGAATGAAGCTTAGAAATGTTTTCTTTACAAAGTATTAGGTGGCATTAAAATGTCCAACTTTAGTCTTAACTCTTTTTGAAATGCAGGATTATTTTATAAAAAAGGTGATTACGAGCATATTCCAGCGTTTCCTTTGAATTAGATACCTAGCTTTCAGGGTCTTTTAAAAATTCTGTTCTGAATTCTTTATTCAAGAGCCATCAGCACAGTTCCAAACCTATTGTTGGAGCTATATTCTTTCTAAGAATATTTGAGACATCAGCTAAAACTTTTTCACTACATTGGAATCAAGCCTCATGAATATCAACTTTACATTTAAAAGTAGGTATTCTTACATACAGTTCTTTACTTAATGATGTGGTCATGACAAGAACATTTTGAAGAAATAGTTAATAGAATGCCCATGCCATGGATTTTTAGCCAGAGAATGGTGGATTGTTTGAAGAGTAATAGTACTTTCCGGCAGGTGGCCTGTGGTGTTCTCTTCTCTGATCTGTATCTAGGCTATAGCCATGTTTATTCTGCCTCATTTTCCAAGAGTCTTTCCTGTGACCCAAATCTGCCAATAACGCCCAGCAGCAGGGTAATATACTTACTATTCCACTTCACTATTCTTTTATTAATGGACTGTACTGATGGATCCGTTAGCCATTATTGTACATTGGCCCCAGTTCAGCTAAGTGCTTCAGCACATTTCTGACTTTAAGTAGAAAAGCATATTAAGTAACGTTAGAGCACTGACATAGATTGAGCTACAGTCCAAGAATCATTCTGAACTGCATTTTTTTCAAAAATTAAAAAGTGAAAGTAGAAGACAAACACATCACACTACATCACTGAGACAAACATTAGTCTTTTATCTTACAAAATGTGTGAATGTCATTAATTGGGGATCTCTCTAGATTACCCTGTGTTATATGCACACACTCTGTTGTAGAAAAGAAAGAAGGAATTTACTTCTGGTGGTGCTTTTACATACGGTGGTATGTGTAACCTCCTGGTTGCATTTTCTTGGCTAAAGGTGAAAGCTGGAGCAGACTGGAGCAAGCCATCCAAGGGAATACTTTATTAGCTTTAAGACTGGTTTGGTAGTAACAATCTCAATAGTTGCTACAGTATTTATTTTATATTGTCCCTGCTTTTACAGATCATGCATTCCTATATGTTGTTTCATAGTTTTTTGTTGTTATTTGTCACCACTAAGTGGACATTTATCTTCCACATCTATAGTCGCAGCCAAATGTACAAGGATTTTCTTCTTGATTAAATGCAGACTATTAAACTAATAATCCTAGTTTGGCAGGCCATTTTGAACCAGTACTGGAGAAAAAGGTAATGTGCTTATCAGGGACATAAAAAAAATTGTCTTTTCACTTTTAAAATAATATATTCTATGCACTTGAGATGTAGGGGTTTTAAAGTGATCTCATCTTTGTAAAAGAATACTTCAGATGTGTACACCAGAAATTCTGTAGAGACTGTTTCTATTACAGTGGCTGGCACAGCTGAAGTTGCACCTAAGTTCCCAGCTCACCTGATAATATAGCTTCAGAGTTTAAGTCCTGTCAGGGATATCCTTCCCCTGTTTGATGTTGAAGGACAGAGACCATGTAGTAAGGACTCAAATCCTGCAACAGGTCTCCTGTATTTTGTGTATAAAAACCCAACTCATAAATAAAAAAAAACCCACCCTAAACCAAAAGAAAAAACCCAAACAACCAAACCCTACCTCTATCCCAGAAACTGAACTGTGTTCACCTATGTATGCACTTAGACATATCAATGCATGGGAATTACTTTTTTTTAACTGAAAAATAAATAAAAAAAGACCTTCTGATGTTCAGTCAGTAAATATTTCTGTTAATTGTAAAATTTGTTGCTTTTTCTTTATTGTTATTTTTTATGGTATCGTATGTGTTATCAGCAGTATGGTAGCAGAATGCAGCACAAAACGTAGATTTGCAAAAGTCTCTAATCCTTTCAGTAACAGATTTCTTTCCCAAAAGTATTTTGAAACATATTTCTCTGAGGATCTTCAGTACATTTGTCTGACAGAGACCCTCTGTTAAAATGACAAACTCTCTGTGTGTTGTACAAGTTTTGAGTGTGACTTGTGGAATACATTTTCCTTTGTGAAATGGAATTATGGGGTAACCTCTAAGGAGTCTGTATATAGAGGCATCTTGGAGTATATTTAAGTTGTTGCTTGGGTTTTTTTAGAAGATATTGTTTCATTTAAAAAAAAAAAAAACCAAAAAAAACAACCAAACACACCCCCCCCCAAAACTAACAAACAACCCCACCCAAACCCAACAAACTCCATTATTTCTTGAATTTAAGTGAAATTTCTTGTATTTCAGTTTACACCCATTGTTTCTTGTCCACCTTTGTCCATTGATTTACTTTGGGTCTATCTAATTAGGCAATTATGGTGAGATAAACTGTAGCTCTATTTCAAGAATGCTGTTGAAAATATTTATTTTATTTTACATTTTACCACAGAGGAGAGAGGCAGAATGACAATGTGGGTGGCAGTTGTTCAGGGAGGGTTTCCTTGTACCTGTAATGGGTGCATGGTGTGTTACTAGAGTCGCACCTCTTGTCTGTTTTGTTGCTGTGGTTTTCAAACATGAAAATAGTGGTGAAACACGAGAAATTTAGACTGTGGGATATCTGATGGTCTTTAATCAAAAGTATTGAAACAGTGACTGGATATTAATAAGCCTTTTTCTTTCCTTTTCCTGAAAAGTATTTGAAGAAATACAAGGCTTTTCATTTGCTGAATTTTCTTAAATTGTTCAGGGACAGACAAAAAAACCCACAAACAAAACCAAAAAAAACCACAAGCAAAACCCACAAACAACCAAAAAAAAAAGGAAAAATTTCAACCCAAACCCAAGCAAACTAGTTTGAAAATAATCAGATATTCAGTATATGAAATGCATCAGAAGTGACCTGTTGTTTTTTAACATAATTTAGTGAAGTACAGTTTAGGTAGTGAATTGAAGATGCTGTACAAATACCTACCACTAAGCTGAGAGCATCCTGAAGTGTGAAAATACATTGTAATGACTTTTGGTGCTTCCTAGATTCAGTTTCCAATCATCACTGATTCTATTAAAAGTTGATTCTATAAAAAAAATGCTAAGTTTAAAATAGAATTATCTAAATATTAAATTACCAAAAAAAAAAATTCTGAAATATCTATTTATTCCCATTAGTCTGCAACAAAGCACAGTAAAGAAGGAGCAACCTATTTTCTTTCACGTGTCTTTCAATATGTGAAACTTCTAAGTGTGATTCCCCAAAATGTAAATAGTATATTACTAGTGGAGGCTGGTAAAGAATTTATATTTTGTGAAACAGATGGGATATTAGAGATAAAGCTATCTGCCCCAAATAGTGCTTTCAAATCTCCAGTATTTTGTGGATTTTTTTTTTTATCTAAACACAGTGTCTCCTTGCTTGTCTCTGATAATCCACACAGAGATAGAACTCTGAAATGTGGATGTGCAAGTTACCTGAAAATACCTGTTTCCATTTTTCAATTTAATTCAGTTCAGATTGTGAATATTCAAATAAATTGAAAACAATTCTTGCTTTATGTAGATTAGTGATCAGAGAGTATGTCATCATATTTTTCTGGAGCTGTACCCAACTTCCAAAATAGCCTGTAGTTCCCATTTATCAAAATAGTGCTGCTGCCGCATTGCCTGTGAAGTGTGCCCCCATCTCTCCAAGATATGAGCACCACAATAAACTGGTCTCTGACATTTTTTTTAGCACTATAACACAGAGTAGATTAAAGAACTGTGGAAGCTCAGCAGAAAGCTTTGAATACTCATCTGCGCACCTAGCAGTGATAGGGTGAACATGGAAATGTGACTCTGTTGAGTGGCTACAGCAACACTTTAGAGCACTTTTAGGAATATTTGTCATAACAGCTACAGCTTGTGAATGAATTGCTGGTCTTAGTATTTGGCAATTTGCTTCTTGTTGCATTGCCCTGTAAGGTTTTGCTGTCTTTCTGGGTTTGAAGGGCTTTCTAGTCTGAAGGGCCCATCTCTAACCACTGTCTTCCCAAGTATTTAATCGGAGTGGGAGCTGGGCTTTGCTGTTACTCAGGCTTAATTTTGGACCCATGTATTTTATTTAGTCTTTATTTACCTGTTGTTTTGGATTGTAATGACTGTAATTGAAGCACCTAATTCCAAAAGAGGTTATTAAGTAAATAAATTAATCAGATTGCATTTCATGGTAATATAATCAAGATGATATTTCCCTAGTAAAGTATTATCATTTTATAAGTAGTTTGTGATATCTGACTGTTTACATGTATATTCACGAATATATTAACATTCAAGAAAAGTATTTCTGCAGAATTCTAAATTAGTCTATTTTCCATCTTTTTTCTTTTTTTTTAAGTTATGTAACGTAACAATAATACTATTTTCTATACTTTTATTTGTCTTCCAGAACACATAAATGCACTACAAACAGTTATGCAAAAATGTAACTTTTTTTTTTTTTTTTAAGTCTTTTTTAGTATTATGTCTGCTTACATATCACAACTTGCTGAACTTCCTGGGCTTCTCTATCTTATGTAAAGAGAATAACAGATTATGAGCTTACTTATTACCATTTCATTTTTAATTATCTCACAAACAAGCTCAGCAGCCTTCCCTCTCACCCTTCATAAGCTGTGGTAACTAAATAAAACTAAGCTTGTAATTTGTCCCTTTGTATTTAAAATGTTCAGCAAAAAATCTGTATTAGCCTTCTCTCTGCCATACAACATAAGCAGAACAGAAGGTTGGGTAGTCTGTAAATTACATTCTAATCATTAAAAAAACAAACAAGAAAAACTGAAGTGCAGCAGTGGTTGTTCACCCCTACAGTAAGAACAATTCATAGTAAAATAAAACTGAATGCTGACATGTTGAGAATAGTGAAACACCGAAAGCAATTTGTTATGGTAGACACTGTATGAGAAACATTTTTTAATATAACTGAATAATATGGCATAGAGCATTAATGGTGTTCCTGCTTTGTCTTGGTTTAAATGACACAACTGTATTCATTTTAATCTGACAAGAGGATATGGAGCTTCAGCTGGTATAAATCAGTACAGCTTCTCCAAAGTCATCAGATTAATTTTACTGTGAACAATGCAGCTAGGCATATACACCCACTGGCAATTGTTCCCTAGTACCTCTTTTCCTTAAACAAGGAGAACACTGCTGTTTGGAGAAATGTAAACCACAGTTTGGAAATAAGGTGCAGTTAGCTATGTCATTTGTTAATTACTATCTGTGTAAATGTCGTCTTATTCTACACAGTGTTAGTAAGTAGACGTGCTTGATAATTGTTGCTAGTAATTTTTCTGCAAATCTTTCTTACATAATTCATCTTCATATTTGGTATTTGACATAGGCTGAGCTGACAATCTTGACAGTGTACCAGAAACTTGCTTTGGTGTGTGGTCTCAAACTGGGTGAATCTGTTCCTATCTTTTAGGCTTTCTATTATTCTTCCTCTGCAGAACATCTAAGCCTATCACTTGTCTTTGTTAATTTTAAACTTACCTTTTAGAAAAGAGTCTTCAGAATTTCCAGAATCAAGCTTCTGCATTATTTGAGCTTTGCACCCACATATGAGCTCTAGTCTAGAAGTCTGTGGAGTCTGTCTGGGCATTGTTCTATCTCTCGTGTTTCACTGAGCTTTGATCTCTTTTGCTACTAAAGTTCTCTGCAGATGCTGGACTGTTACTGATATTAGAGGAAAAAAGTTGGCGTGGGGCTTGCTTTTTAGAAGTTCTCTGCTACTGTGTGTGGCTGGGAAGGAGATGCAAATAGAAGGAAGGAATGCATCTAATTTGATATTGAAAGTCAATTGGGGAGCTCTTTTTGCTCTCTCATAAGCTACATTCTTAAGATATCAGTGGAATCACTAAGTTTGTTGAAATAAGACAGTGATTAAGACAGATGGATTGTACCCAAATTTATCACTGAAGTAACCAGAGGCAGATAGGCTTTGATGGAAAACTGTTAGCTGTGTTCTGGAATTGAGGAACATGGCAGAATATGAGGACCTTTAGGCTTGCACAGCATCATATGCTTCTTTAGGTTCTATTGGTGAATAAGCTCAAGCACTAATCCTGGGTCTACAAAAACCTGTATTAAAACATATGCATTGTGGATGATCATGCAAATGCTGAGCACAAGCTCTTTTAGTGTTCTTTATTTGGAAGATTTTCAGAATTTCAAGTGAACTTTAATCATTTTTTTTCTCAATTTTAATTCTTTCACTCTTTCCCTGAGTAGCAGAGAGAGTAACCTGATTGCAAAGGCCGAATTGTTTTGTAATTTGAGTCCGGCTGAAACACTGATATAAAATTAGGGCTTGTCTCCTGGATGGGAGAATAAGTCAAGAATATTATACCTAGCCTATTGTCTGCTTTGACTAATGAAGAAAAGGCGGGGAATGGACAGGAGGATGGGACGGGACACATAACACGCTAAACCAAACTAAACGAAACCACTCAAACTACCACTGAATTTGTGAATTCATATTACTTCACCAGAGATAATGTACAGTGAAGTATCGCAGGTAAAATATATAAAGATATCTAGCTATTTAAAAACTCAATAGAAAGTATTTTTGGGTAATTTAAAAGTAAATGGTTGTCTAAGCCCATGGAAATTTATGGATATAATGGCTAGGAGTTTTGAAAGTCTTAAATGGTGCCCATCTGGTAGTTGCTTAATACCTTAAAAGTCTGATCCTATCATAATATTCAATGAAGAAAAGTGTATTAAACAATCACCGACGGACTAAATTTGAAATGGAAGCTAATTTGTTTCAAATATTTTTTTTATTTTTCATTTAGTAGCTTTTTACAATATTTTGTAGACTGCTGCCTTTATAGATGTTAAATAGCATAAAATTTAAAATGCATCTCATTCCTGATATTGTGATACATTTACAGATAAATCTGGAGTTCAGATTTTTTCTATTTAAGGGATTTCAATTATTCCATCAGTTAAAAAAAATAAAAAAAATTAAACAACTAAAAAACTAAAGAAAAAAAGAACCACTTAAAAAAAGAAGCTGTGACAACACCAAATAAATCAGCTTTTGGATATTTCCATGATGATTAACAGTCTGCATAGCCCAAATTCTTCCACTGTGCTCCCCTTCCAATCCATACATCTTATGTGCTGTATCCATATCCTTGACATACTTTTAGTCCTTTAAAAGAAGCTGATGTGGAGTGAACATTCAATCCATTTTGCTATTACCTTTATGAAAGCTACAGTGCACCTTGAGAAGAACATGCCTGACCCAATTTGATCTTTCATTTCTAACACCATAGCTTGCTGACTTTCTAAAGGATACTCAAGAAAGGCTTATTAGCAGATGTTATCACTGGCATCACCTTTTCTGAAATGAGGAATGACAGGACCATCTGTTCATTTGTTGCTTGATAACCTAAGCTTCCGTGTTGTCCTGGAAATCCTGCTGATAGATCTATCTCCATGTGGTCACATAGCATTGATCTCTTTGGAGTGGATTTTTGTGGAGCAGAAAGAAAAAAATGGAAAACAGAAATGCTATTTTAAAGAGCAGATAGCAAAGGGTCCTGTACGGCATAAGTAGAATTTTCAGTAGAATCTAAGTGAAATAGTACCATGAATCCCATCGCCTAGAAATGAAGGACAATGAAGCAGTGAACCTGTATTGGAAGCTTATGGAAATTATGTCTTATATTGGTTTTATAGCTGAAGGATGTGTATACCACTGATTAGTGAAGAGCTTAAATGCTGCTGATAAGTATATAGAAAAACAAGCAGTAAAGCTATAGAAATTCACTGAAAATACAAAACAAATTATGAAATCTCCTTAGGGAAGTAATTGACCTTTTTAAATTATAAGCTCTACAGTAGAAAGATTTTAAAGTACTAATTTGTAATGGAGCAGGTGTGACAGCTTAACTGATAACTTTTTACAGATATGGTGTGTGAAGTCTAAGCAGGCTATAATGTTTAATAATGAATATATAATAGAGAACCTATTAATCCACAACGTCTAGAAAAAAATAAGTGTAGTTTAAAACTCCTATAATGTCATTTGTAGTTCTCCAAATCCTCAGAGGTTCCCATAGTCAGTGCTTATAGTTGTATACAGTTGTGGTCAAAAACCAGTAACAAATTACATCTACTTGATACTACTTACATGTTTTTGTCAATTTATTTGCTGAAGTAAAAAATGATATAGAACTGTCTTGTGAATGGAGATGCTTTGTTGAACGTTACATGCTGAGGGAGCATATATATTGCCAAGGAGGAAGTTAAGTGTGGGTTTACACACTTAAGAACTACAGAGTATTCAGACACCTAGTCTAACAAAGCATCAGTTGCTTCTTCAAGGAAGTAGAGAGAGAAATAAGAAAGAACTGAAATTTGGGGAGAACTCCCAGATAACTTGTATTGGAGAAAGGAGTACAGCAATTCAGCTGGAATTGGAGACGTAATATCCTGTGGGACAGAATGTTGATATAAGCACATGAATTCCAGGTTTTCTTTCATTTGGTCACTTATGCGTTTTTAAACATTTTACTGTATTATTTCATTATTGTAAACAAAATAAAAGCTTATTTACATTCTAATTTAGCATACTTAATGCCAATTCTGATTATTTAAAGGAGGAAAGATAAAAGAGACAAAGAAAACCCAATCACGATAAATTTATTAAATTATGTACCAGAACATAGTACTACTATATGTACAGCCCCTGAACACATTTTCCAAGTTATTCAAAAAGTAACAAAATTCCGTCAAAGTAAAGCTGCACAGGCTGATGGTGATGCATGAATCTGTGTGGGAGGGCAGTGCCCCAAGGTTGGTATTTTAAGCAAGAAGGCTATCTGGCAGCATGGGGAGCATGTCTGAACCCTAGTTGTCCATGCAAGATATTTCACCAAAACAACTGCACAATATTGCTTTTTAGGCATTACAACTCATTCTGGATACCTTCACTAAACGGTGACTTAGTGCAAGAGAGTAGGTCAGAATGCTACTTGTAGTAGGAAAGAAGAAAAGATCCTCTGAAGGTGTTTTTTCCCTCTCTTTGCACCAGACAGATCCTGAAATGATTGTCAGTGTAAGTCACTGAAGCTATATAGATGTGGAGCAGTTGGGGGTCTGGCCATGTGTAGTTAAAACATAAAATTTATCCAAAATGTAAAAGACCTATGTTTTCAATTAATTATTTTACAAGCTAATTTTTGTAACGGTTGACCAAAAGAATGTCTGCTTGGCCTGCTTATGAGTAATTAGTAGGATTACCCTTTCTTTAGAAATGTTGCCTGAAAATACAGAACAATATGCATAGAGACTTGTCACGAAATTCCTAGAAAAAAATTTAACTCAGTAGTTAGTTGAGGATTCTTCTTAATAGTCAGGGCAGGGCAGATTCCTTTGCCCAACATGAGTTTCTTTTCTGCCTGGGCTTTAAAACAGTGCTGTAAATTCTGTGTTTGTTCATTTGTTTACTGTAAGCTTTTTAAATGATCAGACTTAAGGAGAGCACTAGCCAGCAAATATGAATAGCACTGTTCAAGTTAACGTACTGCGGGATATGCAGAGCTAATGAGCGTCCTACTTTTTCAGGGTACTGTGGGAAAGCAGGAGCGTCATCATGAAATAAACAATTGGGAAACAGTTTGTGTAAATATGCTACTTGCTATCTTTCTCTGAACAGTGAATCAGTAAAAATAAATACACTAAATTGTTTCCATTAACTCCAGCTATTATTACTATATAACTATCCAGGCTGTCAGGTTTTATTTGTATGTTTTTATTTAAAGCATTTGTGGATGTGCCCCCTTTAAAAATCATGTCCCCTTTTCTACTTTTGGGGTGAGGATACATTTGGTGGGGTGGGGGATATTTTTTGTTTTTGGGGGTTTCTGCCTAATTAAAACGTTTTTGGAAGGAAATCCTTTAAAAAAAATATGGTAGTTCTCTGCATTTTGAGAGTTTAGAGATTTAGTTTATACTTCATCTGTGTCATAACTAATATTTTATAGCTACAAAGGTGATGAATGCAAGGAAAAAGCTTTTAAGTGATTTATTGTGCATGAGCTGTCATAGCTGGTTTGGAATCTTTATACCCCTCCACTATTGGTTAGCTAAGATTACAGAAATAATCTTAAAGCACTGTCATTCTGTGAGAAGTGTTATAACCACTTTGCATTAGCACCAAGGAAACAAGAATTCTCATTTGTTACACCCTTAGATTATGTTATACTAAACAAGCATCTACTTGTGGAAAAATTTCTGTCTTGTACTCTTTCTTCCATGATAAGAATTTTGGGTTATTGGTTTTTTGCTGTTGTTGCTTTTTTTTTTTTTTTTTTTTCCTCTGTGTAGTTCAGACTGTGTACTGTTCCAACTTGCCTGTGCATCCTTCAGCTTAATGTATCTATTTCATCTTAAATTGTTATGGCAATGTCAGCTAATAGCATTAGCTAAAAGCACGAGCAAATCCATAATGGATTTATTTGATGTCATCCTTTAGAAAGGAGGAATCTCGGAGAAGCAAGTTTTCATGTACAGTGTTTGCTTCTCTGTAAGCTTCCGACACTTGACTCTGTTGTTTGTAGTTAGATTTACCAACAGTGGAGCAGGTAGGGAAATAAAAAATATTTGTTGGAAAGTATAAGCTTTCGTTAGGTTTTTATTTCAGAAGTATTATTTGAAATATGTAGGAATATCCTATTTGAGTATTTGTAATTAAAATGTTCCTTTATTCATGTTGAAACAGCTTTGTATGAAATTAACGGTGATCTGCAGTATTACAAGTAATGAAGTTAAAAACAAAAATGAAATCATCCAAGTCACTCAGATTATTTTGATTTTTAATTATTATTTTTAGTCTGCTGATTTTTTGCCTTTAAGTTCAGGATGAAAAAATGTTTGTTATGTCAAAAATCTTCAGAGAGAGAAAAAGAATTTCCTGTTAACTTTTATTTGGCAACATTATTAATAATCACTATCGTTTCCAGTGCTGAACATATGACATAATGTAACTGGGAATGTCGTGGAGAGTGACATTAAAAAAAAAAGATAAATAAAAACTTGTAGCAATTACTTCTAGTTAAAATGATCTTTGCATATCTTTTTTTTCAGTTAATATGCTGTTATGTGAAACATCAGTGTGTAAGTGGTTTCTCTAAACTCACCTGGAATTTTTAGTAAGATGCACAGAACATTAGGATAACTCCCTCCATTCAACCTCCTGTTAAGTGTGAACGATTCCTATAGTTAGTAGGATTAAAGTGTATTGGCTATATGCAGCCAAGAGCCTTGCAAAATGCCACCTGACCTTTAATGCAGGACTGGAAATACAAGAATATACTTGGCAAAATATGTTTGGAGGAAGATGTCCAAGCCTCGCAAAAAGGGTAGGCTGGGTTTGAGGTGTACTTCCCTGTGACCTGTGTGGCTGCCTTTTGCTATCCTGTCCCGTGTGTGACTGTAGTGGGCAAGGTTAGGTCTCTACTTAAATTTTGCTTTAAAGGTTTATATCAAAATGGTGGAGGTGGTCATTGGAAGGGGAGAGTGTGACGCATCTATGTTATGTTCTGCTGCTTACTTGGCTGCAAACATCAGAAAGCTACAGTCCTCCCTCTGGTACTATATTCTTATGATTTTATCCCACCAGAGCAATGTCTGTGTGTGTCCGTGAGTGTCCGTGAGCATGTTCGTGCTGTAACAGAGGACACGGACCGATAATGGCAGGCAGGCAGATCCCCATGGCTTGCCTATTTGCTGCTCGTTAGCTGGTAACAGACCATGCATGTGCTCCTGGCCCACTGAAGCTGCAAAGCAGAAACTGTTCATGTATACTGTCCTCAGCATAAATTCAAGCCTTTCAGTTCTGCTTTGAGCCATGTGAATGGGGCCTAATGGAGTCCAAAATGCATGTCCAAAATACACCATTCCACCACTTCTATGTGTGCACAGATAGCTTTTGGGTTTGTGCCCTCGAGCTACCCTACTGTTGGTTAGATGTCATAAGCCTTCTGTGGGCAAAAAGACATATAACTCGTATAAACAAGAAGG